>NW_027278774.1:532500-858849 GCF_046629955.1 Centroberyx affinis
CCATGACAAAACACCGGGAAATGGCCGGAAATGAGGCTGACGGGGAAGCCCTCCAGCCCCCTGGAATGGGCCCTGCATGCTGATAGAACCGGGGGGACGCCCTGGAAAATTCGGCCGTAGTAGGTCGGCCAAAAAATAAAAAATATAACCTCCATGACAAAACACCGGGAAATGGCCGGAAATGAGGCAGACGGGGAAGCCCTCCGGCCCCCTGGAATGGGTCCTGCACGCCGATGGAACCGGGGGGACGCCCTGCAAACTTCGGCTGTAGTAGGTCGGCCAAAAAATATAAAATAAAACCTCCATGACAAAACACCAGGAAATGGCCAGAAATGAGGCCGACGGGGAAGCCCTCCGGCCGGGTAACATCCATTTGACCTCGGCCTCCCCTCCCCAGGAGGCCCAGGCTTTGGACAAACGTGCTCCCCGGAAACCACAGCTCTTTTCCTGCTATCTTATGTCTGAGTATGTCTGGAGGTACATGTTTTCAAAAAGTGGGTTTCTGATAACGGGCAGAGACCTGTCTGCAAAACCACCCATTACCGTGTCACTCCCCAAATACCAGAGAGGGGAAGCCCTGGCAGCTGATTCTAGAATTGCGGGTACATTTCAAGTACAGAAAGAAAACAAAAAATAGGAATGTTTTTTCCATTCAACATGTTGTATTATCATAGAACACACTTTAAATTTAACATTGCCAGTATTTGCTGATCTTAAACCTGTAAGATGTTAAATATTTTTTCGGAAAATCAGTGTACTAACAGAAAAATCAGTCAACTCTGTTATAGACAAATTGGATTAAATATAAAAACCATGTCTTCCCTAAGAGAACTTCTGTCTCTACATCCATTAATTCAACTTTAAATCTAACAAGATAAAGACTTTTTGTTTTGGAGTAAAAAAATCAAAAAAATTAACTGACAAGTTGCCAAGATAGTGTGCATTTTCTCTAAATATAGTTTTAATAATGATTGAAATGCTTTGAGGGTTAGTGTGGTATGAATGTTAGTTATGAGACAGCTTCTGATCATTTTGTTAACAATAAAACATATCTAATGATCATTTTAAAGACAAAATCTTACAAAAACAGAGTTGACATTGATGATAACAGAGTTGATCTGAATAACAGAGTTGACCACCTGTAGTTAAAAGACCAAAAACAACAACATTTAGTACCTCACTCTGAACCTTTTAAAATGATTTTTAAATATAAAAACAATTATTTAATCCTACCAAGTATCTCTGAATTATAGATCTTTCATGAACTTGTATAATAACTGCATGTCTCTCGTTCATTATTATTGATCTAGAAAATAAAGTATTTTATTTTTCAAGAAATTGGTATTTATCATTAAAGGTACACTATGCAACTTTTTTACACACCTACAAAGAAAGAGACAGAGCTCTTGATACAAGGAATAGCAGTTTGCAAGAGCTAACATGAGTTTTAGATGTACTTTAATGTCATAAAAGGTTTGTTTACAATTGTATTGTTTGTAAACATTAGAGCAACACAAGCTTGTATTTTGAGTTATGGTGGAGTGAGAACAAAAAGAGAACAATGTCCTATCTAGAAGTCATATAGTTAAGGAATACTCAAAAAGTTACATGGTGCACCTTTAATGTGTTAAATGTGTAAACAAACTATAAAGAAATTAAGGAGTAGACTAACACCTTACAAACATTCAGTTTATATACTATCATTTTGACTAATACTAACAATCAAATAACTACACTTTTCTCAATCTACCTATAACTTAGTGTACAGTTACTCTAATTTAATTACTCATGGACTCATGGACCTATGCACTCATCTAACCTGGATGTCTGTAGTTCAAGGTCAGAGGCCTGTCTCACGAAGCAAGTTCAACATAGTCAGTCTTTGTCTTAGCCAGCTTCACTAAACCTAACATTGGTGTTCCCAGATACGCGGTCTCACATAGCTGGTTATCAACTGGCTCTGTCAACCCAGGATTTACCTATCCAGCTATGAGCGCGTTCACATGAAAGAGGCAGGGTTTGTAACAAATAGCCAATCACATGCAACATGGACAGATCTAGATCAGACAATTTGGATAAGATAAGATGAAAGTATTGATCCCCGTGGGGAAATTAGATTGTTGCAACAGCAAAATTAATATGATTCAGCGGGGAAAAGAATATAGGCAACAGAAAAGAAAACAACATTAAAATCGAATCTAAAGGGGCTGTAACTGAAAAAGCACAATCTCCCTTTGTCTTCAGCCTAGACTCTGGAACAGCCACACCGAAAAAGCCCAGTTAAGTACTGAAGTGCCAAATTCAAAGCCTTGTAAGTATTGATAACATTTTAAAATCCACCCTGAAAGCAACTGATATCCAGTGTAAGGGAGCTAAAATAGGCGTAATGTGTGATCTCCCATTTTGATTTTGACATCAGATTTCAATGCAGCCAAGATCCGATCTGAGAGCGGACACACCTGACAGTTAATGCAAACTGGCATGAGCGGATTGAAAGACAGGCGGAACCACGGCCATAAACTGATCGTGTCGGGTCTAGCACTCGTGACTCAAGCAATTCAAAAGAAAAAGACAGGTTTTAACTCTCAGTAGATTTGGACAGATTGGTCCTTAAGGTTCTGATCAGTATTTATGTGGTAGCAGAATAAAATGTAGCACTGCTCGACTGTATCAGTGAGTACGTTTACATGTACACCAATACTTCAGTTAGTGGGAGTAAACAGCTTAAGGAAATATTTCCATTACGTCCTTTAAATGGTTTGAAGTGACCTGATTCCTCTAACAAGTCGGTTTACATGGAACCAGTTATTAATCAGTCTACCGCTCGTCACTCCACTGCACTGCTCCATGTTGTTTGCTCTGAAAATACATCCAGGTTACTGTGTCTGGTATTGGTACGATGAATGGCTAGAGTAAATAAAATCTGAATCTGAATCTGAATCTGAATCTGAATCTGAATCTGAACTCCACTACCTGCTCACTTGACGTTATTACCACAAAACTGGTTTAGGCCCTGCCGGCCTGGAAGTAGGGCGATGATTCTGGTGAAAACAAAGGAGTAGGCTGAGAGGGTGAGCCACTCTGAACATCTCTAGTGGGTTGCGTTTGAATGTCCTGACAGGATTCACAAGGACAGGCCTGTTGACTTTGACTCATGTTCAGGGAGTGTTGTAGTTCTCTTTTGACCTCTACCAACTCCTCCTCTTTAATCTCCTGCTGGTGCTGGCACACCCTGATATTTCTGCTGTAATTCCTGTATATATGCTTCTGGTCAGTTTCTTTATGTTCCTTATAGGCTTTCACTTGCACTTTCAGATATCTGTGATCGTTTTATTGGTTGGATTTTGGATTTATGCCTACTGGTACAGCATGAGGTCACCAGTAAAAGATACACTGTTTTCCAGGAAGTAGCCTGAATGTAAATGGGATTTTGATATACAAGGACAGGAAAATCTTTTTTGTGCCCTTTATTATTAAATATGTGAATACATGAAGAATTACCAAAATGCTTGAAGTCAAAGTGCTGCAAAGACTCGATAAACACGGTATTTTCCTCGGGACTGCCCCGCAGTGCCAGTCCCAAAAGGGATAATACAGTTTTTCACAATTGCTTACACACATTTTCTGAAACTAGGACTCATTTTCTCAAAACTCTAAACACAAAACACAAAACCACTAACACAAAATGCAAAACTCCACAAATCTCTTGCTCTGTACCTCTCTCATCAGTAGGCTTATGCCTTTTGCATGTTGAGAGTTAGACTTACACAGCAGCCTGTTGTAAAAGGCTGTTACAGTAATGTATATACACAAATATTGTTACACCCAAATACTTTATTTCAATCACAAATACTTTATTTCAACACTTGAATATCTTCTACAGATTATATTTTTTTTCTGAATGCTTAAACACTAACAGTGATTCTTGAAGCACTATCTCTGAAACCATTAACACTTGTAGCCAATGCATTTACCAAATGTGCCAAACTGAATGCACGTTCTCTGCTTTACACTCAGTTTGTAATTTTATAACACACTTTTTGCAAAACTGTAAACACAACTCACTGCTTTACACTCAGTTTGCAATTTACACACCTCTAGCAACACTGTAACCTTATGGCCAGACCCACAAAGAAGGCGATATATTTTTTCTGTTCTTTTTTTTCTAGCACAAATATTTTTGTTTTCTTCTACTGCGCTTTTGTTGTTTGAGGAGTAGAACATTTTGAGAAAAAAAACAAAAACTTTTTCCCCTTATTTGTATTGATAGTGTGTTATGTTCGGAATACACATCCATACTTTACACTTTTGGATACCTGTGTGTATGTGTGTTTACTACATGTATGACAAGACTTTATTGCAAACTGCTATGCCCTGCACACAGAAAAAGCAAAAGCCACAAGTGTTTTCCATTTATACTATCAGTGTGTAGGTGCTTCGTGTGCTTATTCAAATGGTGGTTTGTGTGTACTGTATTGACGCAAAAACACAATTTTTAAAAGAGTTTGAAGAGTTTTGCAAGGTTTGCTTTTGCAAGAGATGTATAATGTTTTGCTGGTTTGGTGTAAGGTTTTGTGGTTAGTGTGTAGGGTTTTGCAAAAATAGCCTATAGTTTCAAAGATAGTGCCTAAGCAATCAGAAAAAACTGTAATGATGCGCGTCCACGTGAAAATGAGACCGGGGTAACTTCCGGAATCTAATTATCCAAAAGTTGATTTAAGCACCCAGCGGAGAGGCGCGCGCACTGGCGCTCCTCGGTCTTGTCCCGTGGCAGGATGAAGCGGAGCGCGATCATGGCAACTGCATTGATGGCCTGGGTTTGTATCGGTTTAACACTAGCCCGGCTCAGCATGGAACAGAGCCAAATGGACTCCGACGGACGTTTGGCCGACCAGGAGCGAGTTTATGACGGTTATGATCCGGCGTTTAAAGCGCCTTGGGGGGCCGCGAACGGCCGGAGCTTCCCGGCGCCGGTTTGGAAGTACCTGCAGCCAGGTGAGTACGAATTTCACGTCATGATTAGTTTGTTAAAGTAGTTTTCCTCTTTTTAAAGAGTCCAGTTCCCAATGCAGTCCAACTCTCGACAAGAAAAAAATCACAATGAATAGAATTTATGCAGACTGATCGAATTCAGACACTTAATAAGCAAAAAATTTGAATTCAAAGCACGTTGGGTTCTCACTTGTGAACATTTTTTTTCGTTGTTCTGACGTCACATGCCAGTTTTTACTTAAGATGTGATCTCAATTCATAGGTGAAATGTTTTTTTTTCTGTTTTCACGTTTTCACCTTCCATATAGCCTGCACAGGCCAAATAATTGTAAGACCAGTTTCCCATAAAACTGGTTTCACATGTTCACAAAGGAAAACCAACATGTTTCCAAAAAGCACAAGTGCTTTGAATTCACGTGTCCATTTTCAAATGTGACTTTATTTGTAAGGGACTAATTCTATCTATACTGAACAAAAATATAAACGCAACACTTTTGTTTTTGCTCCCATTTTTCATGAGTTGAAATAAAAGATCTAAGACTTTTTCTATGCACACAAAAGGCTTATTTCTCTCAAATTTTGTTCACAAATTTGTTTAAATCCGTGTTAGTGAGCACTTCTCCTTTGCCAAGATAATCCATCCACCTGATAGGTGTGGCATGTCAAGATGCTGATTAAACATCATGATTATTGCACAGGTGTGCCTTGGGCTGGTCACAATAAAAGGCCACTCTAAAATGTGCAGTTTTATCACACAACACAATGCCACAGATGTCGCAAGTTTTGAGGGAGTGTGCCATTGGCATGCTGACTGCAGGAATCTCCACCAGAACTGTTGCCCGTGAATTGAATGTTCATTTCACTACCATAAGCTGTCTTCAATGTCGTTTCCGAGAATTTGGCAGTACATCCAACCGGCCTCACAACCGCAGACCACGTGACCACGCCACCCCAGGACCTCCACATCCGGCTTCTTCACCTGTGAGATCGTCTGAGACCAGCCACCCGGACAGCTGATGCAACAGTTGGTTTGCAAAACCAAAGAATTTCTGCACAAACTGTCAGAAGCCCCATGTTGCAAGGATCTGTACACAATTCCTGGAAGCTGAAAACATCCCAGTTGTTGCATGGCCTGCATACTCACCAGATATGTCACCCATTGAGCATGTTTGGGATGCTCTGGATCGGCGTGTACGACAGTGTGTTCCAATTCCTGCCAATATCCAGCAACTTCGCACAGCCATTGAAGAGGAGTGGACCAATATTCCACAGGCCACAATCAACAACCTGATCAACTCTATGCGAAGGAGATGTGTCGCACTGCATGAGGCAAATGGTGGTCACACCAGATACTGACTGGTTTTCAAAAAATGCATATCTGTAGCCCTAGTCATATGAGATCCATAGTTCAGTGCCTAATAAATGTCTTTTTTTCAAGATAAAACTGCACATTTTAGAGTGGCCTTTTATTGTGACCAGCCCAAGGCACACCTGTGCAATAATCATGCTGTTTAATCAGCATCTTGATATGCCACACCTGTCAGGCAAATGGATTATCTTGGCAAAGGAGAAGTGCTCACTAACACGGCTTTAAACAAATTTGTGAACAGAATTTGAGAGAAATAAGCCTTTTCGTTTCTTTTATTTCAACTCATGAAAAATGGGAGCAAAAACAAGTGTTGCATTTATATTATCTATCTATCTATCTATCTATCTGTCTGATATTTTGGAAATTACTTCGCTTGCCTTTTGGTGGGGAGCTCATTGCAAAATTAAGCTGAAAGAAGCAAAATCACATGATCTGTTTCTTGACTATCGTAAACGTTTTTAAAGTTCCAGTGAAACAGCGTGTTGGACCAAGGGTGTAGGTTTGATTTTGACATTGGTAGACAATAACACAAATGGGGGAAGTCCGGAGGGGATGTAACCCCCACTGGAAGCTGAGACGTTTTGCATTTATGATAGACTTCTGACCGCCATTTCATCTAGAGCCTTAATTTATTGATAGTTATGGTAGCCAACACACTCATTAACAGACACTAAGACACAGGGATGTAGCACATTAATGAATCCTTTACTCAAATTTGCCAGCTCAATGGGACTTTGAAGAGCACATTTTGTTTTAAGGCAGGTACTGTACTGTTGCCTATTCAAACCAATGATCTGTAAACATGCATTTACATTTAAATAAAATAATAATAAGATATTGTGCTATATCCAAACCCTACATACAAACAGCTGAGTGTCCACTGCTTTGCTCCTATTTGAAGGAGCCAAACGCATGCCTACGCCTGTCATTAACAGAAATGAACTGTTGGCATATTTGTTTTACATCAATGTTGTCCAGTGTGTCCTGATGGACATGGCACACAGCAGCATTGTTCAATCTCACTTGTGACATTGTTGTTCTGAGCTACGTTTTCAATCTCCTCAATGCACTGAAACTTCTTTCAGCCTCAGCTGATGAGACTGGGATGACTAAAAGGAGCCTAACGCAAGGCTGGACTGCTTCTGTCACCTGACAAAATAATACATTGATGCATGCCATATGAAGAGTGAGACAAGATATGCCTATTTATGCAGACTTGAGTATTATGATTATTGTACATCATCAGCCTAACATTTGTCACAATACTGAACCTCACAACTAACATATTATTAAAGTCATTATTCACCTGTGACCCTGCCCCTCCACCTGCCTCTCCTCCTCTGTCTGAAATAATACATTGATGCATGCCATATGAAGAGTGAGAAAATGTATGGCTTAGTTGAGTATCATTATTATTATTATTATTATTACTATTATTGTTGACTCTGCAAATTAGCAATTCAGAAAATATATTCCTCGAGTTACTTACATTTTGACTTTTTGTAAAAAAGCTCCTAATGTCCACCTTTCTTTTTTTGGCTGCCTTCCTGACTGAGCAAGTGGCTGCCTTCCTGCCTGAGCAACTCACCAAATTAGCCAGATTTACAAACACACACACACACACACACACACACAACCTCTAAGAATCAACTTAGTCTGACACAGTAATATGGCTAGGCAAGTTGTTAGCTATCATGCTAGCTAGCTTGTGGTAGTTTCTACTAACCAGGAATAATAACGAAAACAAGTATGAATACGTCTTTGAAAGTACTAAACATATGGATAGTATGTAGGCTACTTATGGTCATCACTCGTCACAGACGCACGCAACGTGGTACTTAAACTAACTTTAGGATGGAGTTCTCACCTGCATGCTCGCTGCTAGGCGGAGCTTTGGCTCTTGTACTCAGCCCACAGCATTTCATACGTTAGCAGGAAATGGCAAAGCCAATCAGTGAATTTTTTTTTTTTTTTTGGGGGGTTAGGGAGGCGGTGTCACCCCAGTTTTTATCCGGGCTGCAAAAATGGTCCGGGTGACGCAATGACATTCTAAAACAGCTGTTTCGTTACAGCGACCGTTGCTATGCCGGCGTGGGACTCGTAGTAGAGAACGCGATCTGTTAACATTGACTAGACACTGACGGACAAAACAACGTTTATTGTCAATCAAAATAATTTCTAGGGACATTTCAGAGTCGCTTGATATTGGTAGGGACACGTCCCTACCGTCCCTACCCAATTCTATGCCCTTGTTTTGGACGCATCTTGCTTCCTTTGATGCATTTCTGTTACAGCAGGATGTTAAGGTGACATTAATGAGTGGAAAACATTTATATCAGTTGGGAGTAGGGGGGTTAAAAAATACCAGTGGTTTTATTGGTCGCCTGCTGGTACTGTATTAAAAAGGGAGGTCGTCCACACCAAATCTGTGAAAGTGTGGTCAAAGGATGCTATCCAATGTTTACAAGGCAGCCTGGAGTGCACAGACTGGTCCGTATTTACCCACTCAAATGGATCTGAGGGGTCTTGTACAAGCACCATGGACATTGATGAACTTACTTTGAATGTGTGTAGCTATTTTACATTCTGTGAGGAGACTGTTATACCTACTCGACAGGTTAAACTGTATCCAAATAATAAACCATGGATTACTAAGTCCTTGAAAGTAATGATTCGGAAGAAACATGCTCTTTTTAAAAATGGGAGTATTGAAGAGAATAGAAAGGCAAAACGACTGGTTAGAGCCGAGATTGTAATAGCTAAATTTAGTTATAAGGAGAAAATTGAGGAGAAGTTTAAAACTAGTGATCTAAAAAGTGTCTGGAATGGTATGTCAGTCATGACAGGCATGCAGAGGAAAAGTAATAAAATTATACAACTGGATGGTTTTAAATCAGACAAGGAGCTAGCTGATAATTAATACTCTTTATCTAAGGTTTGATACAAATGATTTTAAGGAACAAGTTGATCAGATAAGATTGAAAACCTCCACCATTCCACAGCTAGAACTTGACACACAAGGTGTCAGGCGCATACCCCATCAAACCAAGACCAATAAGAGCCCTGGCCCTGACAATATTTCTGGTCACCTTCTCAAACATTGTGCAGATCAATTATGCTTCATTTTCCACCTCATATTTAAGGGTTCCTTAAAGCAACAAAAGGTTCCTAGGCTGTGGAAACAGTCAACAATTGTGCCAGTGGCTAAGGACAAGTCCCCTAAGGGCATTTGTGATTTTAGACCTGTGCCCCTGACTTCACAGGTTATGAAGGCATTCGAAAAGCTTATCAAGAGGGAGTTAGTTGGGGCTGTGGAGGATTCACCGGATCCTCTGCAGTTTGCATACAGGAACATAAGAGGGGTTGATGATGCTGCTCTTACCCTTCTTAACTTAATTCTTAATCACCTTGAAGGCCCAGGTACACATGCACACTTATTGTTTTTAGATTTCTCTTCAGCCTTTAACACAATTCAGCCCCACATTTTAGCCAATAAACTGTTGTCTAATTTTAACTTGAGCCCTGGCATTGTTGGATGGATTTTAGATTTTCTGGTGGACAGATCCCAGTGTGTCAGGGTAAATGGCACTATGTCTGATATGTTGTGCTCCTCCACTGGTTCACTGCAGGGCTGTGTTCTGTCACCTATTTTATACTGTACATACTTGTGGAAGAAAATTGAACATACATGTATTAAGAGCTGAACTGGGGTCCCCCTCTGGGAATGTGTTGTTTCATGATGAATGGTCACCTCACATTGAATGTATACACCCTCCCTTTGCATGTTAATACATGTATGTTAAATTTTCTTCCACAATACTGTACACAGACGACTGCAGAAGTTCCCATCCTGGTAGACACATTCTGAAGTTCGCAGATGACTCGGTCATAGTGAGTCTGTTACAGGGGAGTGATTCTGCTCTTGGCCCAGTGGTTGACGATTTTGTTCAGTGGTGTGATAACTGTTTTTTTAAAATTGAATGTCACCAAAACTAAAGATGTGTGTAGACTTTAGAAGACAGCCCTACACGCCCATTCAGACTGTCATTAAGGGTCAGACCATTGAACAGGTTCAGTGTTACAAATACCTGGGTACTATAATTGATAACAAGCTGAAATTCAATGACAACACAGGTGCAATTTGTAAAAAAGCCCAGCAACGACTGCACTTCCTCCAGAAGCTTAATTGGTTTGGTGTGTGTACTAAACTCATGACGCTCTTCTACAGCTCCATGGTAGAGTCAGTCATCACCTTCTCTATTATTACTTGGTTTGGTAATCTCTCAACAGGTGACAAGAACAGGTTGCAACATATAGTTAAAGTGGCCAGTAAGATCATTGGTGTTAAACTGCCTGATCTGTCTCACATCTTCCGTAAGAGAGCAACTTCTAAGGCTCGAGATATTTTACAGTGTCTTCTTCATCCTCTGTATGGAGAATTTGAGCTCCTACCCTCCGGACAGAGATTTAGAATACCAAAGCCCAGGTCTAACAGGTTGAATAATTATTTTATTTCTCAGGCCACCAAACTGTTAAATGCTCATGATGACCCAGCTGATGATTAGTTTCCCATTTAACTAGTGGGGGCTGATGATGGTTTTAGCGATGGCTAAACATACTCTAGGTTTCCTGTTGTCACTTGATGTATTCATGTATTTTATCATGTTTTTTGTACCTGAGTCTGTGTGCCTATGTCTCAGTGTGTTCTATGTTTTACCTGGCTGCAAGACAAATTTCCCCTCGGGGACAATTAAGTTGAGTTGAGGTACATGATGAAGTTGCCACTGAAGATTTTAGTGTGTTCTGGGAAGTAAAACTAAGGTTTGCTGTAAAATGGCTACAAGACAATAAAAACGTTTGTTTTTTTGGGTATAAATTGGGCATATTAGATGGTTGCAATGGGCGAAAACATTTTTTTCATTTTGAGTTTTTTAACACCGTCATGACAAACTCTGTTTTCCAGTTTCTGGGAGCGGAGAGCTGTCTGACTTCAACCAGCCGCAGTATCGCTGCGGTAACGAAGCGCTCTCTGTCAGGTTTTCACTGCTCCGACATTCAGATCTGTATCTGAAAGGTGAGTTTGATTTGTCCACCTGCTTGAAAAACTGAATGACCCGTGTTGTTGAAGGCCAACATTTCTTGAAATCTCTTCACAGATGGGGTTCAGCTGAAGTGGTTGCTGTCGCTGCCTGACCGGTGTTACAGTTGCATGCGTACTTGTGGGCCTTGGTTGCTGCTGAGACTTTCCTATACTGGCTGCCACCTGGCACTATGGGTACATTTCTTTCTTTTTACAGTCAGATGAAATGGGATAAAGGTCCCATATCATAGGAATTCAGATTTCCTCATTTATATGCAAAAGTATTAAAGAAGTTTAATCAAGATGTGCGATGGTATCATTGGTTGGAGTTTGTTGCCAACTGGTAAGACATGAAGTGACATAAAAAAAAATCATCTTTGTCCATGAAGAAAAAATAAAATGTGCTTTTTTGTTGACATTTATTGTTGAATAGCTGACTTAAAGTCACCTAGACTTTATGACATAGAAGATGGGCCAACAAGGTAAAAACTTATATTTACTTCCACCTTTTTCATTTCATTGTGACTTTAATTTTAAAATCAACAGATTGCACTTAGACTAACAACACAAACGAATTGCGACACCTTGAGGCCTTGAAGTTCAGACAAAATCGTTTTACCCTCGAACTTTAAACCTCCACTGTATGAAATCACCTATGGGTAACTGACACTTGTTTCTCGCCCCAGATTCAGGATGGAACCCAGTTTCGCTCGCTGAAACTGCAGTATTTTGACCGTCTCCTGCAGAAGAAAGTGACGAGCGCCGCCACTTGTGAAAGTCCCGTGATGTCATCAGCCTCGGCGGTGTCACTGTGAAACTGCCTCTTGGAAGAAGACTGAGGAAAGTGAAAGTGCTTGGTAAGAGCAGCTTTTTCACTTTATTTCTTTTTGTAACCACTTGAAATATCCAGTTTGCTTTGCTGGAGACACTAAGCAACTTGGGATTGTCTAAATTGGAAGTATTGTCTAAATTCCTAAGGTTTACAATGAAGGTGGTTTTTGATATTAAAAGGACTGCACTGATTTTGTCCATGCTAACGCTTTGCTCTGTGACAGACTTAAAGTTCCCTAGTTCCATTGGGACTGGCACTACACTGCGTGGGTGCCACTCCTGAGTCATTACATTTAAAAATGAAAATAAATAAAGACTTAATTGACTTAATTTAGGCAATGTTTCCAAACTCCGAATTTTATCTGACAAGCTTTCTGGGGTCCTTGAACCCTTTTCTGTCACACAGGTAAATCATATTGTTAGAAAGTATTTGCAATAAAGTACAAAATCTCACCTTTGTGTGGCATGTCCTAGTTGTTTTCATATAGATGTCTTAAAAATGGCTGCCACTCTTCTACGCCTCTTACCTGTGAGCTGTAAAACGTTGGCCCCTTTGCGGGCTCGCCGCACAGGAAAGAGACGTAGAAGAAGAGTGGCAGCCATTTTTAAGACATCCATATGAAAACAACAAGCCACAGTCTACAATGCATTTTAAAGTGTGAATGGTCAACTTGGGGATTGCTTTTTGAGAAACCAGTAGACGACAATGATGTGAACATGATGTGCTTAAAATCCATCTGTAAACCATATTTAAACCAGGTTAATGTACTTTCAGGGGCTGAGCCCTGGGTGAATGCTGACAAAGGATACTCAGTGAGTCACTGGACAACCCCTAGCGCTGTATTTGTAGAGATATCAACGTCACTGGACATGGTAAGGGAGGAGTAAAATGTGTCATGGCTTGTATATTCCAACTTGTAAACGCTGAGTGTGAATGTGACAACTTGAATGTTCACAGGATTCAGGCTTTCAGTTGGTTTATCTCAACTCTGCTGGAGAGCTGTGCACTACAGTGGTTGGTTGTCCCCTTAACTCATTGGGAAACACCAGGCCGCATCGTGTTTCCAGAGCTCTAGAGGAGCCAATATGGGAGTTGTGGGGCTTTGATGAGGTTCCTCTAGAACCTTATGATCCAGCTCAAACTACACAAATGACAACCACTCCTTCAACTGCCTCGAGCATTGCCACAACACAGTTGACTACAGCTGCCACAGGAGTCTTTGACATGTGGGAATTTGAAGAAATTCCCATAGGCCCGTATACTGGCACCGTCGCGACAACGTCAGCAGCTCCCACCACAATGACTTCAGCTCCCACCACAACGACTGCAGATCCAACAACCACCACCACTGCGGCTCCCACCACGACGACGACTGCGGCTCCCACCACGACAATGACTGCGGCACCCACTACGACGACTGCGGCACCCACTCCAACAACCACTACCACGGCTCCCTCCACAACGACGACTGCGGCTCCCACCACCACAACGACTGCGGCTCCCACAATGGCTGCGGCTCCCACCACGACGACTGTGGCTCCAACAACCACCACCACAGCTCCCACCACGACGACTGCAGCTCCCACCACAATGACTGCACCTCGCACCACCACACCGACTGCGGCTCCCACCACGACGACGACCGCGGCTCCCACCACGACGACGACCGCGGCTCCAACAACCATCACTACTGCAGCTCCCACCACAACGACTGCGGCTCCCACCACGACGACGACTGTGGCTCCAACAACCACCACTACTGCAGCTCCCACCACAATGACTGCGGCTCCCACCACGACGACTGTGGCTCCAACAACCACCACGACGACTACTGCGGCTCCAACAACCACCACTACTGCAGCTCCCACCACAACGACTGCGGCTCCCACCACGACGACGACTGTGGCTCCAACAACCACCACGACGACTACTGCGGCTCCAACAACCACCACTACTGCAGCTCCCACCACAACGACTGCGGCTCCCACCACGACGACGACTGTGGCTCCAACAACCACCACGACGACTACTGCGGCTCCAACAACCACCACCACTGCAGCTCCCACCACGACGACTGCGGCTCCAACAACCACCACCGTGGCTCCCACCACGACAAAAACTGTGGCTCCAACAACAACAACAGTGGCTCCCACCACGACGACTACTGCGGCTCCAACAACCACAACCGTGGCTCCCACCACGACGACGACTGTGGCTCCAACAACCACCATGACGACTACTGCGGCTCCAACAACCACCACCACTGCAGCTCCCACCACGACGACGACTGCTGCTCCAACAACAACCACTACTGCCCCTCCCACCGCGACGACTGCGGCTCCAACAACCACCACCACTGCAGCTCCCACCACGACGACTGCGGCTCCAACAACCACCACCGTGGCTCCCACCACGACGACTGCAGCTCCCACCACAATGACTGAGGCTCCCACCACGACGACGACTGCGGCTCCAACAACCACCACTACTGCAGCTCCCACCACAACGACTGCGGCTCCCACCACGACGACGACTGTGGCTCCAACAACCACCACGACGACTACTGCGGCTCCAACAACCACCACCACTGCAGCTCCCACCACGATGACTGCGGCTCCAACAACCACCACCACTGCAGCTCCCACCACGACGACGACTGCTGCTCCAACAACAACCACTACTGCCCCTCCCACCACGACGACTGCGGCTCCAACAACCACCACCACTGCAGCTCCCACCACGACGACTGCGGCTCCAACAACCACCACCGTGGCTCCCACCACGAAGACTGCAGCTCCCACCACAATGACTGAGGCTCCCACCACGACGACGACTGTGGCTCCAACAACCACCACTACTGCAGCTCCCACCACAACGACTGCGGCTCCAACCACGACGACGACTGTGGCTCCAACAACCACCACGACGACTACTGCGGCTCCAACAACCACCACCACTGCAGCTCCCACCACGACGACTGCGGCTCCAACAACCACCACCGTGGCTCCCACCACGACAACAACTGTGGCTCCAACAACAACAGTGGCTCCCACCACGACGACTACTGCGGCTCCAACAACCACAACCGTGGCTCCCACCACGACGACGACTGTGGCTCCAACAACCACCACGACGACTACTGCGGCTCTAACAACCACCACCACTGCAGCTCCCACCACGACGACGACTGCTGCTCCAACAACAACCACTACTGCCCCTCCCACCACGACGACTGCGGCTCCAACAACCACCACCACTGCAGCTCCCACCACGACGACTGCGGCTCCAACAACCACCACCGTGGCTCCCACCACGACAACAACTGTGGCTCCAACATCAACAACAGTGGCTCCCACCACGGCGACTACTGCGGCTCCAACAACCACAACTGTGGCTCCCACCACGACGACGACTGTGGCTCCAACAACCACCACGACGACTACTGCGGCTCCAACAACCACCACCACTGCAGCTCCCACCACGACAACTGATGCTCCCACCACGACGACGACTGTGGCTCCAACAACCACCACGACTACTACTGCGGCTCCAACAACCACCACCACTGCAGCTCCCACCACGACGACGACTGCTGCTCCAACAACAACCACTACTGCCCCTCCCACCACGACGACTGCGGCTCCAACAACCACCACCACTGCAGCTCCCACCACGACAACTGATGCTCCCACCACGACGACGACTGCTGCTCCAACAACAACCACTACTGCCCCTCCCACCACGACGACTGCGGCTCCAACAACCACCACCCCTGCAGCTCCCACCATGACGACTGAGGCTCCCACCACGACGACAGCGGCTCCGACAACCACCACTACTGCATCTCCCACCACGACAACGACTGCGGCTCCAACAACAACAACAGTGGCTCCCACCACGACAACGACTGCGGCTCCAACAACAACAACAGTGGCTCCCACCACGACGACTACTGCGGCTCCAACAACCACAACCATGGCTCCACCACGACGACGACTGTGGCTCCAACAACCACCACGACGACTACTGCGGCTCCAGCAACCACCACCACTGCAGCTCCCACCACGACGACTGCGGCTCCAACAACCACCACCGTGGTTCCCACCACGACAACAACTGTGGCTCCAACAACAACAACAGTGGGTCCCACCACGACGACTACTGCGGCTCCAACAACCACAACCATGGCTCCCACCACGACGACGACTGTGGCTCCAACAACCACCACGACGACTACTGCGGCTCTAACAACCACCACCACTGCAGCTCCCACCACGACGACGACTGCTGCTCCAACAACAACCACTACTGCCCCTCCCACCACGACGACTGCGGCTCCAACAACCACCACCGTGGCTCCCACCACGACAACTGTGGCTCCAACATCAACAACAGTTGCTCCCACCACCACGACTACTGCGGCTCCAACAACCACAACTGTGGCTCCCACCACGACGACGACTGTGGCTCCAACAACCACCACGACGACTACTGCGGCTCCAACAACCACCACCACTGCAGCTCCCACCACCACGACTGAGGCTCCCACCACGACGACGACTGTGGCTCCAACAACCACCACGACTACTACTGCGGCTCCAACAACCACCACCACTGCAGCTCCCACCACGACGACGACTGCTGCTCCAACAACAACCACTACTGCCCCTCCCACCACGACAACTGCGGCTCCAACAACCACCACCACTGCAGCTCCCACCACGACGACTGAGGCTCCCACCACGACGACTGCGGCTCCAACAACAACAACAGTGGCTCCCACCACGACGACTACTGCGGCTCCAACAACCACAACTGTGGCTCCCACCACGACGACGACTGTGGCTCCAACAACCACCACGACGACTACTGCGGCTCCAACAACCACCACCACTGCAGCTCCCACCACGATAACGACTGCTGCTCCAACAACAACCACTACTGCTGATCCCACCACAACGACTGCGTCTCCAACAACCACCACCACTGCATCTCCCACCACGACGACTGCTGCTCCCACCACGACGTCTGTGGCTCCTACCACGACGACGACTGCGGCTCCAACAACCACCACCGTGGCTCCCACCACGACGAGGACTGCTGCTCCAGCAACAACCACTACTGCCGCTCCCACCACAACGACTGCGTCTCCAACAACAACAACAGTGGCTCCCACCACGACGACTACTACGGCTCCAACAACCACCACTACTGCATCTCCCACCACGACGACGACTGCTGCTCCAACAACAACCACTACTGCCGCTCCCACCACAACAACTGTGTCTCCAACAACCACCACCACTGCATCTCCCACCACGACGACTGCTGCTCCCACCACGACGTCTGTGGCTCCCACCACGATGACTGCGGCTCCAACAACCACCACCGTGGCCCCCACTACGACAACAACTGTGGCTCCAACAACAACAACAGTGGCTCCCACCACGACGACTACTGCGGCTCCAACAACCACAACCGTGGCTCCCACCACGACGACGACTGTGGCTCCAACAACTACCACGACGACTACTGCGGCTCCAACAACCACCACCACTGCAGCTCCCACCACGACGACGACTGCTGCTCCAACAACAACCACTACTGCCCCTCCCACCACGACGACTGCGGCTCCAACAACCACCACCACTGCAGCTCCCACCACGACGACTGAGGCTCCCACCACGACGACTGCGGCTCCAACAACCACCACCGTGGCTCCCACCACGACAACAACTGTGGTTCCAACAACAACAACAGTGGCTTCCACCACGACGACTACTGCGGCTCCAACAACCACAACCATGGCTCCCACCACGACGACGACTGTGGCTCCAACAACTACCACGACGACTACTGCGGCTCTAACAACCACCACCACTGCAGCTCCCACCACGACGACGACTACTGCTCCAACAACAACCACTACTGCCCCTCCCACCACGACGACTGCGGCTCCAACAACCACCACCACTGCAGCTCCCACCACGACGACTGCGGCTCCCACCACGACGACTGCGGCTGCAACAGCCACCACCGTGGCTCCCACCACGACAACAACTGTGGCTCCAACAACAACAACAGTGGCTCCCACCACGACGACTACTGCGTCTCCAACAACCACAACCGTGGCTCCCACCACGACGACGACTGTGGCTCCAACAACCACCACGACGACTACTGCGGCTCCAACAACCACCACCACTGCAGCTCCCACCACGACGACTGAGGCTCCCACCACGACGACGACTGTGGCTCCAACAACCAACACCGTGGCGCCCACCATGACGACAACTGCGGCTCCCACCACGACGACGATTGTGGCTCCAACAACAACCACTACTGGCCCTCCCACCATGACGACTGTGGCTCCAACAACCACCACTACTGCATCTCCCACCACGAAAAACGACTGCGGCTCCAACAACAACAGTGGCTCCCACCACAACGACGACTGTGGCTCCAACAACCACCACGACGACTACTGCATCTCCCACCACGACGACTACTGCGGCTCCAACTACCACCACCGTGGCTCCCACTACGACAACTGCGGCTCCCACCATGACGACGACTGTGGCTCCAACAACAACCACAACCGTGGCTCCCACCACGACGACGACTGTGGCTCCAACAACCACCACGACGACTACTGCGGCTCCAACAACCACCACCACTGCAGCTCCCACCACGACGACTGTGGCTCCAACAACCACCACGACGACGACTGCTGCTCCAACAACAACCACTACTGCCCCTCCCACCACGACGACTGCGGCTCCAACAACCACCACCACTGCAGCTCCCACCACGACGACTGAGGCTCCCACCACGACGACTGCGGCTCCAACAACCACCACCGTGGCTCCCACCACGACAACAAATGTGGCTCCAACAACCACCACCACGATTCCCACCACGACGACTACTACGGCTCCAACAACCACCACTACTGCATCTCCCACCACGACAACGACTGCGGCTCCAACAATAACAACAGTGGCTCCCACCACGACGACGACTGCGGCTCCAACAACCACAACCGTGGCTCCCACCACGACGACGACTGTGGTTCCAACCACCACCACCACTGCAGCTCCCACCACGACGACGACTGCTGCTCCAACAACAACCACTACTGCCCCTCCCACCACGACGACTGCGGCTCCAACAACCACCACCACTGCAGCTCCCACCACGTCGACTGCGGCTCCAACAACCACCACGACGACTACTGCGGCTCCAACAACCACCACCACTGCAGCTCCCACCAGGACGACTGAGGCTCCCACCACGACGACTGCGGCTCCAACAACCACCACCACTGCAGCTCCCACCACGACGACTACTGCGGCTCCAACAACCACAACCGTGGCTCCCACCACGACGACGACTGTGGCTCCAACAACCACCACGACGACTACTGCGGCTCCAACAACCACCACCACTGCAGCTCCCACCACGACGACTGAGGCTCCCACCACGACGACTGCGGCTCCAACAACCACCACCACTGCAGCTCCCACCACGACGACTACTGCGGCTCCAACAACCACAACCGTGGCTCCCACCACGACGACGACTGTGGCTCCAACAACCACCACGACGACTACTGCGGCTCCAACAACCACCGCTGCAGCTCCCACCACAACGACTGAGGCTCCCACCACGACGACGACTGTGGCTCCAACAACCACCACTGTGGCTCCCACCACGACGACGACTGCTGCTCCAACAACAACCACTACTGCCGCTCCCACTACAACGACTGCATCTCCAGCAACCACCACCACTGCAGCTCCCACGACGACGACTGCGGCTCCGACAACAACAACAAAAGTGGCTCCCACCACGACGACGACTGCGGCTCCAACAACCACCACCACTGCAGCTCCCACCACGACGACTGAGGCTCCCACCACGACGACTGCGGCTCCAACAACCACCACCACTGCAGCTCCCACCACGACGACTGAGGCTCCCACCACTACGACTGCGGCTCCAACAACCACCACCGTGGCTCCCACCACGACAACAACTGTGGCTCCAACAACAACAGTGGCTCCCACCACGATGACTACTGCGGCTCCAACAACCACAACCGTGGCTCCCACCACGACGACGACTGTGGCTCCAACAACCACCACGACGACTACTGCGGCTCCCACGACGACTCAGGCTCCCACCACGACGACGAATGTGTCTCCAACAACCACCACCGTGGCGCCCACCACGACGACTACTGCGGCTCCAACAACCACCACTACTGCATCTCCCACCACGACGACTACTGCGGCTCCAACAACCACCACTACTGCAGCTCCCACCATGACGACTGTGGCTCCCACTACGACGACCGCAGCTCCCACCACGACGACGACTGTGGCTCCAACAACCACCACGACGACTACTGCGGCTCCCACTACGACGACCGCGGCTCCCACTACGACGACCGCGGCTCCCACCACGACGACAACTGCGGCTCCCACCACGACGACTGTGGCTCCCACCACGACGACGACTGTGGCTCCAACAACCACCACCGTGGCGCCCACCACGACGACTGCTGCGGCTACAACAACCACCACTACTGCATCTCCCACCACGACGACGACTGCGGCTCCAACTACCACCACCGTTGATCCCACTACGACAACTGCGGCTCCCACCACGACGACGACTATGGCTCCAACAACAACCACTACTGCCCCTCCCACCACTACGACTGCGGCTCCAACAACCGTCACCACTGCAGCTCCCACCACGACGACTGCTGCTCCAACAACAACCACTACTGCCCCTCCCACGACGACGACTGCGGCTCCGACAACAACAACAGTGGCTCCCACCACGACGACGACTGCGGCTCCAACAACCACCACCACTGCAGCTCCCACCACGACGACTGAGGCTCCCACCACGACGACTGCGGCTCCAACAACCACCACCACTGCAGCTCCCACCACGACGACTGAGGCTCCCACCACTACGACTGCGGCTCCAACAACCACCACCGTGGCTCCCACCACGACAACAACTGTGGCTCCAACAACAACAACAGTGGCTCCCACCACGATGACTACTGCGGCTCCAACAACCACAACCGTGGCTCCCACCACGACGACGACTGTGGCTCCAACAACCACCACGACGACTACTGCGGCTCCAACAACCACCACCACTGCAGCTCCCACGACGACTCAGGCTCCCACCACGACGACGAATGTGGCTCCAACAACCACCACCGTGGCACCCACCACGACGACTACTGCGGCTCCAACAACCACCACTACTGCATCTCCCACCACGACGACTACTGCGGCTCCAACAACCACCACTACTGCAGCTCCCACCATGACGACTGTGGCTCCCACTACGACGACCGCAGCTCCCACCACGACGACGACTGTGGCTCCAACAACCACCACGACGACTACTGCGGCTCCCACTACGACGACCGCGGCTCCCACCACGACGACGACTGCGGCTCCAACAACCACCACCACTGCAGCTCCCACCACGACGACTGAGGCTCCCACCACGACGACTGCGTCTCCAACAACCACCACCGTGGCTCCCACCACGACAACAACTGTGGCTCCAACAACCACCACCACGGTTCCCACCACGACGACTACTACGGCTCCAACAACCACCACTACTGCATCTCCCACCATGACGACTGTGGCTCCCACTACGACGACCGCAGCTCCCACCACGACGACTGCGTCTCCAACAACCACCACCGTGGCTCCCACCACGACAACAACTGTGGCTCCAACAACCACCACCACGGTTCCCACCACGACGACTACTACGGCTCCAACAACCACCACTACTGCATCTCCCACCATGACGACTGTGGCTCCCACTACGACGACCGCAGCTCCCACCACGACGACGACTGTGGCTCCAACAACCACAACGACGACTACTGCGGCTCCCACTACGACGACCGCGGCTCCCACTACGACGACCGCGGCTCCCACCACGACGACAACTGCGGCTCCCACCACGACGACCGTGGCTCCCACCACTACGACGACTGCGGCTCCCACCACCACCACCACGACGTGTGTGTCAAATGAGTAATGTGTGTAATTTATTTTTGGGTGCTCCCTACTGTGTAATGATGAGACTACTTATAAGAGTATTGCTGCTTTCAACAAAATAAATCCCTCACTACTACAACTTCTCCTAGTAAAATGCTACCACTACTGCAACTACACCCACTAGTCCAATACAAATATCATTAATGAAGCTATTGCTACGGCAGTCCATAGACGATATGCATAAAACTTTTTTTCTTTTGTCAAGGTAACAACTTTCTCATTATCGCGACAAAACAAAAGTAGTGTAGTTGTCATGACTGTTTTTTTTATCACAACAAAAGTTTTCTCATGAGATAATACTGTATTGTGAGATGATGGGGTATACAACAAAAATAAAGCATTATCTTGTGCATATGGACTTCTCGTGCATATTTCGGATATTTACAGATGTTTATGCATTGTTTAAATACTGTGACGGCCCCAACTCCCTCTGCCAGGGCGTGTCTGCTGTATGCTTGCAGGTTCTGGTGGGGCAGAGTTGGGAGCCATCAGAGCAACTGGGAGCACCTGGCCAGTGTTCCCTGGGGTATAAGACCTGCTCCCACTCAGAAGCGGTGGAGACACTCTCCCAGCGCCACGTTCTGTTCTTTTCTGCATTATCCATATCCTCAAACATACATTTCATTCATCCACCAACACTGCAAGACGGCGCGGCTCATGAGTTTCTTTGTGCTGGTGGCCATTGGACTGTTAATTATCATCCGCAACCCCTGCACCAGTCAGCTGTGACCATCTCCCACCAGCCAAAGTAAAAGTCATACTAAACAGTTTCAAAACACCTTTTTTGTGGTTTCTCATGACTCCTGTTTGGCTGAGCTGACTACATTTGACATTTACATCGCTGCTGATTGGCTGAGCTGACTACAGGCTAGTGTTACATGAATTCTGATTAGCTGAGCTGACTACAGGCTAGTGTTACATGACTTCTGATTAGCTGAGCTGACTACAGGCAGTTGTTACATGACTTCTGATTGGCTGAGCTGACTACATTTGCGTGTTACACGGCTGCTGATTGGCTAAACTGACTACAGTCTAGTGTTACATGACTGCTAATTGGCTTAGCTGACTATAGGCAGGTGTTACATGACTTCTGATTGGCTGAGCTGACTACACGCTATTGTTACATGGCTGCTGATTGGTAGAGTTGTCATGGTGGTGCCATTTTGACACCGGTGTCATTTGCCTCCTCAACACTGGCCATACCGGTTATACCGCCTGTCGCCACTAGGGGGGTCTAAGCGCTAGCAAATTCAGCGTCACCACAATGAAAGTGAAACTTAAAATTCCTCTCCAAACTGTATTAACGGCATTTGTAAACGTAACACTTTTTAATCAGAGATTTATAACACTGCTCAACACTCAGAGTTAATGTGAGTGCAGGTCAGATTCTGGCATATTGCCCTTCTTTAGGCTCCCATTGGATTGTACTGGACACATTACTGTCACTAGGTAAGGACAATTAATTAATCCTATTTATCCTAATCTGTCATATTAGTGATCAGATATTAATGATCAGTATGTTTTTAGTATGTCCATTTATCATTTAGTAGCCTAACTTGAACATGAAAGCTCTGAATATGTGCTTTTATTTTACAAAATACAAAATAACGGTATTCCCGGTGTGGGGCTAATAACACCAGTGTGGACTCCAAGACCGTATGCTACCGGTAACACCGCCCACCGCGACAACCCTACTGATTGGTTGAACTCACTACAGGCTAGTGTTATATGACTTCTGATTGGCTGAGCTGAGGACAGGCGAGTGTTACATGACTTCTGATTGGCTGAGCTGACTACAGGCAGGTGTTACATGACCTCTTATTGGCTGAGCTGACTACAGCTAGTGTTACACGATTTCTGATTGGCTGAGCTGACTATAGGCAGGTGTTACATCACTTCTTATTGGCTGAGCTGACAACGTTTGAGTGTTCCATGGCTGCTGATTGGCTGACTACATTTCAGTGTTGTTGATATTTAAAAAAAAACAACTAAATGATAGTACTTTTTAAACCAAATGGTGGTACTATTTAAACCAAATGTTGACTAAAACTTGGTTGACTAAAGACACTTTTACACACTGGATCCAACAGATTTTCCACTAAATTATTCAGATCATTTTTTTCCCCCAAAGTGTTTTGGAAATGTGAAAATCCATCCGGTGACGTCACCATCCTGAATGGCAGCCTAAAATAATAGCTCCTCCTGAAAAATACTTACTTCGTCCCGCAAAAACCGTCAAATACAAAATTTCTTGATAAATATTTGGACTGGCAAGCGGGGCAAGAATGGGAAAAAAGGATGGTAACAAAAAAAGCACCGTTGAAGAGCCTGCAAATGAAGAAAACACAGAGAACAGCTCTCCCACACAGGCACAAGATGGCGAAGCTAACCCTCACCCAAATGATCCTGCAAGTTTAACAAAAGTTTTGGAGGAGATACGGGACTTTCGCAAAGACACAAAACAACAACTAAACGATATTAAATCCGAGCTCACTAACGTTAATCAAAAAATAGCGGAGGCAGAGACACGTTGAAATGGTGGAAGATCGTGTTCAAAACATGGAACAGGTGCTAAGCAAGATGATAAAAGTGATAAGTCAACAAGAAAATAAACTACTCGACCAAGAAGGGAGATCTCGACGGGACAATATAAGGATATATAATGTTCCCGAAGGAGCGGAGGGGTCGTCTATGGTGGAGTTTGTGGAAAAGTTACTACGGGACACGCTGGAGATTCCCCCAACTACAGAGCTTGACATCGAGAGAGCACACCGGGCCCTCGCCCCGAGACCCTGCTATCCGGGGACAGGGAAGACAAGCCGCGGTCAATAACAATCAGATTCCTCTGATACAAAATCAAAGAAGAGATGCTGCGCAAGGCTTGGGGAAAGAAGAAGGTGTTTTTGAATGGGAAGCCAATATAATTCAATCAAGACTACCCCCCAGCAGTCCTTCAGAAGCGTAAGGAATATTCTGAAGCGAAACGAGTGTTAAAGCAGAGCAAGATCCGCTTCCAGACTTTTCCCTGCTAAACTGAGAGTGTTCTATGAGGACGGGACTCGGCTATACCAGACAGTGAAGGAGGCGACTACAGACACGAAGGGCAGAGGACTGATTGTCAGTGTGATCACACCAAGGGGGAGCCTAGCTGAGCAGCTATCTCACTCCGCTTGGGAAGCGGTTGGAGGACCGAGACAGCGGGGGACGGGAGAGGAGCGACAGAGGAATATCAAGGAGAGATTGCAAGCTTTCAGAAGACAGCACTCATCCCCTCCAGAAGAGCTATAAGTTCTGACTAACTTTAAAAGTGCTGGTAAACTACACAGAATCGAAACTAGACGGTGCTATATTATTTTATTTTTTTAGGGGTCCCAGCACAAAGTGCTGGGAACCCTATTGTTTTTGTTCGGATTATTGTTATTCCACTTCTTCTTCTTCTTCTTCTTCTTCTGCCCTAAATGTATCTGGATCTCAGAAACTGTAAGAGCTACAGTGACCAAACTTGTCAGATACGTCGAAAGTCTCAGCCGCTACTCAGGCAACGAAACCCAAGTCAATTGGCCTCATGGTGGCGCTGTAACAAGCAACTTTACGTTTTGGCCTATAACTTCTGAACCGTATGGGCCACAATCAAAATCCCACTTTCCCTGGATTCCTTGGTTCATTCTGCATCCATCCATATAGGCCCGCCCATTTCTGCCTGACTAGAGTTTCCGCCATTTTGAATTTTGTCCAAAACAGTTTTTTCGCTACTCCTACAAATTTTGTCCAATCGTCACCAAATCTGTGACAGCATGTCTGGACTGTCCTGCACAAAAGTTATTGGGCAGTTTGGAAGTCGATTATATGAAAACGGTGTGGACTATCAAATTTTGGCCAACTGTCGTGGATGGGGCCTATTTCACAAAAATTGCCATAACATTGTCCTATGGTAACCAAACTTGGTACACGTGTGCAGGTATGTAGTCTGAGCTAATTTAAAAAAAATTGGTGTCATTTCGCCTATAGGGGGCGCTATAGCAACATTTCAAATTTTAAAAGGCCATAACTCGGTGACTGTAGATCATAGGAACAAAATTCCTTGATTGCTGGATTCCTTGGGCCAAGTTGCATCTATCCTGTAGGCCACTCCCATTTCAGCCCACAAGGTTTTCCACCATGTTGAATTTTGTCCAAAACAGTTTTTTCGCTTCTCATACATATTTTGTCCAATCTTCACCAATTTTCGCTCACAGCATGTCTGGACTGTCCTGCACAAAAGTTATCGAGCAGTTTTTTGATAGTCCATACCGTTTTGCTACAACTGGCTTTCAAAATTTGTAGGCAAGGCCTAATATAAAAAAACTGGCCTAAGTCAGGAAGTTGTTGGCCTACCTTAAACAAATTTGGTACATCTATGCACAGGTCAATTCTGAGGTAGCATGCAACATTTGGTGGTATTGTAACCATAGTTGACCATAGTTAAAATACTCTAAGGCTCTAAATAGCCTATAGCTTGGACAGTCTCATTACTTGGCCCTATTTTTTTGTGCTCCCTCCATTGCCCCCCAGTGGACTCAGTAGCCTAATGGTTAATGAATAGGTCTACCATGCAAAAGACTGCAGACTGCAGCGTATCATTCGCTCCGCTGAGAAGGTGATTGGCTGCAATCTACCTTCCCTCCAGGACCTGTACGCCTCCAGGACCCTGAGGTGAGCAGGAAAGATTGTGGCTGACCCCTCCCACCCTGGACACAAACTTTTTGAAACGCTCCCCTCTGGCAGGAGGCTGCAGTCCATCAGGACCAAAACCTCACACCACAAGAACAGTTTCTTCCCGTCTGCAGCTGCCCTCATCAACAAGCCCCGGGACCCCCACTGACACAGACCCTTATCCCCCCCCTATACTCCATACCTTTGCACATGCTATGGTAAATATTTTGCACATACCCATAACAGTTATATTGCACATATACATTATTGTACATATTTTTATATTTCTTATTATATTTGTATTATATTTTTGTTTTATTATTATTATTATTATTATTTTTATTTCATTTTATTATTTTTCTCCACGTTTATGTTTATTGTATGCACCTCCATACCAAAGCAAATTCCTTGTACTGTGAAAACTTACTTGGCAATAAACTTGATTCTGATTCTGATTCTGATTCTGAAAAAAGATTGTGGGTTCAAATCCCGTGGGTAATGCTGTCTCACACCACTAAGCTTGTGATAACTAAACATAATGTCTTAAGTTTCTAATTTTTGGACAAATGACCATATGAAAAGATGAACTTGACAGAAGTCACGGGCCAACACAAAAGCCGGTGTTAGACTGCATGTCTGAACTTCACAACATGTTATTTTTTGTGTGTGTCTTTCTACCTTCTATAATGTTTTATCTATCTGTCTGTCTTATCAAATTGTGCTTGGACCCCTCAATCGCCGCTTTCGGCTATATTTTTATTTGCATTCACTCCTTTTTCCCCATCTAAATGAGAGTAATTCCTCCCATGTATACATGGGAGGAGAGGCTTTCCCCCACAGCTAGACGTTTCCTCTAGCTCAGCCCAGGGTCATCTAGTAGAGACCCCAGCCTTGGAATTTAAAAATGAGTTAACACCTGTTATACTCTCCACACTGAACTGGGTTTTAAAAAAGGCACAAACGCCACCCAGCTGGAGGGAGGCGATAATCTCAGCTATACCAAAAGAAGGCAAGGATAAAATGGAATGTGGGTCATTTAGACCAATATCTGTTCTTAATATAGATTATAGATTATTTACCTCTATCATGGCCAGACGATTAGAAGAGTTCCTGCCCACACATACATAATGATCAGACAGGTTTTATACAACAACGCCAAACACAAGACAATATACGAAGGACACTACACATTATGGATCATATACAAAAAAATGAAATTAAAGCAATAGTGATAAATGTGGATGCTGAAAAGGCATTTGATTCGGTTAGCTTTTAGTTCAGTCTACTTTCCTGTCAGTACTTGATTATGGTGGCATTATCTATATGCACGCTGCCCCTACCATCTTGAAACAGCTTGACACTGTCTATCATTCAGCGCTTGGTTTTATTACTGGGGATCATTTTAGAACGCATCATTGTACTCTGTATCAGGCAGTGGGCTGGCCGTCTCTGGACGCTAGGAGCACGCAGCACTGGCTCCTGTATGTTTATAAAGCAATCTTACATAAGCTACCTAATTACCGGACATCCCTCATCACATGGCGTTCTAGTTATTACCAGACGAGGTCTCGGGATTGGTTGGTTCTTGAGGTCCCTCGAGTCAACACCGAGCTGGGAAAAAACGCTTTTAGTTATTGTGCTCCTAGAGCATGGAATGAGTTTCAAGACTCTTTCAAATTGGATGCCTTAGTCTCATTGGGCAAATTCAAAAATATGATAAAGGAATTTGAAGTCGAGATCTGTGTATGTTCTAAATAATGTTGCCATAACATTATCAGTTGAATGTATAAAATGTATTGATGTATGATGATTTTATATTGTTTATAATATTGTATATTGTTTATGATTATGTTTTTATGATTATATGATTATGCTTGTAACCAGGGCACCATCGCAAATGAGACCTTGGTCTCAATGGGTTTTCCCTGTTTAAATAAAGGTAAATAATAATAATAAATAATTATGACCCAGGACACTGTAATGCCTTTTCCCCAGTCGTCTTGCCCTCCTCAGCTGTACTCTGTTGGAATAAAGCTGTAATTGTGCTTCCCACACCATTCCTCTTGTTAGGCGCAATCCAGCCAAACGGCATTTCTCATGCATTAACCTAAAGCCGTCCCACTGAGCACAAGTTATGATTTCAACGTCACCTCTATGCTTTAGCTCTCACATAGCCCAGGATCATTTTGGCTGTGTATAGACCAAGCAGTATTGTTATGACCAGCTCTAAGATCACAACAAAGACGGGAGACATACGCAGATACCGGCAAAAGATAAGGGGATTTATTAAGAAAAACAGGATAAACAAGCAGTGATGATCGGGCCCTCGCCTCTGTGTGCAAGTCGGGGCGTGCCGCGGTCGGGGCGTGCAGCGGCCGCGGCGTCGTTACCGGACACCGACCGGTCGACGTGGCCCACACCGTGAAAATTCCATGTAAATCCAGTGGCGATTGTCACGCAAGGCTTACTTCCTGTCGCCAGTAGGTGGCGCAGTGCCTATGACTCCCAATCGGCCTGTAGATGTCCTCAGGCCTGGACTCTTGTCCGGCATGTGAAATCCGGTGCAGATCGGACAACGTACGCTCAAGTTCACACAACTTCCTGTCGCCAGTAGGTGACGCTATGACTATAACCGAATAGCGGCCTGTAGATGTGTTCAGGCCAGGACCGTTATCAAACGTGTGAAGTTTGGGCCTGATTTGACCTTGTACAGTCGCGTTACAACCCACTTCCTGTTTCGTGTCGCCAGTAGGTGGCGCAATGCCTATTACTCCTAATCGGCCTGTAGATGTCCTCAGGCCTGGACTCTTGTCCAACATGTGAAATCTGGTGCTGATCGGACGATGTAAACTCAAGTTAACGCAGCTTCCTGTTTCATGGCGAAACATCGAAATTCAACGCCACGCCACGCCCACGCTGTGTGATGAAAACTCACAGTTCGCACAACTTTGCATCGTCGATGTCTTTTATTCACGCTGACCAAGTTTGACGTGGATCCGATCAACCGCCTAGGAGGAGTTCGTTAGAGTAGGACCCCTGCAAATTCACACAGCTTCCTGTTGCCAGTAGGTGGCGCTATGACTATAACCGAATATCGGCATGTAGATGTGTTCAGGCCGGGACTCTCATCCAACGTGTGAAGTTTGGTCCAGATTTGACCATGTACAGGCCAGTTACAAGCCACTTCCTGTTTCGTGGCGAAACACGGAAATTCGACGCCACGCCACGCCCACGCCCTGTGACGAAAACTCACAGTTCGCACAACTTTGCATCGTCGAGGTCTTTTATACACGCTGACCAAGTTTGATGTGGATCCGATGAACCGCCTAGGAGGAGTTCGTTAAAGTACGACCCCTGCAAACGCCCAAAAACGCCCAAAAGTGACGCAATCAATTCAAAATGGCCGACTTCCTGTCGGGTTTAGGGCATGGCACCAAGAGACTTTTTTTTAAGTCTGGACATGATACATGTGCCTACCAAGTTTCGTACGTCTAGGGGAAACAGAAAGCTGGGGGCTTTGGTTTTGAAATTTTGTAGGGGGCGCTATTGAGCCATTTTGCCACACCCATGTCCAAGACCCAAAAAATATCAAATTTTTCGCCACTTCTGACGTGTGTGCACAGTTTGGTGAGTTTTTGAGCACCTTTAGCCCCTCAAATATGCGAGCAAACAATAAAAATAAAAATCGTAATAATAATTCCTTCAGTTTCAATAGGGCTTCGCACGATGTCGTGCTCGGGCCCTAACTAGCAACGAAATACAACATAATGCAGGCGAATCAGTGGAGTCAGTAGTGTAGTGGGTGGAGGAATGAAATGTATGTTTGAGGATATGGATAATGCAGAAAAGAACAGAACGTGGCGCTGGGAGAGTGTCTTCACCGCTTCTGAGTGGGAGCAGGTCTTATACCCCTGGGAACACTGGCCAGGTGCGCCCAATTGCTCTGATGGCTCCCAACTCCGCCCCACCAGAACCTGCAGGCATAGAGCAGACACGCCCTGGCAGAGGGAGTTGGGGCCGTCACAGTATTTAAACAATGCATTAACATCTGTAAATATCCGAAATATGCACAAGAAGTCCATATGCACAAATTAATGCTTTATTTTTGTTATATACCCCATCATCTCACAATACAATATTATCTCATGAGAAAACTTTTGTTGTGATAAGAAAAAACAAAGTCATGACAACTACACTACTTTTGTTTTGTCGTGATAATGAGAGTCATTACCTTGACAAAAGAAAAAAAGTTTTATGCATGTCGTCTATGGACTGCCGTAGTAATAGTTCTATTTTTACAGCAAAATGTATTGATGCTTCAGTAGTGATATTTGTATTGTACTAGTGGGTGTAGTTGCAGTAGTGGTAGCATTTTACTAGTAGAAGTTGTATTGTACTAGAGGGTGTAGTTGCAGTAGTGGTAGCATTTTACTAGTAGAAGTTGTAGTAGTGAGGGATTTATTTTGTTGAAAGCAGCAATACCCTTATTAGCAGTCTAATCTTTACACACTAGGGGGCAGTAGTGGACCAGAGAACATTTACAAAAGTGAATCTGAATGTAACATAGGATTCTCCTAAAGGGATGTTTGCAATGGTTACTAGTTATCTGCCACATTGGTGCGACCAGTTATATCTTTGGTGGCACTGCCAAGAAAAATGATCCCAAAACGCAAGCAAGAAAAATTATCCCAAAACGCAATCAAACGGTCGTAGTCTGGAGCCCTGCTATTAGGTTGTTTGAACATTCACATCAAGCCATTGATGAGCTGGTTTTCTGAGGAGTAGTATATTAGAAGTACTAGTAGAAATAGTTGTAGTAATATACGAGCAGTAGTCATAGTAATAGTGTGTACAGAATGTGACAGGAGTTGGTAAATATGTGGCACTACAGTTTTAATTCTGCTTGGAACCCATTGACTGCTGCCAGCCTGCCATATATATATATATATATATATATATATATATATATATATATAGAGTTTATATACACACTAGCCTTTGCTTATGAACAAAACTAATTTTCCTTGCCAAATTTTGCCGCTGCAATTTCCCCACAGGGATCAATAAAATCATCTTAAGCTACTCTGGATCTATCTCCATTGCATGCGGTTGGCCATTTGTTACAAAACCCCTCCCCGATGAACTCTCAAGCCCTGGTAGCACCCATATCAATTCACTGACTGAGCAGAACAAAAAACAGTAACTCATATCTTCCCTATCGTTATGCAATCCCCGATCACCCAAAAATAAATTACACACAATACTCATCTAACAGGTTATTTTTATTTGAAGGAAACTCGATCTCTATTAAGTGGTGAAGTTGAGGTGGAAGCAGAGGGCGTTGTGGTTGGAGCTGCTGGTGTGGTCATTGAAGCTGCTGAGGTTGTGGTGGGAGCAGCTGGTGTGGGGGGTGCAGGGTTGGTGGAAGCAGGTGTCATCATAGCTGCGGTTGACGTCATGTTGTGGTGGGAGCTGTGGTGGTGGTTGTTGGAGCCGCAGACGTCGTCGTGGTGGGAGCTGTGGTTGTTGGAGCCGCGGTCGTCGTCGTGGTGGGAGCCGTGGTTGTGGTTGTTGGAGCCGCAGTAGTCGTGGTGGGAGCGCAACTGGTCGTCGTGGTGGGAGCAGTGGTTGTGGTTGTTGGAACCGCAGTCGTCGTGGTGGGAGCCACGGTCGTGGTGGTGGTGGGAGCCACAGTCGTCGTCGTGGTGGGAGCCACGGTCGTGGTGGTGGTGGGAGCCACAGTCGTCGTCGTGGTGGGAGCTGTGGTGGTGGTGGTTGTTGGAGCAGCAGTCGTCGTCGTCGTGGTAGGAGCCACGGTCGTCGTCGTGGTCGGAGCCGTGGTTGTGGTTGTTGGAGCAGCAGTCGTGGTGGTGGGAGCCGCGGTCGTCGTTGTGGTGGGAGCCGTGGTTGTGGTTGTTGGAGCCGAAGTCGTCGTCGAGGTGGTGGTTGTTGGAGCAGCAGTCGTCGTAGTGGTGGGAGCTGCAGTGGTGGTAGTTGTTGGAGCAGCAGTAGTCGTTGTGGTGGGAGCCGTGGTTGTCGTTGTTGGAGCCGCAGTCGTCGTGGTGGGAGCCGCAGTCGTCGTCGTGGTGGGAGCTGTGGTGGTGGTTGTTGGAGCAGCAGTCGTCGTAGTGGTGGGAGCCGTGGTTGTGGTTGTTGGAGCCGCAGTCGTCGTCGTGGTGGGAGTTGTGGTGGTGGTTGTTGGAGCAGCAGTCGTCGTAGTGGTGGGAGCCGTGGTTGTGGTTGTTGGAGCCGCAGTCGTCGTCGTGGGAGCCGCGGTCGTCGTCGTGGTGGGAGCTGTGGTGGTGGTTGTTGGAGCAGCAGTCGTCGTAGTGGTGGGAGCCGTGGTTGTAGTTGTTGGAGCCGCAGTCGTCGTCGTGGTGGGAGTTGTGGTGGTGGTTGTTGGAGCAGCAGTCGTCGTAGTGGTGGGAGCCGTGGTTGTGGTTGTTGGAGCCGCAGTCGTCGTCGTGGTGGGAGCCGTGGTTGTTGGAGCAGCAGTCGTCGTCGTGGTGGGAGCTGCAGTGGTGGTGGTTGTTGGAGCAGCAGTAGTCGTTGTGGTGGGAGCCGTGGTTGTGGTTGTTGGAGCCGCAGTCGTCGTGGTGGGAGCCGCGGTCGTGGTTGTGGTGGGAGCCGTGGTTGTGGTTGTTGGAGCCGCAGTCGTCGTCGTGGTGGGAGCCGTGGTTGTTGGAGCAGCAGTCGTCGTCGTGGTGGGAGCTGCAGTGGTGGTGGTTGTTGGAGCAGCAGTAGTCGTTGTGGTGGGAGCCGTGGTTGTGGTTGTTGGAGCCGCAGTCGTCGTCGTGGTGGGAGCTGTGGTTGTGGTTGTTGGGGCCGCGGTCGTCGTCGTGGTGGGAGCCACGGTCGTCGTTGTGGTGGGAGCCGTGGTTGTGGTTGTTGTAGCCGCAGTCGTCGTGGTGGGAGCCGCGGTCGTCGTTGTGGTGGGAGCCGTGGTTGTTGGAGCTGCAGTCGTCGTGGTGGGAGCCGCGGTCGTCGTTGTGGTGGGAGCCGTGGATGTGGTTGTTGGAGCAGCAGTCGTCGTGGTGGGAGCTGTGGTGGTTGTTGGAGCAGCAGTCGTCGTAGTGGTGGGAGCCGTGGTTGTGGTTGTTGGAGCCGCAGTCGTCGTCGTGGTGGGAGCCGTGGTTGTTGGAGCAGCAGTCGTCGTCGTGGTGGGAGCCGTGGTTGTGGTTGTTGGAGCCGCAGTCGTCGTCGTGGTGGGAGCCGTGGTTGTTGGAGCAGCAGTCGTCGTCGTGGTGGGAGCTGCAGTGGTGGTGGTTGTTGGAGCAGCAGTAGTCGTTGTGGTGGGAGCCGTGGTTGTGGTTGTTGGAGCCGCAGTCGTCGTCGTGGTGGGAGCTGCAGTGGTGGTGGTTGTTGGAGCAGCAGTAGTCGTTGTGGTGGGAGCCGTGGTTGTGGTTGTTGGAGCAGCAGTCGTCGTCGTGGTGGGAGCTGCAGTGGTGGTGGTTGTTGGAGCAGCAGTAGTCGTTGTGGTAGGAGCCGTGGTTGTGGTTGTTGGGGCCGCAGTCGTCGTCGTGGTGGGAGCCGCGGTCGTCGTTGTGGTGGGAGCCGTGGTTGTCGTTGTTGGAGCCGCAGTCGTCGTGGTGGGAGCCGTGGTCGTCGTTGTGGTGGGAGCTGTGGTGGTGGTTGTTGGAGCAGCAGTCGTCGTGGTGGGAGCCGTGGTTGTTGGAGCAGCAGTCGTCGTCGTGGTGGGAGCCGTGGTTGTGGTTGTTGGAGCCGAAGTCGTCGTCGTGGTGGTGGTTGTTGGAGCAGCAGTCGTCGTAGTGGTGGGAGCTGCAGTGGTGGTAGTTGTTGGAGCAGCAGTAGTCGTTGTGGTGGGAGCCGCGGTCGTCGTTGTGGTGGGAGCCGTGGTTGTCGTTGTTGGAGCCGCAGTCGTCGTGGTGGGAGCCGCGGTCGTCGTTGTGGTGGGAGCTGTGGTGGTGGTTGTTGGAGCAGCAGTCGTCGTAGTGGTGGGAGCCGTGGTTGTGGTTGTTGGAGCCGCAGTCGTCGTCGTGGTGGGAGTTGTGGTGGTGGTTGTTGGAGCAGCAGTCGTCGTAGTGGTGGGAGCCGTGGTTGTGGTTGTTGGAGCCGCAGTCGTCGTCGTGGTGGGAGCCGTGGTTGTTGGAGCAGCAGTCGTCGTCGTGGTGGGAGCTGCAGTGGTGGTGGTTGTTGGAGCAGCAGTAGTCGTTGTGGTGGGAGCCGTGGTTGTGGTTGTTGGAGCCGCAGTCGTCGTCGTGGTGGGAGCTGCAGTGGTGGTGGTTGTTGGAGCAGCAGTAGTCGTTGTGGTGGGAGCCGTGGTTGTGGTTGTTGGAGCCGCAGTCGTCGTGGTGGGAGCCGCGGTCGTGGTTGTGGTGGGAGCCGTGGTTGTGGTTGTTGGAGCCGCAGTCGTCGTCGTGGTGGGAGCCGTGGTAGTTGGAGCAGCAGTCGTCGTCGTGGTGGGAGCTGCAGTGGTGGTGGTTGTTGGAGCAGCAGTAGTCGTTGTGGTGGGAGCCGTGGTTGTGGTTGTTGGAGCCGCAGTCGTCGTCGTGGTGGGAGCTGCAGTGGTGGTGGTTGTTGGAGCAGCAGTAGTCGTTGTGGTGGGAGCCGTGGTTGTGGTTGTTGGAGCCGTAGTCGTCGTCGTGGTGGGAGCTGTGGTTGTTGGGGCCGCGGTCGTCGTCGTGGTGGGAGCCACGGTCGTCGTTGTGGTGGGAGCCGTGGTTGTGGTTGTTGTAGCCGCAGTCGTCGTGGTGGGAGCCGCGGTCGTCGTTGTGGTGGGAGCCGTGGTTGTTGGAGCCACAGTCGTCGTGGTGGGAGCCGCGGTCGTCGTTGTGGTGGGAGCCGTGGATGTGGTTGTTGGAGCAGCAGTCGTCGTCGTGGTGGGAGCTGTGGTGGTGGTTGTTGGAGCAGCAGTCGTCGTAGTGGTGGGAGCCGTGGTTGTGGTTGTTGGAGCCGCAGTCGTCGTCGTGGTGGGAGCCGTGGTTGTTGGAGCAGCAGTCGTCGTCGTGGTGGGAGCCGTGGTTGTGGTTGTTGGAGCCGCAGTCGTCGTCGTGGTGGGAGCCGTGGTTGTTGGAGCAGCAGTCGTCGTCGTGGTGGGAGCTGCAGTGGTGGTGGTTGTTGGAGCAGCAGTAGTCGTTGTGGTGGGAGCCATGGTTGTGGTTGTTGGAGCCGCAGTCGTCGTCGTGGTGGGAGCTGCAGTGGTGGTGGTTGTTGGAGCAGCAGTAGTCGTTGTGGTGGGAGCCGTGGTTGTGGTTGTTGGAGCAGCAGTAGTCGTTGTGGTGGGAGCCGTGGTTGTGGTTGTTGGGTCCGCAGTCGTCGTCGTGGTGGGAGCTGCAGTGGTGGTGGTTGTTGGAGCAGCAGTAGTCGTTGTGGTGGGAGCCGTGGTTGTGGTTGTTGGAGCAGCAGTCGTCGTCGTGGTGGGAGCTGCAGTGGTGGTGGTTGTTGGAGCAGCAGTAGTCGTTGTGGTAGGAGCCGTGGTTGTGGTTGTTGGGGCCGCAGTCGTCGTCGTGGTGGGAGCCGCGGTCGTCGTTGTGGTGGGAGCCGTGGTTGTCGTTGTTGGAGCCGCGGTCGTCGTGGTGGGAGCCGCGGTCGTCGTTGTGGTGGGAGCTGTGGTGGTGGTTGTTGGAGCAGCAGTCGTCGTGGTGGGAGCCGTGGTTGTTGGAGCAGCAGTCGTCGTCGTGGTGGGAGCCGTGGTTGTGGTTGTTGGAGCCGAAGTCGTCGTCGTGGTGGTGGTTGTTGGAGCAGCAGTCGTCGTAGTGGTGGGAGCTGCAGTGGTGGTAGTTGTTGGAGCAGCAGTAGTCGTTGTGGGAGCCGCGGTCGTCGTTGTGGTGGGAGCCGTGGTTGTCGTTGTTGGAGCCGCAGTCGTCGTGGTGGGAGCCGCGGTCGTCGTCGTGGTGGGAGCTGTGGTGGTGGTTGTTGGAGCAGCAGTCGTCGTAGTGGTGGGAGCCGTGGTTGTGGTTGTTGGAGCCGCAGTCGTCGTCGTGGTGGGAGTTGTGGTGGTGGTTGTTGGAGCAGCAGTCGTCGTAGTGGTGGGAGCCGTGGTTGTGGTTGTTGGAGCCGCAGTCGTCGTCGTGGTGGGAGCCGTGGTTGTTGGAGCAGCAGTCGTCGTCGTGGTGGGAGCTGCAGTGGTGGTGGTTGTTGGAGCAGCAGTAGTCGTTGTGGTGGGAGCCGTGGTTGTGGTTGTTGGAGCCGCAGTCGTCGTCGTGGTGGGAGCTGCAGTGGTGGTGGTTGTTGGAGCAGCAGTAGTCGTTGTGGTGGGAGCCGTGGTTGTGGTTGTTGGAGCCGCAGTCGTCGTGGTGGGAGCCGCGGTCGTGGTTGTGGTGGGAGCCGTGGTTGTGGTTGTTGGAGCCGCAGTCGTCGTCGTGGTGGGAGCCGTGGTTGTTGGAGCAGCAGTCGTCGTCGTGGTGGGAGCTGCAGTGGTGGTGGTTGTTGGAGCAGCAGTAGTCGTTGTGGTGGGAGCCGTGGTTGTGGTTGTTGGAGCCGCAGTCGTCGTAGTGGTGGGAGCTGCAGTGGTGGTGGTTGTTGGAGCAGCAGTAGTCGTTGTGGTGGGAGCCGTGGTTGTGGTTGTTGGAGCCGTAGTCGTCGTCGTGGTGGGAGCTGTGGTTGTGGTTGTTGGGGCCGCGGTCGTCGTCGTGGTGGGAGCCACGGTCGTCGTTGTGGTGGGAGCCGTGGTTGTGGTTGTTGTAGCCGCAGTCGTCGTGGTGGGAGCCGCGGTCGTCGTTGTGGTGGGAGCCGTGGTTGTTGGAGCCGCAGTCGTCGTGGTGGGAGCCGCGGTCGTCGTTGTGGTGGGAGCCGTGGATGTGGTTGTTGGAGCAGCAGTCGTCGTCGTGGTGGGAGCTGTGGTGGTGGTTGTTGGAGCAGCAGTCGTCGTAGTGGTGGGAGCCGTGGTTGTGGTTGTTGGAGCCGCAGTCGTCGTCGTGGTGGGAGCCGTGGTTGTTGGAGCAGCAGTCGTCGTCGTGGTGGGAGCTGCAGTGGTGGTGGTTGTTGGAGCAGCAGTAGTCGTTGTGGTGGGAGCCGTGGTTGTGGTTGTTGGAGCCGCAGTCGTCGTAGTGGTGGGAGCTGCAGTGGTGGTGGTTGTTGGAGCAGCAGTAGTCGTTGTGGTGGGAGCCGTGGTTGTGGTTGTTGGAGCCGTAGTCGTCGTCGTGGTGGGAGCTGTGGTTGTGGTTGTTGGGGCCGCGGTCGTCGTCGTGGTGGGAGCCACGGTCGTCGTTGTGGTGGGAGCCGTGGTTGTGGTTGTTGTAGCCGCAGTCGTCGTGGTGGGAGCCGCGGTCGTCGTTGTGGTGGGAGCCGTGGTTGTTGGAGCCGCAGTCGTCGTGGTGGGAGCCGCGGTCGTCGTTGTGGTGGGAGCCGTGGATGTGGTTGTTGGAGCAGCAGTCGTCGTCGTGGTGGGAGCTGTGGTGGTGGTTGTTGGAGCAGCAGTCGTCGTAGTGGTGGGAGCCGTGGTTGTGGTTGTTGGAGCCGCAGTCGTCGTCGTGGTGGGAGCCGTGGTTGTTGGAGCAGCAGTCGTCGTCGTGGTGGGAGCCGTGGTTGTGGTTGTTGGAGCCGCAGTCGTCGTCGTGGTGGGAGCCGTGGTTGTTGGAGCAGCAGTCGTCGTCGTGGTGGGAGCTGCAGTGGTGGTGGTTGTTGGAGCAGCAGTAGTCGTTGTGGTGGGAGCCGTGGTTGTGGTTGTTGGAGCCGCAGTCGTCGTCGTGGTGGGAGCTGCAGTGGTGGTGGTTGTTGGAGCAGCAGTAGTCGTTGTGGTGGGAGCCGTGGTTGTGGTTGTTGGAGCAGCAGTAGTCGTTGTGGTGGGAGCCGTGGTTGTGGTTGTTGGGGCCGCAGTCGTCGTCGTGGTGGGAGCTGCAGTGGTGGTGGTTGTTGGAGCAGCAGTAGTCGTTGTGGTGGGAGCCGTGGTTGTGGTTGTTGGAGCAGCAGTCGTCGTCGTGGTGGGAGCTGCAGTGGTGGTGGTTGTTGGAGCAGCAGTAGTCGTTGTGGTAGGAGCCGTGGTTGTGGTTGTTGGGGCCGCAGTCGTCGTCGTGGTGGGAGCCGCGGTCGTCGTTGTGGTGGGAGCCGTGGTTGTCGTTGTTGGAGCCGCGGTCGTCGTGGTGGGAGCCGCGGTCGTCGTTGTGGTGGGAGCTGTGGTTGTGGTTGTTGGAGCAGCAGTCGTCGTGGTGGGAGCCGTGGTTGTTGGAGCAGCAGTCGTCGTCGTGGTGGGAGCCGTGGTTGTGGTTGTTGGAGCCGAAGTCGTCGTCGTGGTGGTGGTTGTTGGAGCAGCAGTCGTCGTAGTGGTGGGAGCTGCAGTGGTGGTAGTTGTTGGAGCAGCAGTAGTCGTTGTGGTGGGAGCCGCGGTCGTCGTTGTGGTGGGAGCCGTGGTTGTCGTTGTTGGAGCCGCAGTCGTCGTGGTGGGAGCCGCGGTCGTCGTCGTGGTGGGAGCTGTGGTGGTGGTTGTTGGAGCAGCAGTCGTCGTAGTGGTGGGAGCCGTGGTTGTGGTTGTTGGAGCCGCAGTCGTCGTCGTGGTGGGAGTTGTGGTGGTGGTTGTTGGAGCAGCAGTCGTCGTAGTAGTGGGAGCCGTGGTTGTGGTTGTTGGAGCCGCAGTCGTCGTCGTGGTGGGAGCCGTGGTTGTTGGAGCAGCAGTCGTCGTCGTGGTGGGAGCCGTGGTTGTGGTTGTTGGAGCCGCAGTCGTCGTCGTGGTGGGAGCCGTGGTTGTTGGAGCAGCAGTCGTCGTCGTGGTGGGAGCTGCAGTGGTGGTGGTTGTTGGAGCAGCAGTAGTCGTTGTGGTGGGAGCCGTGGTTGTGGTTGTTGGAGCCGCAGTCGTCGTCGTGGTGGGAGCTGCAGTGGTGGTGGTTGTTGGAGCAGCAGTAGTCGTTGTGGTGGGAGCCGTGGTTGTGGTTGTTGGAGCAGCAGTCGTCGTCGTGGTGGGAGCTGCAGTGGTGGTGGTTGTTGGAGCAGCAGTAGTCGTTGTGGTAGGAGCCGTGGTTGTGGTTGTTGGGGCCGCAGTCGTCGTCGTGGTGGGAGCCGCGGTCGTCGTTGTGGTGGGAGCCGTGGTTGTCGTTGTTGGAGCCGCAGTCGTCGTGGTGGGAGCCGTGGTCGTCGTTGTGGTGGGAGCTGTGGTGGTGGTTGTTGGAGCAGCAGTCGTCGTGGTGGGAGCCGTGGTTGTTGGAGCAGCAGTCGTCGTTGTGGTAGGAGCCGTGGTTGTGGTTGTTGGGGCCGCAGTCGTCGTCGTGGTGGGAGCCGCGGTCGTCGTGGTGGGAGCCGCGGTCGTCGTTGTGGTGGGAGCTGTGGTGGTGGTTGTTGGAGCAGCAGTCGTCGTGGTGGGAGCCGTGGTTGTTGGAGCAGCAGTCGTCGTCGTGGTGGGAGCCGTGGTTGTGGTTGTTGGAGCCGAAGTCGTCGTCGTGGTGGTGGTTGTTGGAGCAGCAGTCGCCGTAGTGGTGGGAGCTGCAGTGGTGGTAGTTGTTGGAGCAGCAGTAGTCGTTGTGGTGGGAGCCGCGGTCGTCGTTGTGGTGGGAGCCGTGGTTGTCGTTGTTGGAGCCGCAGTCGTCGTGGTGGGAGCCGCGGTCGTCGTCGTGGTGGGAGCTGTGGTGGTGGTTGTTGGAGCAGCAGTCGTCGTAGTGGTGGGAGCCGTGGTTGTGGTTGTTGGAGCCGCAGTCGTCGTCGTGGTGGGAGCCGTGGTTGTGGTTGTTGGAGCCGCAGTCGTCGTCGTGGTGGGAGCTGCAGTGATGGTGGTTGTTGGAGCAGCAGTAGTCGTTGTGGTGGGAGCCGTGGTTGTGGTTGTTGGAGCCGCAGTCGTCGTGGTGGGAGCCGCGGTCGTGGTTGTGGTGGGAGCCGTGGTTGTGGTTGTTGGAGCCGCAGTCGTCGTCGTGGTGGGAGCCGTGGTTGTTGGAGCAGCAGTCGTCGTCGTGGTGGGAGCTGCAGTGGTGGTGGTTGTTGGAGCAGCAGTAGTCGTTGTGGTGGGAGCCGTGGTTGTGGTTGTTGGAGCCGCAGTCGTCGTAGTGGTGGGAGCTGCAGTGGTGGTGGTTGTTGGAGCAGCAGTAGTCGTTGTGGTGGGAGCCGTGGTTGTGGTTGTTGGAGCCGTAGTCGTCGTCGTGGTGGGAGCTGTGGTTGTGGTTGTTGGGGCCGCGGTCGTCGTCGTGGTGGGAGCCACGGTCGTCGTTGTGGTGGGAGCCGTGGTTGTGGTTGTTGTAGCCGCAGTCGTCGTGGTGGGAGCCGCGGTCGTCGTTGTGGTGGGAGCCGTGGTTGTTGGAGCCGCAGTCGTCGTGGTGGGAGCCGCGGTCGTCGTTGTGGTGGGAGCCGTGGATGTGGTTGTTGGAGCAGCAGTCGTCGTGGTGGGAGCTGTGGTGGTGGTTGTTGGAGCAGCAGTCGTCGTAGTGGTGGGAGCCGTGGTTGTGGTTGTTGGAGCCGCAGTCGTCGTCGTGGTGGGAGCCGTGGTTGTTGGAGCAGCAGTCGTCGTCGTGGTGGGAGCCGTGGTTGTGGTTGTTGGAGCCGCAGTCGTCGTCGTGGTGGGAGCCGTGGTTGTTGGAGCAGCAGTCGTCGTCGTGGTGGGAGCTGCAGTGGTGGTGGTTGTTGGAGCAGCAGTAGTCGTTGTGGTGGGAGCCGTGGTTGTGGTTGTTGGAGCCGCAGTCGTCGTCGTGGTGGGAGCTGCAGTGGTGGTGGTTGTTGGAGCAGCAGTAGTCGTTGTGGTGGGAGCCGTGGTTGTGGTTGTTGGAGCAGCAGTAGTCGTTGTGGTGGGAGCCGTGGTTGTGGTTGTTGGGGCCGCAGTCGTCGTCGTGGTGGGAGCTGCAGTGGTGGTGGTTGTTGGAGCAGCAGTAGTCGTTGTGGTGGGAGCCGTGGTTGTGGTTGTTGGAGCAGCAGTCGTCGTCGTGGTGGGAGCTGCAGTGGTGGTGGTTGTTGGAGCAGCAGTAGTCGTTGTGGTAGGAGCCGTGGTTGTGGTTGTTGGGGCCGCAGTCGTCGTCGTGGTGGGAGCCGCGGTCGTCGTTGTGGTGGGAGCCGTGGTTGTCGTTGTTGGAGCCGCGGTCGTCGTGGTGGGAGCCGCGGTCGTCGTTGTGGTGGGAGCTGTGGTTGTGGTTGTTGGAGCAGCAGTCGTCGTGGTGGGAGCCGTGGTTGTTGGAGCAGCAGTCGTCGTCGTGGTGGGAGCCGTGGTTGTGGTTGTTGGAGCCGAAGTCGTCGTCGTGGTGGTGGTTGTTGGAGCAGCAGTCGTCGTAGTGGTGGGAGCTGCAGTGGTGGTAGTTGTTGGAGCAGCAGTAGTCGTTGTGGTGGGAGCCGCGGTCGTCGTTGTGGTGGGAGCCGTGGTTGTCGTTGTTGGAGCCGCAGTCGTCGTGGTGGGAGCCGCGGTCGTCGTCGTGGTGGGAGCTGTGGTGGTGGTTGTTGGAGCAGCAGTCGTCGTAGTGGTGGGAGCCGTGGTTGTGGTTGTTGGAGCCGCAGTCGTCGTCGTGGTGGGAGTTGTGGTGGTGGTTGTTGGAGCAGCAGTCGTCGTAGTAGTGGGAGCCGTGGTTGTGGTTGTTGGAGCCACAGTCGTCGTCGTGGTGGGAGCCGTGGTTGTTGGAGCAGCAGTCGTCGTCGTGGTGGGAGCCGTGGTTGTGGTTGTTGGAGCCGCAGTCGTCGTCGTGGTGGGAGCCGTGGTTGTGGTTGTTGGAGCCGCAGTCGTCGTCGTGGTGGGAGTTGTGGTGGTGGTTGTTGGAGCAGCAGTCGTCGTAGTAGTGGGAGCCGTGGTTGTGGTTGTTGGAGCCACAGTCGTCGTCGTGGTGGGAGCCGTGGTTGTTGGAGCAGCAGTCGTCGTCGTGGTGGGAGCCGTGGTTGTGGTTGTTGGAGCCGCAGTCGTCGTCGTGGTGGGAGCCGTGGTTGTTGGAGCAGCAGTCGTCGTCGTGGTGGGAGCTGCAGTGGTGGTGGTTGTTGGAGCAGCAGTAGTCGTTGTGGTGGGAGCCGTGGTTGTGGTTGTTGGAGCCGCAGTCGTCGTCGTGGTGGGAGCTGCAGTGGTGGTGGTTGTTGGAGCAGCAGTAGTCGTTGTGGTAGGAGCCGTGGTTGTGGTTGTTGGGGCCGCAGTCGTCGTCGTGGTGGGAGCCGCGGTCGTCGTTGTGGTGGGAGCCGTGGTTGTCGTTGTTGGAGCCGCAGTCGTCGTGGTGGGAGCCGTGGTCGTCGTTGTGGTGGGAGCTGTGGTGGTGGTTGTTGGAGCAGCAGTCGTCGTGGTGGGAGCCGTGGTTGTGGTTGTTGGGGCCGCGGTCGTCGTCGTGGTGGGAGCCACGGTCGTCGTTGTGGTGGGAGCCGTGGTTGTGGTTGTTGTAGCCGCAGTCGTCGTGGTGGGAGCCGCGGTCGTCGTTGTGGTGGGAGCCGTGGTTGTTGGAGCCGCAGTCGTCGTGGTGGGAGCCGCGGTCGTCGTTGTGGTGGGAGCCGTGGATGTGGTTGTTGGAGCAGCAGTCGTCGTCGTGGTGGGAGCTGTGGTGGTGGTTGTTGGAGCAGCAGTCGTCGTAGTGGTGGGAGCCGTGGTTGTGGTTGTTGGAGCCGCAGTCGTCGTCGTGGTGGGAGCCGTGGTTGTTGGAGCAGCAGTCGTCGTCGTGGTGGGAGCCGTGGTTGTGGTTGTTGGAGCCGCAGTCGTCGTCGTGGTGGGAGCCGTGGTTGTTGGAGCAGTAGTCGTCGTCGTGGTGGGAGCTGCAGTGGTGGTGGTTGTTGGAGCAGCAGTAGTCGTTGTGGTGGGAGCCGTGGTTGTGGTTGTTGGAGCCGCAGTCGTCGTCGTGGTGGGAGCTGCAGTGGTGGTGGTTGTTGGAGCAGCAGTAGTCGTTGTGGTGGGAGCCGTGGTTGTGGTTGTTGGAGCAGCAGTAGTCGTTGTGGTGGGAGCCGTGGTTGTGGTTGTTGGGGCCGCAGTCGTCGTCGTGGTGGGAGCTGCAGTGGTGGTGGTTGTTGGAGCAGCAGTAGTCGTTGTGGTGGGAGCCGTGGTTGTGGTTGTTGGAGCAGCAGTCGTCGTCGTGGTGGGAGCTGCAGTGGTGGTGGTTGTTGGAGCAGCAGTAGTCGTTGTGGTAGGAGCCGTGGTTGTGGTTGTTGGGGCCGCAGTCGTCGTCGTGGTGGGAGCCGCGGTCGTCGTTGTGGTGGGAGCCGTGGTTGTCGTTGTTGGAGCCGCGGTCGTCGTGGTGGGAGCCGCGGTCGTCGTTGTGGTGGGAGCTGTGGTGGTGGTTGTTGGAGCAGCAGTCGTCGTGGTGGGAGCCGTGGTTGTTGGAGCAGCAGTCGTCGTCGTGGTGGGAGCCGTGGTTGTGGTTGTTGGAGCCGAAGTCGTCGTCGTGGTGGTGGTTGTTGGAGCAGCAGTCGTCGTAGTGGTGGGAGCTGCAGTGGTGGTAGTTGTTGGAGCCGCAGTAGTCGTGGTGGGAGCCGCGGTCGTCGTCGTGGTGGGAGCTGTGGTGGTGGTTGTTGGAGCAGCAGTCGTCGTAGTGGTGGGAGCCGTGGTTGTGGTTGTTGGAGCCGCAGTCGTCGTCGTGGTGGGAGTTGTGGTGGTGGTTGTTGGAGCAGCAGTCGTCGTAGTGGTGGGAGCCGTGGTTGTGGTTGTTGGAGCCGCAGTCGTCGTCGTGGTGGGAGCCGTGGTTGTTGGAGCAGCAGTCGTCGTCGTGGTGGGAGCTGCAGTGGTGGTGGTTGTTGGAGCAGCAGTAGTCGTTGTGGTGGGAGCCGTGGTTGTGGTTGTTGGAGCCGCAGTCGTCGTCGTGGTGGGAGCTGCAGTGGTGGTGGTTGTTGGAGCAGCAGTAGTCGTTGTGGTGGGAGCCGTGGTTGTGGTTGTTGGAGCCGCAGTCGTCGTGGTGGGAGCCGCGGTCGTGGTTGTGGTGGGAGCCGTGGTTGTGGTTGTTGGAGCCGCAGTCGTCGTCGTGGTGGGAGCCGTGGTTGTTGGAGCAGCAGTCGTCGTCGTGGTGGGAGCTGCAGTGGTGGTGGTTGTTGGAGCAGCAGTAGTCGTTGTGGTGGGAGCCGTGGTTGTGGTTGTTGGAGCCGCAGTCGTCGTAGTGGTGGGAGCTGCAGTGGTGGTGGTTGTTGGAGCAGCAGTAGTCGTTGTGGTGGGAGCCGTGGTTGTGGTTGTTGGAGCCGTAGTCGTCGTCGTGGTGGGAGCTGTGGTTGTGGTTGTTGGGGCCGCGGTCGTCGTCGTGGTGGGAGCCACGGTCGTCGTTGTGGTGGGAGCCGTGGTTGTGGTTGTTGTAGCCGCAGTCGTCGTGGTGGGAGCCGCGGTCGTCGTTGTGGTGGGAGCCGTGGTTGTTGGAGCCGCAGTCGTCGTGGTGGGAGCCGCGGTCGTCGTTGTGGTGGGAGCCGTGGATGTGGTTGTTGGAGCAGCAGTCGTCGTCGTGGTGGGAGCTGTGGTGGTGGTTGTTGGAGCAGCAGTCGTCGTAGTGGTGGGAGCCGTGGTTGTGGTTGTTGGAGCCGCAGTCGTCGTCGTGGTGGGAGCCGTGGTTGTTGGAGCAGCAGTCGTCGTCGTGGTGGGAGCTGCAGTGGTGGTGGTTGTTGGAGCAGCAGTAGTCGTTGTGGTGGGAGCCGTGGTTGTGGTTGTTGGAGCCGCAGTCGTCGTAGTGGTGGGAGCTGCAGTGGTGGTGGTTGTTGGAGCAGCAGTAGTCGTTGTGGTGGGAGCCGTGGTTGTGGTTGTTGGAGCCGTAGTCGTCGTCGTGGTGGGAGCTGTGGTTGTGGTTGTTGGGGCCGCGGTCGTCGTCGTGGTGGGAGCCACGGTCGTCGTTGTGGTGGGAGCCGTGGTTGTGGTTGTTGTAGCCGCAGTCGTCGTGGTGGGAGCCGCGGTCGTCGTTGTGGTGGGAGCCGTGGTTGTTGGAGCCGCAGTCGTCGTGGTGGGAGCCGCGGTCGTCGTTGTGGTGGGAGCCGTGGATGTGGTTGTTGGAGCAGCAGTCGTCGTCGTGGTGGGAGCTGTGGTGGTGGTTGTTGGAGCAGCAGTCGTCGTAGTGGTGGGAGCCGTGGTTGTGGTTGTTGGAGCCGCAGTCGTCGTCGTGGTGGGAGCCGTGGTTGTTGGAGCAGCAGTCGTCGTCGTGGTGGGAGCCGTGGTTGTGGTTGTTGGAGCCGCAGTCGTCGTCGTGGTGGGAGCCGTGGTTGTTGGAGCAGCAGTCGTCGTCGTGGTGGGAGCTGCAGTGGTGGTGGTTGTTGGAGCAGCAGTAGTCGTTGTGGTGGGAGCTGTGGTTGTGGTTGTTGGAGCCGCAGTCGTCGTCGTGGTGGGAGCTGCAGTGGTGGTGGTTGTTTGAGCAGCAGTAGTCGTTGTGGTGGGAGCCGTGGTTGTGGTTGTTGGAGCAGCAGTAGTCGTTGTGGTGGGAGCCGTGGTTGTGGTTGTTGGGGCCGCAGTCGTCGTCGTGGTGGGAGCTGCAGTGGTGGTGGTTGTTGGAGCAGCAGTAGTCGTTGTGGTGGGAGCCGTGGTTGTGGTTGTTGGAGCAGCAGTCGTCGTCGTGGTGGGAGCTGCAGTGGTGGTGGTTGTTGGAGCAGCAGTAGTCGTTGTGGTAGGAGCCGTGGTTGTGGTTGTTGGGGCCGCAGTCGTCGTCGTGGTGGGAGCCGCGGTCGTCGTTGTGGTGGGAGCCGTGGTTGTCGTTGTTGGAGCCGCGGTCGTCGTGGTGGGAGCCGCGGTCGTCGTTGTGGTGGGAGCTGTGGTTGTGGTTGTTGGAGCAGCAGTCGTCGTGGTGGGAGCCGTGGTTGTTGGAGCAGCAGTCGTCGTCGTGGTGGGAGCCGTGGTTGTGGTTGTTGGAGCCGAAGTCGTCGTCGTGGTGGTGGTTGTTGGAGCAGCAGTCGTCGTAGTGGTGGGAGCTGCAGTGGTGGTAGTTGTTGGAGCAGCAGTAGTCGTTGTGGTGGGAGCCGCGGTCGTCGTTGTGGTGGGAGCCGTGGTTGTCGTTGTTGGAGCCGCAGTCGTCGTGGTGGGAGCCGCGGTCGTCGTCGTGGTGGGAGCTGTGGTGGTGGTTGTTGGAGCAGCAGTCGTCGTAGTGGTGGGAGCCGTGGTTGTGGTTGTTGGAGCCGCAGTCGTCGTCGTGGTGGGAGTTGTGGTGGTGGTTGTTGGAGCAGCAGTCGTCGTAGTAGTGGGAGCCGTGGTTGTGGTTGTTGGAGCCGCAGTCGTCGTCGTGGTGGGAGCCGTGGTTGTTGGAGCAGCAGTCGTCGTCGTGGTGGGAGCCGTGGTTGTGGTTGTTGGAGCCGCAGTCGTCGTCGTGGTGGGAGCCGTGGTTGTTGGAGCAGCAGTCGTCGTCGTGGTGGGAGCTGCAGTGGTGGTGGTTGTTGGAGCAGCAGTAGTCGTTGTGGTGGGAGCCGTGGTTGTGGTTGTTGGAGCCGCAGTCGTCGTCGTGGTGGGAGCTGCAGTGGTGGTGGTTGTTGGAGCAGCAGTAGTCGTTGTGGTGGGAGCCGTGGTTGTGGTTGTTGGAGCAGCAGTCGTCGTCGTGGTGGGAGCTGCAGTGGTGGTGGTTGTTGGAGCAGCAGTAGTCGTTGTGGTAGGAGCCGTGGTTGTGGTTGTTGGGGCCGCAGTCGTCGTCGTGGTGGGAGCCGCGGTCGTCGTTGTGGTGGGAGCCGCGGTCGTCGTTGTTGGAGCCGCAGTCGTCGTGGTGGGAGCCGTGGTCGTCGTTGTGGTGGGAGCTGTGGTGGTGGTTGTTGGAGCAGCAGTCGTCGTGGTGGGAGCCGTGGTTGTTGGAGCAGCAGTCGTCGTTGTGGTAGGAGCCGTGGTTGTGGTTGTTGGGGCCGCAGTCGTCGTCGTGGTGGGAGCCGCGGTCGTCGTGGTGGGAGCCGCGGTCGTCGTTGTGGTGGGAGCTGTGGTGGTGGTTGTTGGAGCAGCAGTCGTCGTGGTGGGAGCCGTGGTTGTTGGAGCAGCAGTCGTCGTCGTGGTGGGAGCCGTGGTTGTGGTTGTTGGAGCCGAAGTCGTCGTCGTGGTGGTGGTTGTTGGAGCAGCAGTCGCCGTAGTGGTGGGAGCTGCAGTGGTGGTAGTTGTTGGAGCAGCAGTAGTCGTTGTGGTGGGAGCCGCGGTCGTCGTTGTGGTGGGAGCCGTGGTTGTCGTTGTTGGAGCTGCAGTCGTCGTGGTGGGAGCCGCGGTCGTCGTCGTGGTGGGAGCTGTGGTGGTGGTTGTTGGAGCAGCAGTCGTCGTAGTGGTGGGAGCCGTGGTTGTGGTTGTTGGAGCCGCAGTCGTCGTCGTGGTGGGAGCCGTGGTTGTGGTTGTTGGAGCCGCAGTCGTCGTCGTGGTGGGAGCTGCAGTGATGGTGGTTGTTGGAGCAGCAGTAGTCGTTGTGGTGGGAGCCGTGGTTGTGGTTGTTGGAGCCGCAGTCGTCGTGGTGGGAGCCGCGGTCGTGGTTGTGGTGGGAGCCGTGGTTGTGGTTGTTGGAGCCGCAGTCGTCGTCGTGGTGGGAGCCGTGGTTGTTGGAGCAGCAGTCGTCGTCGTGGTGGGAGCTGCAGTGGTGGTGGTTGTTGGAGCAGCAGTAGTCGTTGTGGTGGGAGCCGTGGTTGTGGTTGTTGGAGCCGCAGTCGTCGTAGTGGTGGGAGCTGCAGTGGTGGTGGTTGTTGGAGCAGCAGTAGTCGTTGTGGTGGGAGCCGTGGTTGTGGTTGTTGGAGCCGTAGTCGTCGTCGTGGTGGGAGCTGTGGTTGTGGTTGTTGGGGCCGCGGTCGTCGTCGTGGTGGGAGCCACGGTCGTCGTTGTGGTGGGAGCCGTGGTTGTGGTTGTTGTAGCCGCAGTCGTCGTGGTGGGAGCCGCGGTCGTCGTTGTGGTGGAGCCGTGGTTGTTGGAGCCGCAGTCGTCGTGGTGGGAGCCGCGGTCGTCGTTGTGGTGGGAGCCGTGGATGTGGTTGTTGGAGCAGCAGTCGTCGTCGTGGTGGGAGCTGTGGTGGTGGTTGTTGGAGCAGCAGTCGTCGTAGTGGTGGGAGCCGTGGTTGTGGTTGTTGGAGCCGCAGTCGTCGTCGTGGTGGGAGCCGTGGTTGTTGGAGCAGCAGTCGTCGTCGTGGTGGGAGCCGTGGTTGTGGTTGTTGGAGCCGCAGTCGTCGTCGTGGTGGGAGCCGTGGTTGTTGGAGCAGCAGTCGTCGTCGTGGTGGGAGCTGCAGTGGTGGTGGTTGTTGGAGCAGCAGTAGTCGTTGTGGTGGGAGCCGTGGTTGTGGTTGTTGGAGCCGCAGTCGTCGTCGTGGTGGGAGCTGCAGTGGTGGTGGTTGTTGGAGCAGCAGTAGTCGTTGTGGTGGGAGCCGTGGTTGTGGTTGTTGGAGCAGCAGTAGTCGTTGTGGTGGGAGCCGTGGTTGTGGTTGTTGGGGCCGCAGTCGTCGTCGTGGTGGGAGCTGCAGTGGTGGTGGTTGTTGGAGCAGCAGTAGTCGTTGTGGTGGGAGCCGTGGTTGTGGTTGTTGGAGCAGCAGTCGTCGTCGTGGTGGGAGCTGCAGTGGTGGTGGTTGTTGGAGCAGCAGTAGTCGTTGTGGTAGGAGCCGTGGTTGTGGTTGTTGGGGCCGCAGTCGTCGTCGTGGTGGGAGCCGCGGTCGTCGTTGTGGTGGGAGCCGTGGTTGTCGTTGTTGGAGCCGCGGTCGTCGTGGTGGGAGCCGCGGTCGTCGTTGTGGTGGGAGCTGTGGTTGTGGTTGTTGGAGCAGCAGTCGTCGTGGTGGGAGCCGTGGTTGTTGGAGCAGCAGTCGTCGTCGTGGTGGGAGCCGTGGTTGTGGTTGTTGGAGCCGAAGTCGTCGTCGTGGTGGTGGTTGTTGGAGCAGCAGTCGTCGTAGTGGTGGGAGCTAGTGGTGGTAGTTGTTGGAGCAGCAGTAGTCGTTGTGGTGGGAGCCGCGGTCGTCGTTGTGGTGGGAGCCGTGGTTGTCGTTGTTGGAGCCGCAGTCGTCGTGGTGGGAGCCGCGGTCGTCGTCGTGGTGGGAGCTGTGGTGGTGGTTGTTGGAGCAGCAGTCGTCGTAGTGGTGGGAGCCGTGGTTGTGGTTGTTGGAGCCGCAGTCGTCGTCGTGGTGGGAGTTGTGGTGGTGGTTGTTGGAGCAGCAGTCGTCGTAGTAGTGGGAGCCGTGGTTGTGGTTGTTGGAGCCACAGTCGTCGTCGTGGTGGGAGCCGTGGTTGTTGGAGCAGCAGTCGTCGTCGTGGTGGGAGCCGTGGTTGTGGTTGTTGGAGCCGCAGTCGTCGTCGTGGTGGGAGCCGTGGTTGTTGGAGCAGCAGTCGTCGTCGTGGTGGGAGCTGCAGTGGTGGTGGTTGTTGGAGCAGCAGTAGTCGTTGTGGTGGGAGCCGTGGTTGTGGTTGTTGGAGCCGCAGTCGTCGTCGTGGTGGGAGCTGCAGTGGTGGTGGTTGTTGGAGCAGCAGTAGTCGTTGTGGTAGGAGCCGTGGTTGTGGTTGTTGGGGCCGCAGTCGTCGTCGTGGTGGGAGCCGCGGTCGTCGTTGTGGTGGGAGCCGTGGTTGTCGTTGTTGGAGCCGCAGTCGTCGTGGTGGGAGCCGTGGTCGTCGTTGTGGTGGGAGCTGTGGTGGTGGTTGTTGGAGCAGCAGTCGTCGTGGTGGGAGCCGTGGTTGTGGTTGTTGGGGCCGCGGTCGTCGTCGTGGTGGGAGCCACGGTCGTCGTTGTGGTGGGAGCCGTGGTTGTGGTTGTTGTAGCCGCAGTCGTCGTGGTGGGAGCCGCGGTCGTCGTTGTGGTGGGAGCCGTGGATGTGGTTGTTGGAGCAGCAGTCGTCGTCGTGGTGGGAGCTGTGGTGGTGGTTGTTGGAGCAGCAGTCGTCGTAGTGGTGGGAGCCGTGGTTGTGGTTGTTGGAGCCGCAGTCGTCGTCGTGGTGGGAGCCGTGGTTGTTGGAGCAGCAGTCGTCGTCGTGGTGGGAGCCGTGGTTGTGGTTGTTGGAGCCGCAGTCGTCGTCGTGGTGGGAGCCGTGGTTGTTGGAGCAGTAGTCGTCGTCGTGGTGGGAGCTGCAGTGGTGGTGGTTGTTGGAGCAGCAGTAGTCGTTGTGGTGGGAGCCGTGGTTGTGGTTGTTGGAGCCGCAGTCGTCGTCGTGGTGGGAGCTGCAGTGGTGGTGGTTGTTGGAGCAGCAGTAGTCGTTGTGGTGGGAGCCGTGGTTGTGGTTGTTGGAGCAGCAGTAGTCGTTGTGGTGGGAGCCGTGGTTGTGGTTGTTGGGGCCGCAGTCGTCGTCGTGGTGGGAGCTGCAGTGGTGGTGGTTGTTGGAGCAGCAGTAGTCGTTGTGGTGGGAGCCGTGGTTGTGGTTGTTGGAGCAGCAGTCGTCGTCGTGGTGGGAGCTGCAGTGGTGGTGGTTGTTGGAGCAGCAGTAGTCGTTGTGGTAGGAGCCGTGGTTGTGGTTGTTGGGGCCGCAGTCGTCGTCGTGGTGGGAGCCGCGGTCGTCGTTGTGGTGGGAGCCGTGGTTGTCGTTGTTGGAGCCGCGGTCGTCGTGGTGGGAGCCGCGGTCGTCGTTGTGGTGGGAGCTGTGGTGGTGGTTGTTGGAGCAGCAGTCGTCGTGGTGGGAGCCGTGGTTGTTGGAGCAGCAGTCGTCGTCGTGGTGGGAGCCGTGGTTGTGGTTGTTGGAGCCGAAGTCGTCGTCGTGGTGGTGGTTGTTGGAGCAGCAGTCGTCGTAGTGGTGGGAGCTGCAGTGGTGGTAGTTGTTGGAGCCGCAGTAGTCGTGGTGGGAGCCGCGGTCGTCGTCGTGGTGGGAGCTGTGGTGGTGGTTGTTGGAGCAGCAGTCGTCGTAGTGGTGGGAGCCGTGGTTGTGGTTGTTGGAGCCGCAGTCGTCGTCGTGGTGGGAGTTGTGGTGGTGGTTGTTGGAGCAGCAGTCGTCGTAGTGGTGGGAGCCGTGGTTGTGGTTGTTGGAGCCGCAGTCGTCGTCGTGGTGGGAGCCGTGGTTGTTGGAGCAGCAGTCGTCGTCGTGGTGGGAGCTGCAGTGGTGGTGGTTGTTGGAGCAGCAGTAGTCGTTGTGGTGGGAGCCGTGGTTGTGGTTGTTGGAGCCGCAGTCGTCGTCGTGGTGGGAGCTGCAGTGGTGGTGGTTGTTGGAGCAGCAGTAGTCGTTGTGGTGGGAGCCGTGGTTGTGGTTGTTGGAGCCGCAGTCGTCGTGGTGGGAGCCGCGGTCGTGGTTGTGGTGGGAGCCGTGGTTGTGGTTGTTGGAGCCGCAGTCGTCGTCGTGGTGGGAGCCGTGGTTGTTGGAGCAGCAGTCGTCGTCGTGGTGGGAGCTGCAGTGGTGGTGGTTGTTGGAGCAGCAGTAGTCGTTGTGGTGGGAGCCGTGGTTGTGGTTGTTGGAGCCGCAGTCGTCGTCGTGGTGGGAGCTGCAGTGGTGGTGGTTGTTGGAGCAGCAGTAGTCGTTGTGGTGGGAGCCGTGGTTGTGGTTGTTGGAGCCGTAGTCGTCGTCGTGGTGGGAGCTGTGGTTGTGGTTGTTGGGGCCGCGGTCGTCGTCGTGGTGGGAGCCACGGTCGTCGTTGTGGTGGGAGCCGTAGTTGTGGTTGTTGTAGCCGCAGTCGTCGTGGTGGGAGCCGCGGTCGTCGTTGTGGTGGGAGCCGTGGTTGTTGGAGCCGCAGTCGTCGTGGTGGGAGCCGCGGTCGTCGTTGTGGTGGGAGCCGTGGATGTGGTTGTTGGAGCAGCAGTCGTCGTCGTGGTGGGAGCTGTGGTGGTGGTTGTTGGAGCAGCAGTCGTCGTAGTGGTGGGAGCCGTGGTTGTGGTTGTTGGAGCCACAGTCGTCGTCGTGGTGGGAGCCGTGGTTGTTGGAGCAGCAGTCGTCGTCGTGGTGGGAGCCGTGGTTGTGGTTGTTGGAGCCGCAGTCGTCGTCGTGGTGGGAGCCGTGGTTGTTGGAGCAGCAGTCGTCGTCGTGGTGGGAGCTGCATTGGTGGTGGTTGTTGGAGCAGCAGTAGTCGTTGTGGTGGGAGCCGTGGTTGTGGTTGTTGGAGCCGCAGTCGTCGTCGTGGTGGGAGCTGCAGTGGTGGTGGTTGTTGGAGCAGCAGTAGTCGTTGTGGTGGGAGCCGTGGTTGTGGTTGTTGGAGCAGCAGTAGTCGTTGCGGTGGGAGCCGTGGTTGTGGTTGTTGGGGCCGCAGTCGTCGTCGTGGTGGGAGCTGCAGTGGTGGTGGTTGTTGGAGCAGCAGTAGTCGTTGTGGTGGGCGCCGTGGTTGTGGTTGTTGGAGCAGCAGTCGTCGTCGTGGTGGGAGCTGCAGTGGTGGTGGTTGTTGGAGCAGCAGTAGTCGTTGTGGTAGGAGCCGTGGTTGTGGTTGTTGGGGCCGCAGTCGTCGTCGTGGTGGGAGCCGCGGTCGTCGTGGTGGGAGCCGCGGTCGTCGTTGTGGTGGGAGCTGTGGTGGTGGTTGTTGGAGCAGCAGTCGTCGTGGTGGGAGCCGTGGTTGTTGGAGCAGCAGTCGTCGTCGTGGTGGGAGCCGTGGTTGTGGTTGTTGGAGCCGAAGTCGTCGTCGTGGTGGTGGTTGTTGGAGCAGCAGTCGTCGTAGTGGTGGGAGCTGCAGTGGTGGTAGTTGTTGGAGCAGCAGTAGTCGTTGTGGTGGGAGCCGCGGTCGTCGTTGTGGTGGGAGCCGTGGTTGTCGTTGTTGGAGCCGCAGTCGTCGTGGTGGGAGCCGCGGTCGTCGTCGTGGTGGGAGCTGTGGTGGTGGTTGTTGGAGCAGCAGTCGTCGTAGTGGTGGGAGCCGTGGTTGTGGTTGTTGGAGCCGCAGTCGTCGTCGTGGTGGGAGCCGTGGTTGTTGGAGCAGCAGTCGTCGTCGTGGTGGGAGCTGCAGTGGTGGTGGTTGTTGGAGCAGCAGTAGTCGTTGTGGTGGGAGCCGTGGTTGTGGTTGTTGGAGCAGCAGTCGTCGTCGTGGTGGGAGCTGCAGTGGTGGTGGTTGTTGGAGCAGCAGTCGTCGTAGTGGTGGGAGCTGCAGTGGTGGTAGTTGTTGGAGCAGCAGTAGTCGTTGTGGTGGGAGCCGCGGTCGTCGTTGTGGTGGGAGCCGTGGTTGTCGTTGTTGGAGCCGCAGTCGTCGTGGTGGGAGCCGCGGTCGTCGTCGTGGTGGGAGCTGTGGTGGTGGTTGTTGGAGCAGCAGTCGTCGTAGTGGTGGGAGCCGTGGTTGTGGTTGTTGGAGCCGCAGTCGTCGTCGTGGTGGGAGCCGTGGTTGTTGGAGCAGCAGTCGTCGTCGTGGTGGGAGCTGCAGTGGTGGTGGTTGTTGGAGCAGCAGTAGTCGTTGTGGTGGGAGCCGTGGTTGTGGTTGTTGGAGCCGCAGTCGTCGTGGTGGGAGCCGCGGTCGTGGTTGTGGTGGGAGCCGTGGTTGTGGTTGTTGGAGCCGCAGTCGTCGTCGTGGTGGGAGCCGTGGTAGTTGGAGCAGCAGTCGTCGTCGTGGTGGGAGCTGCAGTGGTGGTGGTTGTTGGAGCAGCAGTAGTCGTTGTGGTGGGAGCCGTGGTTGTGGTTGTTGGAGCCGTAGTCGTCGTCGTGGTGGGAGCTGTGGTTGTGGTTGTTGGGGCCGCGGTCGTCGTCGTGGTGGGAGCCACGGTCGTCGTTGTGGTGGGAGCCGTGGTTGTGGTTGTTGTAGCCGCAGTCGTCGTGGTGGGAGCCGCGGTCGTCGTTGTGGTGGGAGCCGTGGTTGTTGGAGCCGCAGTCGTCGTGGTGGGAGCCGCGGTCGTCGTTGTGGTGGGAGCCGTGGATGTGGTTGTTGGAGCAGCAGTCGTCGTCGTGGTGGGAGCTGTGGTGGTGGTTGTTGGAGCAGCAGTCGTCGTAGTGGTGGGAGCCGTGGTTGTGGTTGTTGGATCCGCAGTCGTCGTCGTGGTGGGAGCCGTGGTTGTTGGAGCAGCAGTCGTCGTCGTGGTGGGAGCCGTGGTTGTGGTTGTTGGAGCCGCAGTCGTCGTCGTGGTGGGAGCCGTGGTTGTTGGAGCAGCAGTCGTCGTCGTGGTGGGAGCTGCAGTGGTGGTGGTTGTTGGAGCAGCAGTAGTCGTCGTGGTGGGAGCTGTGGTTGTGGTTGTTGGGGCCGCGGTCGTCGTCGTGGTGGGAGCCACGGTCGTCGTTGTGGTGGGAGCCGTGGTTGTGGTTGTTGTAGCCGCAGTCGTCGTGGTGGGAGCCGCGGTCGTCGTTGTGGTGGGAGCCGTGGTTGTTGGAGCCGCAGTCGTCGTGGTGGGAGCCGCGGTCGTCGTTGTGGTGGGAGCCGTGGATGTGGTTGTTGGAGCAGCAGTCGTCGTCGTGGTGGGAGCTGTGGTGGTGGTTGTTGGAGCAGCAGTCGTCGTAGTGGTGGGAGCCGTGGTTGTGGTTGTTGGAGCCGCAGTCGTCGTCGTGGTGGGAGCCGTGGTTGTTGGAGCAGCAGTCGTCGTCGTGGTGGGAGCCGTGGTTGTGGTTGTTGGAGCCGCAGTCGTCGTCGTGGTGGGAGCCGTGGTTGTTGGAGCAGCAGTCGTCGTCGTGGTGGGAGCTGCAGTGGTGGTGGTTGTTGGAGCAGCAGTAGTCGTTGTGGTGGGAGCCGTGGTTGTGGTTGTTGGAGCCGCAGTCGTCGTCGTGGTGGGAGCTGCAGTGGTGGTGGTTGTTGGAGCAGCAGTACTCGTTGTGGTGGGAGCCGTGGTTGTGGTTGTTGGAGCCGCAGTCGTCGTGGTGGGAGCCGCGGTCGTCGTTGTGGTGGGAGCCGTGGTTGTGGTTGTTGGAGCAGCAGTCGTCGTCGTGGTGGGAGCCGTGGTTGTGGTTGTTGGAGCCGCAGTAGTTGTTGTGGTGGGAGCCGTGGTTGTGGTTGTTGGAGCCGCAGTCGTCGTCGTGGTGGGAGCTGCAGTGGTGGTGGTTGTTGGAGCAGCAGTAGTCGTTGTGGTGGGAGCCGTGGTTGTGGTTGTTGGAGCAGTAGTAGTCGTTGTGGTGGGAGCCGTGGTTGTGGTTGTTGGAGCCGCAGTCGTCGTGGTGGGAGCTGCAGTGGTGGTGGTTGTTGGAGCCGCAGTAGTTGTTGTGGTGGGAGCCGTGGTTGTGGTTGTTGGAGCCGCAGTCGTCGTCGTGGTGGGAGCTGCAGTGGTGGTGGTTGTTGGAGCAGCAGTAGTCGTTGTGGTGGGAGCCGTGGTTGTGGTTGTTGGAGCCGCAGTCGTCGTCGTGGTGGGAGCTGTGGTTGTGGTTGTTGGGGCCGCGGTCGTCGTCGTGGTGGGAGCCACGGTCGTCGTTGTGGTGGGAGCCGTGGTTGTGGTTGTTGTAGCCGCAGTCGTCGTGGTGGGAGCCGCGGTCGTCGTTGTGGTGGGAGCCGTGGTTGTTGGAGCCGCAGTCGTCGTGGTGGGAGCCGTGGTTGTTGGAGCCGCAGTCGTCGTGGTGGGAGCCGCGGTCGTCGTTGTGGTGGGAGCCGTGGATGTGGTTGTTGGAGCAGTAGTAGTCGTTGTGGTGGGAGCCGTGGTTGTGGTTGTTGGAGCCGCAGTCGTCGTGGTGGGAGCTGCAGTGGTGGTGGTTGTTGGAGCCGCAGTAGTTGTTGTGGTGGGAGCCGTGGTTGTGGTTGTTGGAGCCGCAGTCGTCGTCGTGGTGGGAGCTGCAGTGGTGGTGGTTGTTGGAGCAGCAGTAGTCGTTGTGGTGGGAGCCGTGGTTGTGGTTGTTGGAGCCGCAGTCGTCGTCGTGGTGGGAGCTGTGGTTGTGGTTGTTGGGGCCGCGGTCGTCGTCGTGGTGGGAGCCACGGTCGTCGTTGTGGTGGGAGCCGTGGTTGTGGTTGTTGTAGCCGCAGTCGTCGTGGTGGGAGCCGCGGTCGTCGTTGTGGTGGGAGCCGTGGTTGTTGGAGCCGCAGTCGTCGTGGTGGGAGCCGTGGTTGTTGGAGCCGCAGTCGTCGTGGTGGGAGCCGCGGTCGTCGTTGTGGTGGGAGCCGTGGATGTGGTTGTTGGAGCAGCAGTCGTCGTCGTGGTGGGAGCTGTGGTGGTGGTTGTTGGAGCAGCAGTCGTCGTAGTGGTGGGAGCCGTGGTTGTGGTTGTTGGAGCCGCAGTGGTCGTCGTGGTGGGAGCCGTGGTTGTTGGAGCAGCAGTCGTCGTCGTGGTGGGAGCCGTGGTTGTGGTTGTTGGAGCCGCAGTCGTCGTCGTGGTGGGAGCCGTGGTTGTGGTTGTTGGAGCAGCAGTCGTCGTCGTGGTGGGAGCTGCAGTGGTGGTGGTTGTTGGAGCAGCAGTAGTCGTTGTGGTAGGAGCCGTGGTTGTGGTTGTTGGGGCCGCAGTCGTCGTCGTGGTGGGAGCCGCGGTCGTCGTTGTGGTGGGAGCCGTGGTTGTCGTTGTTGGAGCCGCGGTCGTCGTGGTGGGAGCCGCGGTCGTCGTTGTGGTGGGAGCTGTGGTGGTGGTTGTTGGAGCAGCAGTCGTCGTGGTGGGAGCCGTGGTTGTTGGAGCAGCAGTCGTCGTCGTGGTGGGAGCCGTGGTTGTGGTTGTTGGAGCCGAAGTCGTCGTCGTGGTGGTGGTTGTTGGAGCAGCAGTCGTCGTAGTGGTGGGAGCTGCAGTGGTGGTAGTTGTTGGAGCAGCAGTAGTCGTTGTGGTGGGAGCCGCGGTCGTCGTTGTGGTGGGAGCCGTGGTTGTCGTTGTTGGAGCCGCAGTCGTCGTGGTGGGAGCCGCGGTCGTCGTCGTGGTGGGAGCTGTGGTGGTGGTTGTTGGAGCAGCAGTCGTCGTAGTGGTGGGAGCCGTGGTTGTGGTTGTTGGAGCCGCAGTCGTCGTCGTGGTGGGAGCCGTGGTTGTTGGAGCAGCAGTCGTCGTCGTGGTGGGAGCTGCAGTGGTGGTGGTTGTTGGAGCAGCAGTAGTCGTTGTGGTGGGAGCCGTGGTTGTGGTTGTTGGAGCCGCAGTCGTCGTCGTGGTGGGAGCTGCAGTGGTGGTGGTTGTTGGAGCAGCAGTAGTCGTTGTGGTGGGAGCCGTGGTTGTGGTTGTTGGAGCCGCAGTCGTCGTGGTGGGAGCCGCGGTCGTGGTTGTGGTGGGAGCCGTGGTTGTGGTTGTTGGAGCCGCAGTCGTCGTCGTGGTGGGAGCCGTGGTAGTTGGAGCAGCAGTCGTCGTCGTGGTGGGAGCTGCAGTGGTGGTGGTTGTTGGAGCAGCAGTAGTCGTTGTGGTGGGAGCCGTGGTTGTGGTTGTTGGAGCCGCAGTCGTCGTCGTGGTGGGAGCTGCAGTGGTGGTGGTTGTTGGAGCAGCAGTAGTCGTTGTGGTGGGAGCCGTGGTTGTGGTTGTTGGAGCCGTAGTCGTCGTCGTGGTGGGAGCTGTGGTTGTGGTTGTTGGGGCCGCGGTCGTCGTCGTGGTGGGAGCCACGGTCGTCGTTGTGGTGGGAGCCGTGGTTGTGGTTGTTGTAGCCGCAGTCGTCGTGGTGGGAGCCGCGGTCGTCGTTGTGGTGGGAGCCGTGGTTGTTGGAGCCGCAGTCGTCGTGGTGGGAGCCGCGGTCGTCGTTGTGGTGGGAGCCGTGGATGTGGTTGTTGGAGCAGCAGTCGTCGTCGTGGTGGGAGCTGTGGTGGTGGTTGTTGGAGCAGCAGTCGTCGTAGTGGTGGGAGCCGTGGTTGTGGTTGTTGGAGCCGCAGTCGTCGTCGTGGTGGGAGCCGTGGTTGTTGGAGCAGCAGTCGTCGTCGTGGTGGGAGCCGTGGTTGTGGTTGTTGGAGCCGCAGTCGTCGTCGTGGTGGGAGCCGTGGTTGTTGGAGCAGCAGTCGTCGTCGTGGTGGGAGCTGCAGTGGTGGTGGTTGTTGGAGCAGCAGTAGTCGTTGTGGTGGGAGCCGTGGTTGTGGTTGTTGGAGCCGCAGTCGTCGTCGTGGTGGGAGCTGCAGTGGTGGTGGTTGTTGGAGCAGCAGTAGTCGTTGTGGTGGGAGCCGTGGTTGTGGTTGTTGGAGCCGCAGTCGTCGTGGTGGGAGCCGCGGTCGTCGTTGTGGTGGGAGCCGTGGTTGTGGTTGTTGGAGCCGCAGTCGTCGTCGTGGTGGGAGCCGTGGTTGTTGGAGCAGCAGTCGTCGTCGTGGTGGGAGCCGTGGTTGTGGTTGTTGGAGCCGCAGTAGTTGTTGTGGTGGGAGCCGTGGTTGTGGTTGTTGGAGCCGCAGTCGTCGTCGTGGTGGGAGCTGCAGTGGTGGTGGTTGTTGGAGCAGCAGTAGTCGTTGTGGTGGGAGCCGTGGTTGTGGTTGTTGGAGCAGTAGTAGTCGTTGTGGTGGGAGCCGTGGTTGTGGTTGTTGGAGCCGCAGTCGTCGTGGTGGGAGCTGCAGTGGTGGTGGTTGTTGGAGCCGCAGTAGTTGTTGTGGTGGGAGCCGTGGTTGTGGTTGTTGGAGCCGCAGTCGTCGTCGTGGTGGGAGCTGCAGTGGTGGTGGTTGTTGGAGCAGCAGTAGTCGTTGTGGTGGGAGCCGTGGTTGTGGTTGTTGGAGCCGCAGTCGTCGTCGTGGTGGGAGCTGTGGTTGTGGTTGTTGGGGCCGCGGTCGTCGTCGTGGTGGGAGCCACGGTCGTCGTTGTGGTGGGAGCCGTGGTTGTGGTTGTTGTAGCCGCAGTCGTCGTGGTGGGAGCCGCGGTCGTCGTTGTGGTGGGAGCCGTGGTTGTTGGAGCCGCAGTCGTCGTGGTGGGAGCTGTGGTTGTTGGAGCCGCAGTCGTCGTGGTGGGAGCCGCGGTCGTCGTTGTGGTGGGAGCCGTGGATGTGGTTGTTGGAGCAGCAGTCGTCGTCGTGGTGTGAGCTGTGGTGGTGGTTGTTGGAGCAGCAGTCGTCGTAGTGGTGGGAGCCGTGGTTGTGGTTGTTGGAGCCGCAGTGGTCGTCGTGGTGGGAGCCGTGGTTGTTGGAGCAGCAGTCGTCGTCGTGGTGGGAGCCGTGGTTGTGGTTGTTGGAGCCGCAGTCGTCGTCGTGGTGGGAGCCGTGGTTGTTGGAGCAGCAGTCGTCGTCGTGGTGGGAGCTGCAGTGGTGGTGGTTGTTGGAGCCGCAGTCGTCGTGGTGGGAGCCGCGGTCGTCGTTGTGGTGGGAGCCGTGGATGTGGTTGTTGGAGCCGCAGTCGTCGTCGTGGTGGGAGCTGTGGTGGTGGTTGTTGGAGCAGCAGTCGTCGTAGTGGTGGGAGCCGTGGTTGTGGTTGTTGGAGCCGCAGTCGTCGTCGTGGTGGGAGCCGTGGTTGTTGGAGCAGCAGTCGTCGTCGTGGTGGGAGCTGCAGTGGTGGTGGTTGTTGGAGCAGCAGTAGTCGTTGTGGTGGGAGCCGTGGTTGTGGTTGTTGGAGCCGCAGTCGTCGTCGTGGTGGGAGCTGCAGTGGTGGTGGTGGTTGTTGGAGCAGCAGTAGTCGTTGTGGTGGGAGCCGTGGTTGTGGGAGCCGCGGTCGTCGGTGTGGTGGGAGCCGTGGTTGTGGTTGTTGGAGCCGCAGTCGTCGTCGTGGTGGGAGCCGTGGTTGTTGGAGCAGCAGTCGTCGTCGTGGTGGGAGCCGTGGTTGTGGTTGTTGGAGCCGCAGTAGTCGTTGTGGTGGGAGCCGTGGTTGTGGTTGTTGGAGCAGCAGTCGTCGTCGTGGTAGGAGCCGTGGTTGTGGTTGTTGGGGCCGCAGTCGTCGTCGTGGTGGGAGCCGCGGTCGTCGTTGTGGTGGGAGCCGTGGTTGTCGTTGTTGGAGCCGCAGTCGTCGTGGTGGGAGCCGCGGTCGTCGTTGTGGTGGGAGCTGTGGTGGTGGTTGTTGGAGCAGCAGTCGTCGTGGTGGGAGCCGTGGTTGTTGGAGCAGCAGTCGTCGTCGTGGTGGGAGCCGTGGTTGTTGTTGTTGGAGCCAAAGTAGTCGTTGTGGTGGGAGCCGTGGTTGTGGTTGTTGGAGCCGCAGTCGTCGTCGTGGTGGGAGCTGCAGTGGTGGTGGTTGTTGGAGCCGCAGTTGTCGTGGTGGGAGCCGCGGTCGTCGTTGTGGTGGGAGCCGTGGATGTGGTTGTTGGAGCCGCAGTCGTCGTGGTGGGAGCTGTGGTGGTGGTTGTTGGAGCAGCAGTCGTCGTAGTGGTGGGAGCCGTGGTTGTGGTTGTTGGAGCCGCAGTCGTCGTCGTGGTGGGAGCCGTGGTTGTTGGAGCAGCAGTCGTCGTCGTGGTGGGAGCTGCAGTGGTGGTGGTTGTTGGAGCAGAAGTAGTCGTTGTGGTGGGAGCCGTGGTTGTGGTTGTTGGAGCCGCAGTCGTCGTCGTGGTGGGAGCTGCAGTGGTGGTGGTTGTTGGAGCAGCAGTAGTCGTTGTGGTGGGAGCCGTGGTTGTGGGAGCCGCGGTCGTCGGTGTGGTGGGAGCCGTGGTTGTGGTTGTTGGAGCCGCAGTCGTCGTCGTGGTGGGAGCTGCAGTGGTGGTGGTTGTTGGAGCAGCAGTAGTCGTTGTGGTGGGAGCCGTGGTTGTGGGAGCAGCAGTCGTCGTCGTGGTGGGAGCCGTGGTTGTGGTTGTTGGAGCCGCAGTAGTCGTTGTGGTGGGAGCCGTGGTTGTGGTTGTTGGAGCAGCAGTCGTCGTCGTGGTAGGAGCCGTGGTTGTGGTTGTTGGGGCCGCAGTCGTCGTCGTGGTGGGAGCCGCGGTCGTCGTTGTGGTGGGAGCCGTGGTTGTCGTTGTTGGAGCCGCAGTCGTCGTGGTGGGAGCTGCGGTCGTCGTTGTGGTGGGAGCTGTGGTGGTGGTTGTTGGAGCAGCAGTCGTCGTCGTGGTGGGAGCTGCAGTGGTGGTGGTTGTTGGGGCCGCAGTCGTCGTCGTGGTGGGAGCCGCGGTCGTCGTTGTGGTGGGAGCAGCAGTCGTCGTAGTGGTGGGAGCCGTGGTTGTCGTTGTTTGAGCCGCAGTCGTCGTCGTGGTGGGAGCCGTGGTTGTTGGAGCAGCAGTCGTCGTCGTGGTGGGAGCTGCAGTGGTGGTGGTTGTTGGAGCAGCAGTAGTCGTTGTGGTGGGAGCCGTGGTTGTGGTTGTTGGAGCAGCAGTAGTCGTCGTGGTGGGAGCCGTGGTTGTGGGAGCCGCGGTCGTCGGTGTGGTGGGAGCCGTGGTTGTGGTTGTTGGAGCCGCAGTCGTCGTCGTGGTGGGAGCCGTGGTTGTTGGAGCAGCAGTAGTCGTCGTGGTGGGAGCAGTGGTTGTGGGAGCCGCGGTCGTCGGTGTGTTGGGAGCCGTGGTTGTGGTTGTTGGAGCCGCAGTCGTCGTCGTGGTGGGAGCCGTGGTTGTTGGAGCAGCAGTCGTCGTCGTGGTGGGAGCCGTGGTTGTGGTTGTTGGAGCCGCAGTAGTCGTTGTGGTGGGAGCCGTGGTTGTGGTTGTTGGAGCAGCAGTCGTCGTCGTGGTAGGAGCCGTGGTTGTGGTTGTTGGGGCCGCAGTCGTCGTCGTGGTGGGAGCCGCGGTCGTCGTTGTGGTGGGAGCCGTGGTTGTCGTTGTTGGAGCCGCAGTCGTCGTGGTGGGAGCCGCGGTCGTCGTTGTGGTGGGAGCTGTGGTGGTGGTTGTTGGAGCAGCAGTCGTCGTGGTGGGAGCCGTGGTTGTTGGAGCAGCAGTCGTCGTCGTGGTGGGAGCCGCGGTCGTCGTTGTGGTGGGAGCCGTGGTTGTGGTTGTTGGAGCCGCAGTCGTCGTCGTGGTGGGAGCTGTGGTGGTGGTTGTTGGAGCCGCAGTCGTCGTTGTGGTGGGAGCCGTGGTTGTGGTTGTTGGAGCCGCAGTAGTCGTCGTGGTGGGAGCTGTGGTGGTGGTTGTTGGAGCCGCAGTCGTCGTCGTGGTGGGAGCCGTGGTTGTTGGAGCAGCAGTCGTCGTCGTGGTGGGAGCTGCAGTGGTGGTGGTTGTTGGAGCAGCAGTAGTCGTCGTGGTGGGAGCAGCAGTAGTCGTTGTGGTGGGAGCCGTGGTTGTAGTTGTTGGAGCAGCAGTCGTCATGGTGGGAGCCGTGGTTGTGGTTGTTGGGGCCGCAGTCGTCGTCGTGGTGGGAGCCGCGGTCGTCGTTGTGGTGGGAGCCGCGGTCGTCGTTGTGGTTGTTGGAACCACAGTCGTCGTGGTGGGAGCCGCGGTCGTCGTTGTGGTGGGAGCCGTGGTTGTTGGAGCCCCAGTCGTCGACGTGGTGGGAGCTGTGGTTGTGGTTGTTGTAGCCGCAGTCGTCGTCGTGGTGGGAGCTGTGGTTGTGGTTGTTGGAGCCGCAGTTGTTGTCGTGGTGGGAGCCGCAGTGGTGGTGGTTGTTGGAGCCACAGTCGTCGTCGTGGTGGGAGCCGCGGTCGTCGTTGTGGTGGGAGCCGTGGTTGTGGTTGTTGGAGTCGCAGTAGTCGTCGTGGTGGGAGCCGTGGTTGTTGGAGCAGAAGTCGTCGTCGTGGTGGGAGCTGCAGTGTTGGTGGTTGTTGGAGCAGCAGTAGTCGTTGTGGTGGGAGCCGTGGTTGTGGTTGTGGGAGCCGCAGTCGTAGTGGTGGGAGCCGCGGTCGTCGTTGTGGTGGGAGCCGTGGTTGTGGTTGTTGGAGCCGCGGTCGTCGTTGTGGTGGGAGCCGTGGTTGTGGTTGTTGGAGCCGCAGTCGTCGTGGTGGGAGCTGTGGTTGTGGTTGTTGGAGCCGCAGTCGTCGTGGTGGGAGCCGCGGTCGTCGTGGTGGGAGCCGTGGTTGTGGTTGTTGGGGCCGCAGTCACCGTTGTGGTGGGAGCCGCGGTCGTCGTTGTGGTGGGAGCCGTGGTTGTGGTTGTTGGAGCCACAGTCGTCGTGGTGGGAGCCGTGGTTGTGGTTGTTGGAGCTGCAGTCGTCGTGGTGGGAGCCGCGGTCGTGGTGGTGGTGGGAGCCGCACTGGTCGTCGTGGTGGGAGCTGTGGTGGTGGTTGTTGGAGCCGCAGTGGTGGTGGTTGTTGGAGCCGCAGTCGTCGTGGTGGGGGTTGTTGGAGCAGCGGTCATCGTCGTAGTCGCGGCGGTGCCAGTATACGGGCCTATGGGAATTTCTTCAAATCCCCACATGTCAAAGACTCCTGTGGCAGCTGTAGTCAACTGTGTTGTGGTAATGCTCGAGGCAGTTGAAGGAGTGGTTGTCATTTGTGTAGTTTGAGCTGGATCATAAGGTTCTAGAGGAACCTCATCAAAGCCCCACAACTCCCAAATTGGCTCCTCTAGAGCTCTGGAAACGCGATGCGGCCTGGTGTTTCCCAATGAGTTAAGGGGACAACCAACCATTGTAGTGCATAGCTCTCCAGCAGAGTTGAGATAAACCAACTGAAAGCCTGAATCCTGTGAACACTGAAGTTGTCACATTCACACTCAGCAAGTTTACAAGTTGGAATATACAAGCCATGACACGTTTTACTCCTCCCTTACCATGTCCAGTGAAGTTGATATTGCTACAAATATAGCGCCAGGGGTTGTCCAGTGTTTCACTGAGTATCCTTTGTCAGCATTCACCCAGGGCTCAGCCCCTGAAAGTACATAAACCTGGTTTAAATATGGTTTACAGATGGATTTTAAGCACATCATGTTCACATCATTGTCGTCTACTGGTTTCTCAAAAAGCACTCCCCAAGTTGACCATTCACACTTTAAAATGCATTGTAGACTGTGGCTTGTTGTTTTCATATGGATGTCTTAAAAATGGCTGCCACTCTTCTTCTACGCCTCTTTCCTGTGCGGCGAGCCCCCAACAGGGCCAACGTTTTACAGCTCACAGATAAGAGGCGTAGAAGAGTGGCAGCCATTTTTAAGACATCCATATGAAAACAACTAGGACAAGCCACACAAAGGTGAGATTTTGTACTTTATTGCAAATACTTTCAACAATATGATTTACTTGTGACAGAAAAGGGTTCAAGGACCCCAGAAAGCTTGTCAGATAGAATTCTGAGTTTCGAAACATTGCCTAAATTAAGTCAATGAAGTCTTTTTTATTAATTTTCTTTTTTTAAATGTAACGACTCGGGAGTGGCACCCAAGCAGTGTAGTGCCAGTCCCAATGGAACTAGGGAACTTTATGTCTGTCACAGAGCAAAGCGTTAGCATGGACAAAATCAGTGCAGTCCTTTTAATATCAAAACCCCCCTTCATTGTAAACCTTTGAAATCCTAAATACTTCCAATTTAGACAATCCCAAGTTGCTTAGTGTCTCCAGCAAAGCAAACTGGATATTTCAAGTGGTTACAAAAAAAACAAAGCGAAAAAGCTGCTCTTACCAAGCACTTTCACTTTCCTCAGTCTTCTTCCAAGAGGCAGTTTCACAGTGACGTTTCTTCTTCCGCAAGAAACCAGTGGTAGCGTTGCTCGCACCGCCGAGGCTGATGACATCACGGGAATTTCACAAGTGGCGGCGCTCGTCACGTTCTTCTGCAGGAGACGGTCAAAATACTGCAGTTTCAGCGAGCGAAACTGGGTTCCATCCTGAATCTGGGGCGAGAAACAAGTGTCTGTTACCCATAGGTGATTTCATTCAGTGGAGGTTTAAGGTTTGAGGGTAAAACGATTTTGTCTGAACTTCAAGGCCGCAAGGTGTCGCAATTCATTTGTGTTGTTAGCAGTGTTGGGCAAGTTACTGAAAATTAGTAATTAGTTACAGTTACTGTAGTAACTGTAACTGAAAAGTAATTGAATTACTTTACTAATTACTGCATAACAACAATTGGTTACTAGGGAAAGTAACTTTTGCGTTACTTTTAAATGTCTGCTTCAATTCAATTCTTACTACACATAGCTATATTATTTTAGTGTTGCTGTGGCACAGTGTGGGACAAGACAACTGTCAAATTTTATCTATCATTGTACCCATTATCACTACGATGAAAAGTAAGTAGTGGAACAATAAAACAATAGATATGTTTTGATAGGCATATTTATTATAGCCTAGACAGGCCTTCAAATCAAGCATTAGTATACTGTGTGGGCTAAGTTACCAGACCGATAGCAGTGTTGCCAACTCTTTTCCAAGGAAAGTAGCTATTGGCTGCTCAGAAAGTCGCTAGAAGTCGCCAGATGATGTCATACGATAATTTGCATATCAGTATATATAATGCTGCACTTGTGGACCCTGAGCTATGCTGTGTGTGGGAAGCGCTGTGATCATCAGACCTCTCTGGATTAGACAAGTAGAGAAAACCGGCATCAGCCGTACCAATTTATTGCCAAATGCTTTGGGATTCAACACATTAACATTGCTTCCCATGGTCAGAAAAAGTCCCCAGATTTGTCGCTTTTGAGAAATAAAGCCGCCAGGGAGGTTGGTAGTCTTTTGATTCACTTGCGCCACCGTAAAGTCGGATGATCATAAACCGGATAATCCAGTAACGAGCCCATTTAAAATTTCAGTAATTGCGCTATTTAATTTGAAAAAGTAATTAGTTACATTACTAGTTACTGCCAACATTTTATTTTTCTAATCAAAATCCCATTATTTTTTCTTCATGGGCAAAGATGATTTTTTTTAATGTCACTTCATGTCTTCATGTCATGACCAGTTGGCAACAAACTCCAACCAATGATACCATCACACATCTTGATTAAACTTCTTTAATACTTTTGCATATAAATGAGGAAATCTGAATTCCTATGATATGGGACCTTTATCCCATTCGCATTTCATCTGACTGTAAAAAGAAAGAAATGTACCCATAGTGCCAGGTGGCATCCAGTATAGGAAAGTCTCAGCAGCAACCAAGGCCCATAAGTACGCATGTAACTGTAACACCGGTCAGGCAGCGACAGCAACCACTTCAGCTGAACCCCATCTGTGAAGAGATTTCAAGAAATGTTGGCCTTCAACAACACGGGTCATTCAGTTTTTCAAGCAGGTGGACGAATCAAACTCACCTTTCAGATACAGATCTGAATGTCGGAGCAGTGAAAACCTGACAGAGAGCGCTTCGTTACCGCAGCGATACTGCGGCTGGTTGAAGTCAGACAGCTCTCCGCTCCCAGAAACTGGAAAACAGAGTTTGTCATGACGGTGTTAAAAAACTCAAAATGAAAAATTTTTTTTTTAGCCCATTGCAACCATCTAATATGCCCACTTGAAAATGTATACCCAAAAAAACCAAACATTTTTATTGTCTTGTAGCCATTTTACAGCAAACTTTAGTTTTACTTCCCAGAACACACTAAATCTTCAGTGGCAACTTCATCATGTACCAGCAGGCGACCAATAAAACCACTGGTATTTTTTAACCCCCCTGCTCCCAACTGATATCCCATTGGTATACATTTTTTTCCACTCGTTAATGTCACCTTAAAGACCCTATAGACAAATTTTTTGCTTTAACTTATCATTATGAAGTAAATGTTGATTGCACAGTGTAATGGCTATAGAATAATGACACCATCTGCGCTTAGATTGGATCCCTATAAGCCTCGCTTTCACTATGCAATTCTGTCTGCCACCGGGTACGATCTCCTGGGAGAATGAAGGCTCGATTTACGGCACAAAGGAAGTGTGTCATCCATTGCGCAACCAAAAGAGGCCCGGTAGCTATCGGTAGCTATCCCCAGTAGCGGAAATGGCAGACGGTGGAACAACCGAAGTGACAGTGGAAACTCTACCCTCTATCATAGCACTGAGATCGGGGTTTCTAGTTCAAATTGGGATTGTTTCTTGCTTTGGACAGTAGTAGTTTGGACAGTTCTTCTTATTTTGATTGACAATAAATGTTGTTTTGTCTGTCAGATTGCGTTCTCTACTACGAGTTCTGTTGCATTGGTGTAGTGCATTGGTGTCCCGCGTCGGCATAGCAACGGACACTGTAACGAAACAGCTGTTTTAGAATGTCATTGCGTCACCCGGAAAAAAAAACGGATAAAAATTGGTGTGACACCGCCTCCCTAACCCCTCCCCCCCAAAAACAAAAAAAAAATTGCTGATTGGCTTTGCCATTTCTTGCTAACGTATGAAATGCTGTGGGCTGTGTACAAGAGCCAAAGCTCGTCCTAGCATGCAGGTGAAGACTCCATCCTAAAGTTAGTTTATTTAAGTACCGCGTTGCGTGGTCTGTGACGACCGTAAGTAGCCTACATACTATCCATGTGTTGAGCACTTTCATAGACGTATTCATACGTGTTTCCGTTATTATTCCTGGTTAGTAGAAACTACCACAAGCTAGCTAGCATGATAGCTAACAACTTGCCTAGCCATATTACGGTGTCAGACTTCGTTGTTGATTCTTAGAGGTTGTGTGTGTGTTTGTAAAGTTGCTCAGTCAGGAAGGCAGCCAAATAAAGAAAGGTGGACATTAGGAGCGTTTTTACAAAAAGTCAAAATGTAAGTAACTCGAGGAATATATTTTCTGAATTGCTAATTTGCAGAGTCAACAATAATAGTAATAATAATCATAATAATAATAATAATGAAACTCAACTAAGCCATACATTTTTTTCACTCTTCATATGGCATGCATCAATGTATTATTTTGTCAGGTGACAGAAGCAGTCCAGCCAGGTAGTAGCTCAGACAGAGGTGGAGGGGCAGGGTCACAGGTGAGGCCTAGGCTTGTAACAACATGATTATAAGAGTAGGCTAAATGTAGATATTCGTTTTGTGTTACACTGAGGTTGTACTGGTATACTAATTGGTCTACTAAGCACTCAACCCATACATGGTTTTAATAACGTGGGCATGAATACTATGTTGTGCTACTCTTAATCATATCAAATATACAAAATAAGTGGTGACTAGCCTCAGTGTGTGGCTGTATTTTCAAATGCAGTAGTTGATACAGAGTGGCTAATTGTATACTTTGGTGTATTTCTAAGGAAATTGATCCAGATGCAGACAGCAACAGAGAGTGTAGCAGTGTGAGTGGCGACAATGAAGAACAGTGTAGAACTGAAGATAGTCTTATGGACACTGAAGACAAGCCACACCAACCAAGTTCAAAAGCTGTCAAATAGGGTCCTCCATTTTCAGGACAGTTGGTATAAGCAGTATCCTTGGCTTCACTGTAGCCCCACCTTGAAAGGAATTCTGTTTTCACTGTGTCAAAACATACACCATAAAGAAAAGTACACTGTCAAAAAAGGCAGACCCTGCGTTCTCCTCAAGGGATTCAATAACTGGAAAAATGCTCTAGTTAGCTTTGATCACCACCAGAATAGTAAATCCCACCATCATGCGGTCACAGTTAGTGCTCAAGAAACAACCCCCATAGATTCACAGCTATCAAGTGCCTGGACAAAACAGGAAGATGCCAGGCATTGCCTGCAAAATACTGTAGGTTCAGTACAGTACCTTGCTAGGCAGGGTGTGGCTTTTCGAGGCCATGAGACGCAAAATGGGAATCTATCACAGCTTTTGAAATTCAAAGCCAAGCATGACGCCTGTCTGTCTAGGTGGCTGTCTCGTTGCCATGACTATACCTCTCCTCCAGTGCAAAAAGAGGTTTTGAAATTGTTAGGAAATTCTATTGTCAGAAGTATTGCACTATCTATCCAGTCTCTACCAGTTGTCCAGTACTCACTCATTATAGACAGCACTCAAGATATCTCAGGAATAGAGCAAGAGTCTATATGTCTTAGATATGTGGACCATGACCTGGTACCACAGGAGGTTTTCATTGGTTTGTATGAAGTCTCGGGGACCACTGGAGAGGAGATTGCTAGAGTGACTGTGGATGTCCTCTTGAGACTAAATCTTCCCATGTCTGGTTTAAGGGGTCAAACGTATGATGGTGCTGCCAATATGTCAGGGAGACACTCAGGAGCAATGGTTGACTCCCTTTGGATTGAGCCCATTCAGATTCCTCACCAAAGACAGACACCAAAACGATACGCTGGTGGGGCGAGCCAGCATACTCCCAAGTCACCTGAGGAGCATTACAGAACTGAGTTCTACAAAATGCTAGATAGTGTAGATGTTCAGTTTAAGGAGAGGTTCAACCAAACATATCTAGATGTCTTGCAGAAGCTGGAGGAAACTCTCCTGACTGGAGAAGTGGATGACATTGTTGATCAGTACCCAGAACTGAACAGGGAGAATCTAAAAGTCCAACTAGCCATGTTCCGGTCCAAAAACACTTTCAAATCTATTACTGAAGTGGCTAATATCATGAGAGGAATGGCAGTTGAAGTGAGAGGCCTGTTTGAAGTTGAAACCCTTGTTAGGCTGCTTTTAGTCATCCCAGTCTCATCAGCTGAGGCTGAAAGAAGTTTCAGTGCATTGAGGAGATTGAAAACGTGGCTCAGAACAACAATGTCACAAGTGAGATTGAACAATGCTGCTGCGTGTCATGTCCATCAGGACACACTGGACAACATTGATGTAAAACAAATATGCCAACAGTTCATTTCTGTTAATGACAGGCATAGGCATGTGTTTGGCTCCTTCAAATAGGAGCAAGGCAGTGGACACTCAGCGGTTTGTATGTAGGGTTTGGATATAGTACAATATCTTATCATTATTATTTTTTAAATGTAAACGCATGTTTACAGATCATTGGTTTGAACAGGCAACAGTACAGTACCTGCCTTAAAACAAAATGTGCTCTTCAAAGTCCCATTGAGCTGGCAAATTTGAGTACAGGATTCATTAACGTGCTACATCCCTGTGTCTTAGTGTCTGTTAATGAGTGTGTTGGCTACCATAACTATCTATAAATTAAGGCTCTAGATGAAATGGCGGTCAGAAGTATATCATAAATGCAAAACGTCTCAGCTTCCAGTGGGGGTTACATCCCCTCCAGACCTCCCCCATTTGTGTCCCTACCAATGTCAAAATCAAACCTACGCCCTTGGTCCAAAACAGTTTCACTGGAACTTTAAAAACGTTTACCATAGTCAAGAACAGATCACGTGATTTTGCTTCTTTTAGCTTAATTTTGCAATGAGCTCCCCACCAAAAGGCAAGTGAAGTAATTTCCAAAATATCTAGGCTATAGCTAGTTATGAACTTAGAAGAAGCATGAATCTTTGATTGCATTTTGGCCATACATACAAATGAAGAGGTCTATCCATCCATCGAGAGAGAGAGAGAGAGAGAGAGAGAGAGAGAGAGAGAGAGAGAGAGAGAGAGAGAGAGAGAGAGAGAATTAGTCCCTTATAAATAAAGGGACATTTGAAAATGGACATCAATTCGATCAGTCTGCATAGATTCTATTCATTGTGATTTTTTTCTTGTCGAGAGTTGGACTGCATTGGGAATTGGACACTTTAAAAAGAGGAAAACTACTTTAACAAACTAATCATGACGTGAAATTCGTACTCACCTGGCTGCAGGTACTTCCAAACCGGCGCCGGGAAGCTCCGGCCGTTCGCGGCCCCCCAAGGCGCTTTAAATGCCGGATCATAACCGTCATAAACTCGCTCCTGGTCGGCCAAACGTCCGTCGGAGTCCATTTGGCTCTGTCCCATGCTGAGCCGGGCTAGTGTTAAACCGATACAAACCCAGGCCATCAATGCAGTTGCCATGATCGCGCTCCGCTTCGTCCTCTCACCGGACAAGACCGAAGAGCGCCAGTGCGCGCGCCTCTCCGCCGGGTGCTTAAATCTATTTTTGGATAATTAGTTTCCGGAAGTTACCCCGGTCTCATTTTCACGTGGACGCGCATCATTAATCCGTAGGAGATGGCATGATGGCTATAGTTTTACAGTTTTCCACAATTGTTTACACACTAAAACTGGAACTTGGGACACAATAACTAAAACCTGAAACTCATGTATCAAATCCCTAAACCAAGTCTGCAAATCTGCAAGCACATTTTCAGCTTTTCACTCAGTTTACAATTCTCAGTCACACTTTTTGCAAAACACTACACACAATAATGTGTAGTTTTCTCTCGTTCTCTACATGAGGCACAACATTCAAAAACTAAAATCACATGTGTTCATTTGGAAGCACTGCCATCCCAAATGTTTAGCTTCATTTATCAACTGGCCACATCCACTGATCACACATATAAACACTAATATCTGAATTGTTCACTCAGAAATCAGAGCTTTAGCTCTATAAAAAAGGCCACAGGTGAGCTCTCTTGTTTTTGAGAACAATGGAAACCAATGTTGCAGTGAGAGCTAGAGGAAGAGGAGTGACAGGAAGAGGAGGACGAGGACAAAGAAGAGCAAGGACAACAGTTATCTCAGATGAGATCCGGGTCACTTTGGTTCACCATGTGGTCCACATGGGTTGAGCATGAGGGAGGCTGGGCAGAGAGTCCAGCCCAACCTGAGCTTCGCTGCTGCTTCCATCGTCCAGACATTCAGAAAAAGGACTACAGTATAAAGAACAGTAGCATGGTGTAGAGAGTAGGCTGCATGCCTGTTACGCCTCTCTACACCATGCTACTGTTCTTTATACTGTAGTATAGTCCTACACAACAGTAGGCCTGTGCTACTCAGTGATGGTTGGCCTATGTTACAGTAATGTGTTATTTCATAATTGAAATATTCTTGTACCATAACCATCACACCACAACCACACATGATGTTTTTAGATCTTCTGCAGAACTGAGAGATGACCAGTCTGTGTGAACAGCTTGTGATGTAGATGAGCTGCTGTCCGACCCTCATTTTTTATCCTTTTTTTTTGTTTTTGTTTTTGTTTTTTGTTTTTTCACAGAAAACCTTTTTTTTTTCGTTTTTCTTCTACTGCATTGTGTTTTGTATGTAAAGCACTTCACATATCCAACGCATATCCAAGTGTTGTTAACGATGTTGATGTTAACGACCGCTGGCGATTTTCTATCTGTAGCAGCTAAGTCAGCACATCATAATTAAAAGTTAATTAAAATGATTCAAATGCAAGGTCATTTTTTCCTAAACAGTATATATTTGTTTTTAGTCTTTGTTACTTTGCTATTGTCATTTTTAATTTACTCAACATTATTTCATTGAATGTAAGGGGTATAAGAGACAGTAAACAATATAAGGAAGACCTCATACTTCTTCATGTTAATTTTGATTTAGTTTTAGTCATAGTCTTTTGACTAAAATGCCATTTAGTTTTAGTTATATTTTAGTCATCTGAATTGTTTTAGTTTTAGTCTAGTTTTAGTTGACTAAATCTACAGTAGATTTAGTCAATGGAAACTAACAGGTTTAGTTACAGTGTAATGCATTATTTTAACGTTTCTCTTGAATTTCCAATTAATTTTCTGTATATAGCCTAAACACAGACTGCTCTACATTTATCCATCCATATGACTGTTCTTCTCTTTCTCCCAAACGCTGGCTAAAGCAAAGCATTTCTGAACATCATCAAGTCTTTTTATTCTTGTATTCTCTTATATTGTCAATAGGCTATTATCAATAAAGGATCCCATTACCTGGATGACTGAAAAATTATCTAATTTACTCCATTTAAATAGTTCCATTTGTCAGACAAATAACTAACCTGTATATATCTAAAAATGCTCCCTTTCAAGTATTTTGTGTCAAAGATAACATAACTTAACTAGAAAGGTGCATTTTCTGGAGAAAATGCGTGTGATTGCTGAGAGTGTAAAGTGTGGCTTGTCAGTACAAAACACTGGTGCAGTTTAGTGTGGGTACAGCTCACCCTTTCTGTTGGCTGTCTGTGACTGGTCTATCAGTCTCCTCTTTCCCTCTTTCTTATCCTATGGCTGTATTAATGTCACATATTTATGTCTGTCTCCACTTGTTGTCTCTGTCTCATCTGCTTCACTCTCTCCCTGTTCTTCAGTTGCTGTCTCACTCTCTTGGTAAAAGAGGGATAGGTAACATCAACTGACTACATCTACATACTGGTCCCATATATGTACCAGTGGCTGTGTGTGTGTTTGTGTGTGTGTGTGTGTGTGTGTGTGTGTGTGTGTGTGTGTGTGCATGTGTGTGTGTGTGTGTGTGTGTGTATGCGGGTGGATGTGTACTGATGTGTAATGCATGTGGCAGACTATACACGCACTGGCACTTGCACATACTGGTACCAGTAACTGTGCGCGTACGTGCGTACGTGCGTGTGTGCGTGCGTGCGTGCGTGTGCATGCAGGTGGATGTGTACTGGTGGGTAGTGTGTGTGGCAGACTATACAAGTACTGGTACTTGCACATACTGGTACACATACTGGTACTATATATACGCACCAGCAGCTGTGTGTGTGTGTGTGTGTGTGTGTGTGTGTGTGTGTGTTTGTGCGTGTTTTTGAACATGACTGTGGATTGTCTGTTCAAACTGAAACGGCTGAAGCAAAGTATAATATGTGTATGTAATGTTAAAACTGTGAGAAATGTGGCAGTTTAAAACACTTCTGTGAAGGAGCTGTAATGAGTGTCAAAATGATAAGTAATAATGTTAGAAATGCAGAAGAGCTGCATGTGTAAGAGAGCAGCAGTGCAGCAGAAACTACTGTGAAATAGAGTGGAACACTAGTGTCGAACAAACGTTAATATCTCAAAAACTATACATTGCATCGCTTATGTATTGACATTGTGAGTGAGAGCAGAAGTAGCTGAAGGGTTTGATGTATAATATGTGTACATAGTGTTAAAGTTGTGTGAACTGTCTCCCGGTTTAAAATGTGTGAATTTAGTAAAAAGTACAGCTTGTACAGTCTGCTAGAGTGTGTTATGACATCACGCACTCTAAGCTGGCTCCATAGGATCCCATTATAAAGGTTGAAAAAAGTATAAAACTTAAACTGCGATTTCTCAAAAAGTACAAAAGGTATCAAAAAGCTGAAGAAGAGTAATAAAGTACTAAAAGTGGTGACCCATTTAAAGTTTGAATTGAGTGTCTAGCTTAAAGTATGAAACGGTAGTTAGAGTTCAAAGAGGGCATGGTTTGAACAGTCCTCCCATAGACTTGCATTGTAGAAACAGGTAATAAAAAGTCGAATAGTTCAAAAAGTATAAAAGATATAAAAAAGTTGAATACATGTAATAATGTCCTCAACAAGCTGAACAGTTTAACGTTTGAATGAAGTTTCTAGCTGAAAGTATGAACGAGTAGTTAGAGTTCAAAAAGTGCTGACTTTGAACATTCCGTCCATTGAAAAGTGGAAAAAAGTAGAATATCTTAAAAAGTAGAATAGATATCAAAAAGTTGAATACAAGCCCGCATGTCCTAAACAAGCTGAACATTTAGAAATTTGAATGGAGTTTCTAGCTTAAAGTATGAAGGAGTAGTGCCAAAAAACGTACGGAAGAAAAATAATAAAGAGCGAGAAGATTATACCTGTGATTGCTGACTCAGCAATCACACAAAAATATAGAGTGCTACACTGTTCTGTTTGTTGCTTGCTTTTGTCTACAAGGTGAAGAATAGAAATGAGGCCCCTTTTAAAGAGAAATCTGCTTTTCCGCCCCTCTGCCCTGCGGCATCTCTCTGTGCTGTCAGCTTCACCTGTATCTTTACATTGTTAAATTACAGCCTCTAACATTGTGACATTATCTACTCTGTTTCACTGCTCAGCAGCTCCTCTGGTCCAGACTGTCCTGCTCCTCCTCAGGACGAGTCCTTTTCCTTCTTTGAAAATATCTTTCAATGGTTTGAGGGAGCAAACATTCAGAGTCAGAGTTAAAAAGTTAATATTAACGTTATCAGTCCAGTCAATGGATACTGACTAGCAGCTATATACAGCTAATCTGCTAATCTTGGAAACCAAGCTGTATTCCGAATAACGTTAAGAAGTAGAAGCAACAAGAGAAAGGGGGTAATAACGTAAGAGGTCATTAAAAATACAAAAAATAGTAGGGAGGGAAAGAAGGAGAGAATGGTATGTATAAGTTAAAACAATCAGCAGTAAGTATTAACAGCATGAAGAATAATACACTATAAATAAATGATATAAATGTTTCAAAGGAACAAATCCTCAACTAGAAACTGAGCTGAGAGTGTGAACCTAACAAGACTATAGCTCTGCTGCCATCTAGTGGAGAAACTCTGCGACTGCACTCTGTTTCCTGAACCCACAGACCACACCTGTGCTCACTAAGGATTTTTAAACTTCAGCCTGTTTCAAACCTGTTTACAAGTCTAAATGTGGTTAGTCTAAATACTGTATGGTTTACTACAGTAGCAGTAGGGAGCAACAGGCGAGGCAACAGGACTCAGAGCAACTCCAGTGGCAACAACAGGACTCAGAGCAACTCCAGTGGCAACAACAGGCCTGGGAGCAACTCCAGTGGCAACAACAGGCCTGGGAGCAACTGTGTGTATAACAGTGTTACTGTTTTACCTCTCAGACTGATGTCCAGAAGATGAGGAAGAGGAGGGCCAAACACATGCAGGCCAGGTGAATTGAAGACTCTACATTGCCCATAGGCGTGAGTGTGTTTGTGTGTAGTTTGTGTTGCCAGCACCATAGCTCCTGCATCACATTACTAGCTTGCCTCGGAAGCTAAGCAGGTTAGCTGTGGTCAGTCCTTGGATGGGAGACCACCTGGTGCTGGAAGTGGTGTTGGAGGACCAGTAGGAGGTGCTCTTCCCTCTGGTCTCATGCATAATATCCCCAATGCAGAGACAGAGACAGGGACTCTGTCCTGTGAGTGAGCACCGTCCTTCGGATGAGACGTTAAACCGAGGTCCTGACTCTGTGGTCAATAAAGATCCCATCGGCACTCATCGCAAGAGTAGGGGTGTAACCCCGGTGCCCTGGCAAAGTTCCCAAACAGGCCTTCCTTCCATCATGGCCAACTAATCATCCCTCGTTACCTAATTGGCTCTTTCAGTTCTCTACTCTCCACTGAGATAGGTGGTGTGACGGTGGAGTGACGAGCGATAGACTGATTAATAACTGGTTCCATGTAAACCGACTTGTTAGAGGAATCAGGTCACTTCAAACCATTTAAAGGACGTAACGGAAATATTTCCTTAAGCTGTTTACTCCCACTAACTGAAGTATTGGTGTGTGTGTAAACGTACTCACTGATACAGTCGAGCAGTGCTACATTTTATTCTGCTATCACATAAATACTGATCAGAACCTTAAGGACCAATCTGTCCAAATCTACTGAGAGTTACAATCTGTCTTTTTCTTTTGAATTGCTTGAGTCACTGAGTGCTGGACCCGACACGATCAGTTTATGGCCGTGGTTCCGCCTGTCTTTTAATCCGCTCACGCCAGTTTGCATTAACTGTCAGGTGTGTCCGCTCTCAGATCGGATCTTGGCTGCATTGAAATCTGATGTCAAAATCTCTCTCTCTCTCTCTCTCTCTCTCTCTCTCTCTCTCTCACATCTGAAAGCTGTCATCAGCTGCTATGACTTCATCTAAACCAGTAGACCTGCTGACATCATACTCTGTTAGAGAGAGAGGGAGAGAGAAATAGAGACAGACTAGGAGAGAGGGAGAGAGTGAGGGAGAGAGACATAGAGACTCTGCAGCATGTTTACCTGCTTTATATTTAATAGTTTTTCATATTGTTTTAATTCTCTTCTTACCCCAAATTGCTTTATTTGAATGAATATTCTATTTTCTTTTAAATAACTTCTTACAACAAACTTTTACAGACCTTGTTTTGTGTATCTTTTTTTCTTGCCTGTTTTTAGTCTTGTGGTGTTTCTTATCGTTTTTTATTCTTTAAACCTCAAACCTCTTAATTTTCTTTCCTGTTTTTACTTCCTCATTTTGTATTTTACCATTCTTGTTTTGATGCTTTCCTGTAAAACACTCTGACAACTTTGATTTTGGATACTCGTTATTGAAATTCTTATTTATTTTATTTTATGTTTTGGTGTATTCTGATACTATTTGCTTCTGCGACAACCCAAATGTCTCCATGAGGATCAATAAAGTTTCAACAAATCTAATGATGTAGTCGACTCAGCCAATCAGCAGTCATGTAACACTCAAATGTAGTCATGCTAGCCAATCAGCAGTCATGTAACACTCAAATGTAGTCATGCTAGCCAATCAGAAGTCATGTAACACCTGCCTGTAGTCAGCTCAGCTAATCAGAAGTCATGTAACACCTGTCTGTAGTCAGCTAATCCAATCAGCAGTCATGTAACACTAGACTGTAGTCAGCTTAGCCAACCAGCAGCCATGTAACACCTGCCTGTAGTCAGCTCAGCCAATCATAAGTCATGTAACACATGCCTGTAGTCAGCTCAGCTAATCAGAAGTCATGTAACACCTGTCTGTAGTCAGCTAATCCAACCAGCAGCCATGTAACACCTGCCTGTAGTCAGCTCAGCCAATCATAAGTCATGTAACACCTACCTGTGGTCAGCTCAGCCAATCAGAAGTCATGTAACACTAGACTGTAGTCAGCTCAGCCAATCAGCAGTCATGTAACACTCAAATGTAGTCAGCCCAGCCAATCAGAAGTCATCTAAAATTTCACTGCAGTCAGCTCAGCCAATCAGCAGTCATGTAACACTAGCATGTAGTCAACTCAGCCAATCAGCAGTCATGTAACACTCAAATGTAGTCATCTCAGCCAATCAGAAGTAATGTAACACTAGAATGTAGTCAGCTCAGCCAATCAGAAGTCATGTAACACTAGCATGTAGTCAGCTCAGCCAATCATCAGTCATGTAACACTCAAATGCCGTCATCTCAGCCAATCAGAAGTCATGTAACACTATACTGTAGTCAGCTCAGCTAATCAGCAGCCATGCAACACCTGTCTGTAGTCAGCTAATCCAATCAGCAGTCATGTTACACTATTATGTATTCAACTCAGCCAATCAGCAGTCATATAACACTAGACTTTATTCAGCTCATCCTATCAGCATCCATGTAACACTTAAATGTAGTGAACTCAGCCAATCAGAAGTCATGTAACACTAGACTGTAGTCAGCTCAGCCAATCAGCAGTCATGTAACACTATTATGTATTCAACTCAGCCAATCAGCAGTCATGTAGCACTCAAATGTCGTCATGTCAGCCAATCAGCAGTCATGTAACACTAGCATATAGTCAGCTCTGCCAATCAGAAGTTATGTAACACTCAAATGTAGTCATCTCAGCCAATCAGCAGTCATGTAACACTAGACTGTAGTCAGCTCAGCCAATCAGAAGACATGTAACACCTGTTTGTAGTCAGCTCATCCAATCAGCAGTCATGTAACACTAGACTGTTGTCTGCTCAGCCAATCAGAAGTCATGTAACACTAGACTGTAGTCTGCTCAGCCAATCAGAAGTCATGTAACAGTAGACTGTAGTCTGCTCAGCCAATCAGAAGTCATGTAACAGTAGATTGTAATCTGCTCAGCCAATCAGAAGTCATGTAACACTAGCCTTTAGTCAGCTCAGCCAATCAGCATCCATGTAACACTAGCATGTAGTCAGCTCAGCCAATCAGAAGTCATGTAACACTCAAATGTAGTCAGCTCAGCCAATCAGAATCCATGTAACACTAGCATGTAGTCAGCTCAGCCAATCAGCAGTCATGTAACACTCAAATGTAGTCATCTCAGCCAATCAGCAGTCATGTAACACTAGACTCTAGTCACCTGAGCCAATCAGAAGTCATGTAACACTCAAATGTAGTCAGCTCAGCCAATCAGAAGTCATGTAACACTAGCATGTAGTCAGCTCAGCCAATCAGCAGTCATGTAACACTCAAATGTAGTCTTCTCAGCCGATCAGCAGTCATGTAACTCTCAAATGTAGTCTTCTCAGCCAATCAGCAGTCATGTAACACTAGGCTGTAGTCAGTTCAGCCAATCAGCAGTCATGTAACACTTGTCTTGGCTGAGATGACTACATTTGAGTGTTACATGACTGCTGATTGGCTGAGCTGACTACATGCTAGTGTTACATGGATTCTGGCTTTCAATGGATTCTGGTTTCACATTACTGGGCCTCCCTGGGCCCAGTAATGTGTGGCGGTGTCATTCTCACTGTTCCTCAGTGCAAATGGCCTGGGGAGGATGGAAACGCCTTTTGGGCCAGCTGTAAGCAGTTTAGAACCTTTCAACTTCCCCAGCACCGCCAAACGCTCTGAAAGGGCCCAAAACACTGTTTGGCCTGCCAAACTGCCAGAGAAAGCAGGAAATGACGTTTGAGCCCGCTGACAGCTTGTATTCAGCCTGTTTGTGAGCCAGGAGAGCTTTCAGCTTATCTGGGCCTCCCCGAGTCCAGTAATGTGTGGCGGTGCCATTTGCCACACATTACTGTGTTTAACAGTATGCGTTAAAATGTGTTACACTGCGTTACTGTGTGTACAGAGTGTCAGTGTGTGTTACACTGTGTTACACTGTGTTACACTGCGTTACTGTGTGTACAGTGTGTCAGTGTGTGTTGCAGTGTGTTACACTGCGTTACTGTGTGTACAGTGTGTCAGTGTGTGTTTCAGTGTGTTACACTGCATTACTGTGTGTACAGTGTGTGACAGTGTGTTACACTGCGTTACTGTGTGTACAGTGTGTCAGTGTGTGTTGCAGTGTGTTACACTGTGTTACAGTGTGTTACACTTTGTTACAGTGTGTTACACTTTGTTACTGTGTGTACAGAGTGTCAGTGTGTGTTACAGTGTGTTACACTGCGTTACAGTGTGTGCAGTGTGTCAGTTTGTGTTACAGTGTGTTACAGTGTGTTACTGTGTGTACAGTGTGTCAGTGTGTCAGTGTGTGTTGCAGTGTGTTACACTGTGTTACACTTCGTTACTGTGTACAGAGTGTCAGTGTGTGTTACAGTGTGTTACACTGCGTCACTGTTTTGACATTGTGTCAGTGTGTGTTTGTGTGTGCCAGTGTGTGTTACAGTGTGTTACACTGTGTTACTGTGTGTACAGTGTCAGTGTTTGTTACAGTGTGTTACACTGCGTTACTGTGTGTACAGTGTGTCAGTGTATGTTGCAGTGTGTTACACTGCGTTACTGTGTGTACAGTGTGTCAGTGTGTGTTGCAGTGTGTTACACTGTCACACTGCGTTACACTGAGTCACTGTGTGTACAGTGTGTCAATGTGTGTTACAGTGTGTTACAGTGTGCTACAGTGTGTGTACAGTGTATCAGTGTGTTACAGTGTGTTGCTGTGTGTTACACTGTGTTACTGTGTGTACAGTCTGTTACACTGCGTTACTGTGTGTACAGTCTGTTACATTGCGTTACTTTGTGTACAGTGTGTCAGTGTGTGATACAGTGTGTTACACTGCGTTACTGTGTGTACAGTGTGTTAGTGTGTGTTGCAGTGTTACACTGTGTTACACTGCGTTACATTTCGTTACTGTGTGTACAGTGTGTCAGTGTGTGTTACACTGTGTTACACTGCATTACATTTTGTTACTGTGTACAGTGTGTCAGTGTGTGTTACAGTGTGTTACACTGCGTTACTGTGTGTTACACTGTCAGTGTGTGCTGCAGTGTGTTGCACTGTGTTAAACTGCGTTACTGTGTGTACAGTGTGTCAGTGTGTGTTACAGTGTGTTACACTGCGTTACTGTGTGTACAGTGTGTCAGTGTGTGTTGCAGTGTTACACTGTGTTACACTGCGTGTTCCAGTGTGTTACACTGTGTTACACTGCGTTACTGTGTGTGCAATGTGTCAGTGTGTTACAGTGTGTTACACTGCCTTACTGTGTGTACATTGGGTCAGTGTGTGTTACAGTGTGTTACAGTGTGTTGCTGTGTGTGCAGTATGCGTTACAATGTGTTACACTTCGTTACTGTGTGTACAGAGTGTCAGTGTGTGTTACAGTGTGTTACACTGCGTTACTGTCTTTACATTGTGTCAGTGTGTGTTAGTGTGTGTTTGTGTGTGCCAGTGTGTGTTACAGTGTGTTACACTGTGTTACTGTGTGTACAGTGTCAGTGTATGTTACAGTGTGTTACACTACGTTACTGTGTGTACAGTGTGTCAGTGTATGTTGCAGTGTGTTACACTGCGTTACTGTGTGTACAGTGTGTCAGTCTATGTTGCAGTGTGTTACACTGCTTTACAGTGTGTACAGTGTGTCAGTGTGTGTTACAGTGTGTTACACTGCATTACTGTGTTACACTGAGTTACTGTGTGTTACACTGCGTTACTGTGTGTTACACTGCGTTACTGTGTGTAGAGTGTGTCACTGTGTGTTACAGTGTGTTACACTGCATTACACTGCGTTACACTGCGTCACCCTGTGTACAGTGTGTCAGTGTGTGTTAAAGTGTGTTACACAGCGTTACTGTGTGTTACAAAGCGTTACTGTGTGTTACACTGTGTTACTGTGTGTACTGTGTCAGTGTTTGTTGCAGTGTGTTACACTGCGTTACTGTGTGTACAGTGTATCAGTCTATGTTACAGTGTGTTACACTGCTTTACAGTGTGTACAGTGTGTCAGTGTGTGTTACAATGTGTTACACTGCGTTACTGTATGCACAGTGTGTCAATGTGTGTTACAGTGTGTCAGTGTATGTTGCAGTGTGTTACACTGCGTTACTGTGTGTACAGTGTGTCAGTGTATGTTGCAGTGTGTTACACTGTGTCACACTGCGTTACACTGAGTCACTGTGTGTACAGTGTGTCAATGTGTGTTACAGTGTGTTACAGTGTGCTACAGTGTGTGTACAGTGTGTCAGTGTGTTACACTGCGTTACTGTGTGTACAGTGTGTTACATTGCGTTACTTTGTGTACAGTGTGTCAGTGTGTGATACAGTGTGTTACATTGCGTTACTTTGTGTACAGTGTGTCAGTGTGTGATACAGTGTGTTACACTGCTTTACTGTGTGTACAGTGTGTTAGTGTGTGTTACAGTGTTACACTGTGTAACACTGCGTTACATTTCGTTACTGTGTGTACAGTGTGTCAGTGTGTGTTACACTGTGTTACACTGCATTACATTTTGTTACTGTGTACAGTGTGTCAGTGTGTGTTACAGTGTGTTACACTGCGTTACTGTGTGTTACACTGTCAGTGTGTGCTGCAGTGTGTTGCACTGTGTTAAACTGCATTACTGTGTGTACAGTGTGTCAGTGTGTGTTACAGTGTGTTACACTGCGTTACTGTGTGTACAGTGTGTCAGTGTGTGTTGCAGTGTTACACTGTGTTACACTGCGTGTTCCAGTGTATTACACTGTGTTACACTGCATTACTGTGTGTACAATGTGTCAGTGTGTTACAGTGTGTTACACTGCCTTACTGTGTGTACATTGGGTCAATGTGTGTTACAGTGTGTTACACTGCCTTACTGTGTGTACATTGGGTCAGTGTGTGTTACAGTGTGTTACAGTGTGTTGCTGTGTGTGCAGTATGCGTTACAATGTGTTACACTTCGTTATTGTGTGTACAGAGTGTCAGTGTGTGTTACAGTGTGTTACACTGCGTTACTGTCTTTACATTGTGTTAGTTTGTGTTAGTGTGTGTTTGTGTGTGCCAGTGTGTGTTACAGTGTGTTACACTGTGTTACTGTGTGTACTCTGTCAGTGTTTGTTACAGTGTGTTACACTACGTTACTGTGTGTACAGTGTGTCAGTGTATGTTGCAGTGTGTTACACTGCGTTACTGTGTGTACAGTGTGTCAGTCTATGTTGCAGTGTGTTACACTGCTTTACAGTGTGTACAGTGTGTCAGTGTGTGTTACAGTGTGTTACACTGCGTTACTGTGTGTACAGGTTGTCAGTGTGTGTTACAGTGTGTTACACTGCGTTACTGTGTGTACAGTGTGTCAGTGTGTGTTAGAGAGTATTACAGTGTGTTGCTGTGTTCAGTATGCGTTACAATGTGTTACACTGCGTTACTGTATGCACAGTGTGTCAATGTGTGTTACAGTGTGTCAGTGTATGTTGCAGTGTGTTACACTGCATTACTGTGTGTACAGTGTGTCAGTGTGTGTTGCAGTGTGTTACACTGTGTCACACTGCGTTACACTGAGTCACTGTGTGTACAGTGTGTCAATGTGTGTTACAGTGTGTTACAGTGTGCTACAGTGTGTGTACAGTGTGTCAGTGTGTTACACTGCGTCACTGTGTGTACAGTGTGTTACATTGCGTTACTTTGTGTACAGTGTGTCAGTGTGTGATACAGTGTGTTACATTGCGTTACTTTGTGTACAGTGTGTCAGTGTGTGATACAGTGTGTTACACTGCGTTACTGTGTGTACAGTGTGTTAGTGTGTGTTGCAGTGTTACACTGTGTAACACTGCGTTACATTTCGTTACTGTGTGTACAGTGTGTCAGTGTGTGTTACACTGTGTTACACTGCATTACATTTTGTTACTGTGTACAGTGTGTCAGTGTGTGTTAAAGTGTGTTACACTGCGTTACTGTGTGTTACACTGTCAGTGTGTGCTGCAGTGTGTTGCACTGTGTTAAACTGCATTACTGTGTGTACAGTGTGTCAGTGTGTGTTACAGTGTGTTACACTGCGTTACTGTGTGTACAGTGTGTCAGTGTGTGTTGCAGTGTTACACTGTGTTACACTGCGTGTTCCAGTGTATTACACTGTGTTACACTGCGTTACTGTGTGTACAATGTGTCAGTGTGTTACAGTGTGTTACACTGCCTTACTGTGTGTACATTGGGTCAGTGTGTGTTACAGTGTGTTACACTGCCTTACTGTGTGTACATTGGGTCAGTGTGTGTTACAGTGTGTTACACTGCCTTACTGTGTGTGCAGTATGCGTTACAATGTGTTACACTTCGTTACTGTGTGTGCAGAGTGTCAGTGTGTGTTACAGTGTGTTACACTGCGTTACTGTCTTTACATTGTGTCAGTTTGTGTTAGTGTGTGTTTGTGTGTGCCAGTGTGTGTTACAGTGTGTTACACTGTGTTACTGTGTGTACAGTGTCAGTGTTTGTTACAGTGTGTTACACTACGTTACTGTGTGTACAGTGTGTCAGTGTATGTTGCAGTGTGTTACACTGCGTTACTGTGTGTACAGTGTGTCAGTCTATGTTGCAGTGTTTTACACTGCTTTACAGTGTGTACAGTGTGTCAGTGTGTGTTACAGTGTGTTACACTGCGTTACTGTGTGTACAGGTTGTCAGTGTGTGTTACAGTGTGTTACACTGCGTTACTGTGTGTACAGTGTGTCAGTGTGTGTTAGAGAGTATTACAGTGTGTTGCTGTGTTCAGTATGCGTTACAATGTGTTACACTGCGTTACTGTATGCACAGTGTGTCAATGTGTGTTACAGTGTGTCAGTGTATGTTGCAGTGTGTTACACTGCGTTACTGTGTGTACAGTGTGTCAGTGTGTGTTACAGTGTGTTACACTGCGTTACTGTGTGTACAGGTTGTCAGTGTGTGTTACAGTGTGTTACACTGCGTTACTGTGTGTACAGTGTGTCAGTGTGTGTTAGAGAGTATTACAGTGTGTTGCTGTGTTCAGTATGCGTTACAATGTGTTACACTGCGTTACTGTATGCACAGTGTGTCAATGTGTGTTACAGTGTGTCAGTGTATGTTGCAGTGTGTTACACTGCATTACTGTGTGTACAGTGTGTCAGTGTGTGTTGCAGTGTGTTACACTGTGTCACACTGCGTTACACTGAGTCACTGTGTGTACAGTGTGTCAATGTGTGTTACAGTGTGTTACAGTGTGCTACAGTGTGTGTACAGTGTGTCAGTGTGTTACACTGCGTCACTGTGTGTACAGTGTGTTACATTGCGTTACTTTGTGTACAGTGTGTCAGTGTGTGATACAGTGTGTTACATTGCGTTACTTTGTGTACAGTGTGTCAGTGTGTGATACAGTGTGTTACACTGCGTTACTGTGTGTACAGTGTGTTAGTGTGTGTTGCAGTGTTACACTGTGTAACACTGCGTTACATTTCGTTACTGTGTGTACAGTGTGTCAGTGTGTGTTACACTGTGTTACACTGCATTACATTTTGTTACTGTGTACAGTGTGTCAGTGTGTGTTACAGTGTGTTACACTGCGTTACTGTGTGTTACACTGTCAGTGTGTGCTGCAGTGTGTTGCACTGTGTTAAACTGCGTTACTGTGTGTACAGTGTGTCAGTGTGTGTTGCAGTGTTACACTGTGTTACACTGCGTGTTCCAGTGTGTTACACTGTGTTACACTGCGTTACTGTGTGTACAATGTGTCAGTGTGTTACAGTGTGTTACACTGCCTTACTGTGTGTACATTGGGTCAGTGTGTGTTACAGTGTGTTACAGTGTGTTGCTGTGTGTGCAGTATGCGTTACAATGTGTTACACTTCGTTACTGTGTGTACAGAGTGTCAGTGTGTGTTACAGTGTGTTACACTGCGTTACTGTCTTTACATTGTGTCAGTGTGTGTTAGTGTGTGTTTGTGTGTGCCAGTGTGTGTTACAGTGTGTTACACTGTGTTACTGTGTGTACAGTGTCAGTGTATGTTACAGTGTGTTACACTACGTTACTGTGTGTACAGTGTGTCAGTGTATGTTGCAGTGTGTTACACTGCGTTACTGTGTGTACAGTGTGTCAGTCTATGTTGCAGTGTGTTACACTGCTTTACAGTGTGTACAGTGTGTCAGTGTGTGTTACAGTGTGTTACACTGCGTTACTGTGTGTACAGGTTGTCAGTGTGTGTTACAGTGTGTTACACTGCGTTACTGTGTGTACAGTGTGTCAGTGTGTGTTAGAGAGTATTACAGTGTGTTGCTGTGTTCAGTATGCGTTACAATGTGTTACACTGCGTTACTGTATGCACAGTGTGTCAATGTGTGTTACAGTGTGTCAGTGTATGTTGCAGTGTGTTACACTGCATTACTGTGTGTACAGTGTGTCAGTGTGTGTTGCAGTGTGTTACACTGTGTCACACTGCGTTACACTGAGTCACTGTGTGTACAGTGTGTCAATGTGTGTTACAGTGTGTTACAGTGTGCTACAGTGTGTGTACAGTGTGTCAGTGTGTTACACTGCGTCACTGTGTGTACAGTGTGTTACATTGCGTTACTTTGTGTACAGTGTGTCAGTGTGTGATACAGTGTGTTACATTGCGTTACTTTGTGTACAGTGTGTCAGTGTGTGATACAGTGTGTTACACTGCGTTACTGTGTGTACAGTGTGTTAGTGTGTGTTGCAGTGTTACACTGTGTAACACTGCGTTACATTTCGTTACTGTGTGTACAGTGTGTCAGTGTGTGTTACACTGTGTTACACTGCATTACATTTTGTTACTGTGTACAGTGTGTCAGTGTGTGTTAAAGTGTGTTACACTGCGTTACTGTGTGTTACACTGTCAGTGTGTGCTGCAGTGTGTTGCACTGTGTTAAACTGCATTACTGTGTGTACAGTGTGTCAGTGTGTGTTACAGTGTGTTACACTGCGTTACTGTGTGTACAGTGTGTCAGTGTGTGTTGCAGTGTTACACTGTGTTACACTGCATGTTCCAGTGTATTACACTGTGTTACACTGCGTTACTGTGTGTACAATGTGTCAGTGTGTTACAGTGTGTTACACTGCCTTACTGTGTGTACATTGGGTCAGTGTGTGTTACAGTGTGTTACACTGCCTTACTGTGTGTACATTGGGTCAGTGTGTGTTACAGTGTGTTACAGTGTGTTGCTGTGTGTGCAGTATGCGTTACAATGTGTTACACTTCGTTACTGTGTGTACAGAGTGTCAGTGTGTGTTACAGTGTGTTACACTGCGTTACTGTCTTTACATTGTGTCAGTTTGTGTTAGTGTGTGTTTGTGTGTGCCAGTGTGTGTTACAGTGTGTTACACTGTGTTACTGTGTGTACTGTGTCAGTGTTTGTTACAGTGTGTTACACTACGTTACTGTGTGTACAGTGTGTCAGTGTATGTTGCAGTGTGTTACACTGCATTACTGTGTGTACAGTGTGTCAGTCTATGTTGCAGTGTGTTACACTGCTTTACAGTGTGTACAGTGTGTCAGTGTGTGTTACAGTGTGTTACACTGCGTTACTGTGTGTACAGGTTGTCAGTGTGTGTTACAGTGTGTTACACTGCGTTACTGTGTGTACAGTGTGTCAGTGTGTGTTAGAGAGTATTACAGTGTGTTGCTGTGTTCAGTATGCGTTACAATGTGTTACACTGCGTTACTGTATGCACAGTGTGTCAATGTGTGTTACAGTGTGTCAGTGTATGTTGCAGTGTGTTACACTGCGTTACTGTGTGTACAGTGTGTCAGTGTGTGTTGCAGTGTGTTACACTGTGTCACACTGCGTTACACTGAGTCACTGTGTGTACAGTGTGTCAATGTGTGTTACAGTGTGTTACAGTGTGCTACAGTGTGTGTACAGTGTGTCAGTGTGTTACACTGCGTTACTGTGTGTACAGTGTGTTACATTGCGTTACTTTGTGTACAGTGTGTCAGTGTGTGATACAGTGTGTTACATTGCGTTACTTTGTGTACAGTGTGTCAGTGTGTGATACAGTGTGTTACACTGCGTTACTGTGTGTACAGTGTGTTAGTGTGTGTTGCAGTGTTACACTGTGTAACACTGCGTTACATTTCGTTACTGTGTGTACAGTGTGTCAGTGTGTGTTACACTGTGTTACACTGCATTACATTTTGTTACTGTGTACAGTGTGTCAGTGTGTGTTACAGTGTGTTACACTGCGTTACTGTGTGTTACACTGCGTTACTGTGTGTTACACTGCGTGTTCCAGTGTGTTGCACTGTGTTAAACTGCATTACTGTGTGTACAATGTGTCAGTGTGTTACAGTGTGTTACACTGCGTTACTGTGTGTACAGTGTGTCAGTGTGTGTTACAGTGTGTTACACTGCCTTACTGTGTGTACATTGGGTCAGTGTGTGTTACAGTGTGTTACAGTGTGTTGCTGTGTGTGCAGTATGGGTTACAATGTGTTACACTTCGTTACTGTGTGTACAGAGTGTCAGTGTGTGTTACAGTGTGTTACACTGCGTTACTGTCTTTACATTGTGTCAGTTTGTGTTAGTGTGTGTTTGTGTGTGCCAGTGTGTGTTACAGTGTGTTACACTGTGTTACTGTGTGTACTGTGTCAGTGTTTGTTACAGTGTGTTACACTACGTTACTGTGTGTACAGTGTGTCAGTGTATGTTGCAGTGTGTTACACTGCGTTACTGTGTGTACAGTGTGTCAGTCTATGTTGGAGTGTGTTACACTGCTTTACAGTGTGTACAGTGTGTCAGTGTGTGTTACAGTGTGTTACACTGCATTACTGTGTGTTACACTGAGTTACTGTGTGTTACACTGCGTTACTGTGTGTAGAGTGTGTCAGTGTGTGTTACAGTGTGTTACACTAAGTTACTGTGTGTACAGTGTGTCAGTGTGTGTTACAATGTGTTACACTGTGTTACTGTGTGTACAGTGTGTCAGTGTGTGTTAAAGTGTGTTACACTGCATTACACTGCGTCACCCTGTGTACAGTGTGTCAGTGTGTGTTAAAGTGTGTTACACTGCGTTACTGTGTGTTACAATGCGTTACTGTGTGTTACACTGCGTTACTGTGTGTAGAGTGTGTCAGTGTGTGTTACAGTGTGTTACACTGCGTTACTGTGTTTACAGTGTGTCAGTGTGTGTTACAGTGTGTTCCACTGCGTTACAGTATGTACAGTGTGTCAGTGTGTGTTGCAGTGTGTTACACTGCGTTACTGTGTGTTACACTGTGTCAGTGTATGTTGCAGTGTGTTACACTGCGTTACTGTGTGTACAGTGTGTCAGTCTATGTTGCAGTGTGTTACACTGCTTTACAGTGTGTACAGTGTGTCAGTGTGTGTTACAGTGTGTTACACTGCATTACTGTGTGTTACACTGAGTTACTGTGTGTTACACTGCGTTACTGTGTGTAGAGTGTGTCAGTGTGTGTTAGTGTGTTACACTAAGTTACTGTGTGTACAGTGTGTCAGTGTGTGTTACAGTGTGTTACACTGCGTTACTGTGTGTACAGTGTGTCAATGTGTGTTGCAGTGTTACACTGTGTTACACTGCGTGTTCCAGTGTGTTACACTGTGTTACACTGCGTTACTGTGTGTAAAATGTGTCAGTGTGTTACAATGTGTTACACTGCCTTACTGTGTGTACATTGGGTCAGTGTGTGTTACAGTGTGTTACAGTGTGTTGCTGTGTGTGCAGAATGCATTACAATGTGTTACACTTCGTTACTGTGTGTACAGAGTGTCAGTGTGTGTTACAGTGTGTTACACTGCGTTACTGTCTTTACATTGTGTCAGTGTGTGTCAGTGTGTGTTTGTGTGTGCCAGTGTGTGTTATAGTGTGTTACACTGTGTTACTGTGTGTACAGTGTCAGTGTTTGTTACAGTGTGTTACACTACGTTACTGTGTTTACAGTGTGTCAGTGTATGTTGCAGTGTTACACTGCGTTACTGTGTGTACAGTGTGTCAGTCTATATTGCAATGTGTTACACTGCTTTACAGTGTGTACAGTGTGTCAGTGTGTGTTACAGTGTGTTACACTGCATTACTGTGTGTTACACTGAGTTACTGTGTGTTACACTGCGTTACTGTGTGTAGAGTGTGTCAGTGTGTGTTACAGTGTGTTACACTAAGTTACTGTGTGTACAGTGTGTCAGTGTGTGTTACAATTTGTTACACTGTGTTACTGTGTGTACAGTGTTTCAGTGTGTGTTAAAGTGTGTTACACTGCATTACACTGCGTTACACTGCGTCACTGTGTGTACAGTCTGTCAGTGTGTGTTAAAGTGTGTTACACTGTGTTACTGTGTGTTACAATGCATTACTGTGTGTTACACTGCGTTACTGTGTGTAGAGTGTGTCAGTGTGTGTTACAGTGTGTTACACTGCGTTACTGTGTTTACAGTGTGTCAGTGTGTGTTACAGTGTGTTACACTGCGTTACTGTGTGTACAGGTTGTCAGTGTGTGTTACAGTGTGTTACACTGCGTTACTGTGTGTACAGTGTGTCAGTGTGTGTTACAGTGTATTACAGTGTGTTGCTGTGTTCAGTATGCGTTACAATGTGTTACACTGCGTTACTGTATGTACAGTGGGTCAATGTGTGTTACATTGTGTTACATTGTGTTACACTGCGTTACAGTGTGTTACACTGCTTTACAGTGTGTACAGTGTGTCAGTGTGTGTTACATTGTGTTACACTGCGTTACTGTGTTTACAGTGTGTCAGTGTGTGTTACAGTGTGTTCCACTGCTTTACAGTATGTACAGTGTGTCAGTGTGTGTTGCAGTGTGTTACACTGCGTTACTGTGTGTTACACTGTGTCAGTGTATGTTGCAGTGTGTTACACTGCGTTACTGTGTGTACAGTGTGTCAGTCTATGTTGCAGTGTGTTACACTGCTTTACAGTGTGTACAGTGTGTCAGTGTGTGTTACAGTGTGTTACACTGCATTACTGTGTGTTACACTGAGTTACTGTGTGTTACACTGCGTTACTGTGTTTACAGTGTGTGTTACAGTGTGTTCCACTGCGTTACAGTGTGTCAGTGTGTGTTACAGTGTGTTACACTGCGTTACTGTGTTTACAGTGTGTCAGTGTGTGTTACAGTGTGTTCCACTGCGTTACTGTGTGTTACACTGTGTCAGTGTATGTTGCAGTGTGTTACACTGCGTTACTGTGTGTACAGTGTGTCAGTCTATGTTGCAGTGTGTTACACTGCTTTACAGTGTGTACAGTGTGTCAGTGTGTGTTACAGTGTGTTACACTAAGTTACTGTGTGTACAGTGTGTCAGTGTGTGTTGCAGTGTTACACTGTGTTACACTGCGTGTTCCAGTGTGTTACACTGTTACACTGCGTTACTGTGTGTAAAATGTGTCAGTGTGTTACAATGTGTTACACTGCCATACTGTGTGTACATTGGGTCAGTGTGTGTTACAGTGTGTTACAGTGTGTTGCTGTGTGTGCAGAATGCGTTACAATGTGTTACACTTCGTTACTGTGTGTACAGAGTGTCAGTGTGTGTTACAGTGTGTTACACTGCGTTACTGTCTTTACATTGTGTCAGTGTGTGTCAGTGTGTGTTTGTGTGTGCCAGTGTGTGTTACAGTGTGTTACACTGTGTTACTGTGTGTACAGTGTTAGTGTTTGTTACAGTGTGTTACACTATGTTACTGTGTTTACAGTGTGTCAGTGTATGTTGCAGTGTTACACTGCGTTACTGTGTGTACAGTGTGTCAGTCTATGTTGCAGTGTGTTACACTGCTTTACAGTGTGTACAGCGTGTCAGTGTGTGTTACAGTGTGTTACACTGCATTACTGTGTGTTACACTGAGTTACTGTGTGTTACACTGCGTTACTGTGTGTAGAGTGTGTCAGTGTGTGTGTTACAGTGTGTTACAGTGTGTTGCTGTGTGTGCAGAATGCGTTACAATGTGTTACACTTCGTTACTGTGTGTACAGAGTGTCAGTGTGTGTTACAGTGTGTTACACTGCGTTACTGTCTTTACATTGTGTCAGTGTGTGTCAGTGTGTGTTTGTGTGTGCCAGTGTGTGTTACAGTGTGTTACACTGTGTTACTGTGTGTACAGTGTCAGTGTTTGTTACAGTGTGTTACACTACGTTACTGTGTTTACAGTGTGTCAGTGTATGTTGCAGTGTTACACTGCGTTACTGTGTGTACAGTGTGTCAGTCTATGTTGCAGTGTGTTACACTGCTTTACAGTGTGTACAGCGTGTCAGTGTGTGTTACAGTGTGTTACACTGCATTACTGTGTGTTACACTGAGTTACTGTGTGTTACACTGCGTTACTGTGTGTAGAGTGTGTCAGTGTGTGTTACAGTGTGTTACACTAAGTTACTGTGTGTACAGTGTGTCAGTGTGTGTTACAATGTGTTACACTGTGTTACTGTGTGTACAGTGTTTCAGTGTGTGTTAAAGTGTGTTACACTGCATTACTCTGCGTTACACTGCGTCACTGTGTGTACAGTCTGTCAGTGTGTGTTAAAGTGTGTTACACTGTGTTACTGTGTGTTACAATGCGTTACTGTGTGTTACACTGCGTTACTGTGTGTAGAGTGTGTCAGTGTGTGTTACAGTGTGTTACACTGCATTACTGTGTTTACAGTGTGTCAGTGTGTGTTACAGTGTGTTACACTGCGTTACTGTGTGTACAAGTTGTCAGTGTGTGTTACAGTGTGTTACACTGCGTTACTGTGTGTACAGTGTGTCAGTGTGTGTTACAGTGTATTACAGTGTGTTGCTGTGTTCAGTATGCGTTACAATGTGTTACACTGCGTTACTGTATGTACAGTGTGTCAATGTGTGTTACATTGTGTTACATTGTGTTACACTGCGTTACAGTGTGTTACACTGCTTTACAGTGTGTACAGTGTGTCAGTGTATGTTACAGTGTGTTACACTGCGTTACTGTGTTTACAGTGTGTCAGTGTGTGTTACAGTGTGTTCCACTGCGTGTTACAGTGTGTACAGTGTGTCAGTGTGTGTTGCAGTGTGTTCCACTGCGTTACTGTGTGTACAGTGTGTCAGTCTATGTTGCAGTGTGTTACACTGCTTTACAGTGTGTACAGTGTGTCAGTGTGTGTTACAGTGTGTTACACTGCATTACTGTGTGTTACACTGAGTTACTGTGTGTTACACTGCGTTACTGTGTTTACAGTGTGTGTTACAGTGTGTTCCACTGCATTACAGTGTGTACAGTGTGTCAGTGTGTGTTGCAGTGTGTTACACTGCGTTACTGTGTGTACAGTGTGTCAGTCTATGTTGCAGTGTGTTACACTGCGTTACTGTGTGTACAGTGTGTCAGTCTATGTTGCAGTGTGTTACACTGCTTTACAGTGTGTACAGTGTGTCAGTGTGTGTTACAGTGTGTTACACTGCATTACTGTGTGTTACACTGAGTTACTGTGTGTTACACTGCGTTACTGTGTGTAGAGTGTGTCAGTGTGTGTTACTGTTTGTTACACTGCGTTACTGTGTTTACAGTGTGTCAGTGTGTGTTACAGTGTGTTACACTGCGTTACTGTGTGTACAGGTTGTCAGTGTGTGTTACAGTGTGTTACACTGCGTTACTGTGTGTACAGGTTGTCAGTGTGTGTTTCAGTGTGTTACACTGCGTTACTGTGTGTACAGTGTGTCAGTGTGTGTTACAGAGTATTACAGTGTGTTGCTGTGTTCAGTATGCGTTACAATGTGTTACACTGCGTTACTGTATGCACAGTGTGTCAATGTGTGTTACATTGTGTTACACTGCGTTACAGTGTGTTACACTGCTTTACAGTGTGTACAGTGTGTCAGTGTGTGTTACAGTGTGTTACACTGCATTACTGTGTGTTACACTGCATTACTGTGTGTTACACTGTGTCAGTGTGTGTTGCAGTGTTACACTGTGTTACACTGCATTACACTGCGTCACTGTGTGTACAGTGTGTACAGTGTGTCAGTGTGTGTTAAAGTGTGTTACACTGCGTTACTGTGTGTACAGTGTGTCAGTGTGTGTTAAGGTGTGTTACAGTGTGTTACTGTGTGTACAGTGTGTCAGTGTGTGTCAATGTGTATTACAATGTTTTACACTGTGTTACACTTTGTTACTGTTTGTACAGTGTGTCAGTGTGTGTTACAGTGTGTTCCACTGCATTACAGTGTGTACAGTGTGTCAGTGTGTGTTGCAGTGTGTTACACTGCGTTACTGTGTGTTACACTGTGTCAGTGTATGTTGCAGTGTGTTACACTGCTTTACAGTGTGTACAGTGTGTCAGTGTGTGTTACAGTGTGTTACACTGCATTACTGTGTGTTACACTGAGTTACTGTGTGTTACACTGCGTTACTGTGTGTAGAGTGTGTCAGTGTGTGTTACAGTGTGTTACACTGCGTTACTGTGTGTACAGTGTGTCAGTGTGTGTTACAGTGTATTACAGTGTGTTGCTGTGTTCAGTATGCGTTACAATGTGTTACACTGTGTTACTGTATGTACAGTGTGTCAATGTGTGTTACATTGTGTTACACTGCGTTACAGTGTGTTACACTGCTTTACAGTGTGTACAGTGTGTCAGTGTGTGTTACAGTGTGTTACACTGCATTACTGTGTGTTACACTGTGTCAGTGTGTGTTGCAGTTTTACACTGTGGTACACTGCATTACACTGCATCACTGTGTGTACAGTGTGTCAGTGTGTTACAGTGTGTTACACTGCGTTACTGTGTGTACAGTGTGTCAGTGTGTGTTACAATGTGTTACAGTGTGTTACTGTGTGTACAGTGTGTCAGTGTGTGTCAATGTGTGTTACAGTGTGTTACACTGCGTTAATGTGTTTTCAGTGTGCCAGTGTGAGTTACAGTGTGTTACACTGTGTTACTCTGTGTACAGTGTGTCAGTGTGTGTTACAGTGTGTTACAGTTTGTTACAGTGTGTTACTGTGTGTACAGTGTCAGTGTGTGTCAGTGTGTTACAGTGTGTTACACTGTTACACTTCGTTACTGTGTGTACAGTGTGTCAGTGTGTGTTACAGTGTGTTACACTGTGTTACAGTGTGTACAGTGTGTCAGTGTGTGTTACAGTGTGTTACACTGCGTCACTGTGTGTACAGTGTGTCAGTGTGTGTTAAAGTGTGTTACACTGGGTTAATCTCCTCCAGTCCGCATGTCGAAGTTTCCTTGGGCAAGATACTGAACCCCAAATTGCTCCCGATGGTTGCGCCAGCACCCTGCGTGGTAGCTTGCCGCCATCAATGTATGAATGTGTGTGTGAATGGGTGAATGTAGGCATTGTAAAGCGCTTTGGATAAAAGCGCTATATAAATGCAGTCCATTTCCATTTACCATTTACACTGCGTTATTGCGTGTACAGTGTGTTACAGTGTGTTACACTGTGTTACACTGCATTACTGTGTGTACAGTGTGTCAGTTTATGTTACAGTGTGTTACAGTGTGTTGCTGTGTGTGCAGTATGCGTTAACATGTGTTACACTGCGTTACTGTGTGTACAGAGTGTCAGTGTGTGTTACAGTGTGTTACACTGTGTGTACAGTGTGTCAGTGTGTGTAAGTGTGGGTTACAGTGTGTTACACAGTGTTACGGTGTTACAGTGTGTTACAATGTGTTACAGTGTGTTACACTGTGTTACTGTGTGTACAGTTTGTCAGTGTGTGTCACAATGTATTACAGTGTGTTACAGTGTGTTGTTGTGTGTGCAGTATGCGTTACACTCTGTTACACTGCGTTACTGTGTGTACAGAGTGTCAGTGTTTGTTACAGTGTGTTACACTGTGTGTACAGTGTGTCAGTGTGTGTCAGTGTGTGTAAGTGTGTGTTACAGTGTGTCAGTGTGTTACAGTGTGTTACACTGAGTTACTGTGTGTACAGTGTGTCAGTGACTGTAACACACACTGACACTCTGTACACAGTAACGCAGTGTAACACATGTTAACGCAGACTGCACACACAGCAACACACTGTAACACACTGTAACACATTGTAACATAAATTGACACACTGTACACACAGTAATGCAGTGTAACACACTGTAACACATTGTAACACACTGTAACACCGTAACACTGTGTAACACACTGTAACACACACTTACACACACTGACACACACTGACACACTGTACACACAGTGTAACACACTGTAACAAACACTGACACTCTGTACACACAGTAACGCAGTGTAACAGAGTGTAACGCATACTGCACACACAACAACACACTGTAACACACTGTAATACATTGTGACACACACTGACAAACTGTACACACAGTAACACAGTGTAACACACTGTAACACATTGTAACACACTGTAACACCGTAACACTGTGTAACACACTGTAACCCACACTTACACACACTGACACACTGTACACACAGTGTAACACACTGTAACACACACTGACACTCTGTACACACAGTAACGCAGTGTAACACATGTTAACGCATACTGCACACACAGCAACACACTGTAACACACTGTAACATAAACTGACACACTGTACACACAGTAATGCAGTGTAACACAGTGTAACACACTGTAACACACTGTACACGCAATAACGCAGTGTAAATGGTAAATGGAAATGGACTGCATTTATATAGCGCTTTTATCCAAAGCGCTTTACAATGCCTACATTCACCCATTCACACACACATTCATACATTGATGGCGGCAAGCTACCACGCAGGGTGCTGGCGCAACCATCGGGAGCAATTTGGGGTTCAGTATCTTGCCCAAGGAAACTTCGACATGCGGACTGGAGGAGCCGGGGATCGAACCACCGACCTTATGATTAGTGGACGACCCGCTCTACCTCCTGAGCCACAGCCGCCCCAGTGTGCAGTGTAATGCAGTGTAACACACACTGACACACTTTACACACAATAACGCAGTGTAACAGTGTAACACACTGTAACACACACTGACACACTGTACACACAGTAACGCAGTGTAACACACTGTAACACACTGTAACACACACTGACACACTGTACACACAGTAACGCAATGTAACACACTTTTACACACTGTAACACACAGTAACGCAATGTAACACACTTTTACACACTGTAACACACACTGACACACTGTACACCCAGTAATGCAGTGTAACACAGTGTAACAGATGGCAGCAAACACTGACACACTGTACAAACAGGCACACAGTGTAACACACTTTAACACACACTGACACACTGTACACACAGTAACACGGTGTAACACAGTGTAACATACTGTAACGTAAACAGTTTAGTACCTTTCAACTTCACCAGCACCGCCAAACGCTCTGAACAGGCCCCAAACGCAGTTCGGCCCACCAAACTGCCAGAGAACGCAGGAAAAGGCGTTTGAGCCTGTATGCAGCCTGTTTGTGAGCCAGTAGCGCTTTCAGCCTATCTGGGCCTCCCCGGGCCCAGTAATGTGTGGCGGTGCCATTCTCACTGTTCCTCAGTGCAAATGAGCTGGGGAGGCGGGAAACGGCCTTTGGACCAGCTGTAAGCAGTTTAGCACCTTTCAACTTCCCCAGCACCACCAAACGCTCTGAACGGGCCCCAAACGCAGTTCGTCCCGCCAAACTGCCCGAGAACGCAGGAAACAGCTTTGCAGCCTGTATTGAGCCTTTTTGTGAGCCAGGAGCGCTTTCAACTTATTTCGGCCTCCCCAGGCCCAGTAATGTGTGACGGTGCCATTCTCACTGTTTCTCAGTCCAAATGGGCTGAGAAGGCTGAAAACAGCTTTTGGGCAAGCTGTGAGCAGTTTAGTACCTTTCAATTCCCCAGCACCTCCAAGCGCTCTAAAATGGCAGAAAACACTGTCTGGCCCTCCAAACTGCCAGAGAACACGGGGAACGGCGTCTGAGCCTGTATTCAGCCCGTTTGTGAGCCAGGAGCGCTTTCAGCTTATTCGGGCCTCCCCGGGCCCAGAAATGTGTGGCGCTGGCATTTTCACTGTTCCTCACTCCAAACTCACTGTTCTCACTGTATTCAGTTAGTTTGTGAGCCAGCAGCAATTTGAGCTTATTTGGGCCTCCCCGGGCCCGGAAATGTGTGGCGCTGCCATTCTCACTGTTCCTCAGTGGAAATGGGCCGGGAATGCTGGAAACAGCTTGTCAGCCAGCTGTAGGCAGTTTAGCACCTTTCAACTTCCCTAGCACCGCAAAACGCTCTGAATGGGCCCGAAACACTGTTCGGCCCTCCAAACTGCCAGAGAACAAAAGAAACGGCGTCTGAGCCTGTATTCAGTCAGTTTGTGAGCCAGCAGGCCATTTCAGCTTATTCGGGCTTTGCCGGTCTCAGAAATGTGTGGCGCGGCCCATTTGACCTTTCCTCACTCAAATCTCACTGTTCTCACTGTATTCAGTCAGTTTGTGAGCCAGCAGCCATTTCAGCCTTTTCGGTCTGAGAAATGTGTGGCGCGGCCAAATTCGCCATCCCTCACTCAAATCTCGCTGCTCTCACTGTATTCAGTCAGTTTGTGAGCCAGATCTCAGAAATGTGTGGCGCGGACAATTTCGCCGTCCCTCACTCAAATCTCACTGCTCTCACTGTATTCAGTCAGTTTGTGAGCCAGCAGCCATTTCAGCCTTTTCGGTCTGAGAAATGTGTGGAGCGGCCAAATTCGCCGTCCCTCACTCAAATCTCGCTGCTCTCACTGTATTCAGTCAGTTTGTGAGCCAGCAGCCATTTCAGCCTTTTCGGCCGGAGAAATGTGTGGCGCGGCCAAATTCGCCGTCCCTCACTCAAATCTTGCTGCTCTCACTGTATTCAGTCAGTTTGTGAGCCAGATCTCAGAATTGTGTGGCGCGGCCAAATTCGCCGTCCCTCACTCAAATCTCGCTGCTCTCACTGTATTCAGTCAGTTTGTGAGCCAGCAGCCATTTCAGCCTTTTCGGTCTGAGAAATGTGTGGCGCGGCCAAATTCGCCGTCCCTCACTCAAATCTCGCTGCTCTCACTGTATTCAGTCAGTTTGTGAGCCAGCAGCCATTTCAGCCTTTTCGGTCTGAGAAATGTGTGGCGCGGCCAAATTCGCCGTCCCTCACTCAAATCTCGCTGCTCTCACTGTATTCAGTCAGTTTGTGAGCCAGATCTCAGAAATGTGTGGCGCGGCCAATTTCGCCGTCCCTCACTCAAATCTCGCTGCTCTCACTGTATTCAGTCAGTTTGTGAGCCAGTAGCCATTTCATCCTTTTCGGGCCTTGCCAGTCTCAGAAATGTGTGGCGTGGCCTAATTCGCCGTCCCTCACTCAAATCTCGCTGCTCTCACTGTATTCAGTCAGTTTGTGAGCCAGATCTCAGAAATGTGTGGCGCGGCCAAATTCGCCGTCCCTCACTCAAATCTCGCTGCTCTCACTGTATTCAGTCAGTTTGTGAGCCAGCAGCCATTTAAGCCTTTTCGGTCTGAGAAATGTGTGGCGCGGCCAAATTCGCCGTCCCTCACTCAAATCTCGCTGCTCTCACTGTATTCAGTCAGTTTGTGAGCCAGATCTCAGAAATGTGTGGCGCGGCCAATTTCGCCGTCCCTCATTCAAATCTCGCTGCTCTCACTGTATTCATTCAGTTTGTGAGCCAGCAGCCATTTCAGCCTTTTCGGCCGGAGAAATGTGTGGCGCGGCCAAATTCGCCGTCCCTCACTCAAATCTTGCTGCTCTCACTGTATTCAGTCAGTTTGTGAGCCAGCAGCCATTTCAGCCTTTTCGGCCGGAGAAATGTGTGGCGCGGCCAAATTCGCCGTCCCTCACTCAAATCTTGCTGCTCTCACTGTATTCAGTCAGTTTGTGAGCCAGATCTCAGAATTGTGTGGCGCGGCCAAATTCGCCGTCCCTCACTCAAATCTCGCTGCTCTCACTGTATTCAGTCAGTTTGTGAGCCAGCAGCCATTTAAGCCTTTTCGGTCTGAGAAATGTGTGGCGCGGCCAAATTCGCCGTCCCTCACTCAAATCTCGCTGCTCTCACTGTATTCAGTCAGTTTGTGAGCCAGATCTCAGAAATGTGTGGCGCGGCCAATTTCGCCGTCCCTCATTCAAATCTCGCTGCTCTCACTGTATTCAGTCAGTTTGTGAGCCAGATCTCAGAAATGTGTGGCGCGGCCAAATTCGCCGTCCCTCACTCAAATCTTGCTGCTCTCACTGTATTCAGTCAGTTTGTGAGCCAGATCTCAGAATTGTGTGGCGCGGCCAATTTCGCCGTCCCTCACTCAAATCTCGCTGCTCTCACTGTATTCAGTCAGTTTGTGAGCCAGCAGCCATTTCAGCCTTTTCGGTCTGAGAAATGTGTGGCGCGGCCAAATTCGCCGTCCCTCACTCAAATCTCGCTGCTCTCACTGTATTCAGTCAGTTTGTGAGCCAGCAGCCATTTCAGCCTTTTCGGTCTGAGAAATGTGTGGCGCGGCCAAATTCGCCGTCCCTCACTCAAATCTCGCTGCTCTCACTGTATTCAGTCAGTTTGTGAGCCAGATCTCAGAAATGTGTGGCGCGGCCAATTTCGCCGTCCCTCACTCAAATCTCGCTGCTCTCACTGTATTCAGTCAGTTTGTGAGCCAGTAGCCATTTCATCCTTTTCGGGCCTTGCCAGTCTCAGAAATGTGTGGCGTGGCCTAATTCGCCGTCCCTCACTCAAATCTCGCTGCTCTCACTGTATTCAGTCAGTTTGTGAGCCAGATCTCAGAAATGTGTGGCGCGGCCAAATTCGCCGTCCCTCACTCAAATCTCGCTGCTCTCACTGTATTCAGTCAGTTTGTGAGCCAGCAGCCATTTAAGCCTTTTCGGTCTGAGAAATGTGTGGCGCGGCCAAATTCGCCGTCCCTCACTCAAATCTCGCTGCTCTCACTGTATTCAGTCAGTTTGTGAGCCAGATCTCAGAAATGTGTGGCGCGGCCAATTTCGCCGTCCCTCATTCAAATCTCGCTGCTCTCACTGTATTCATTCAGTTTGTGAGCCAGCAGCCATTTCAGCCTTTTCGGCCGGAGAAATGTGTGGCGCGGCCAAATTCACCGTCCCTCACTCAAATCTCGCTGCTCTCACTGTATTCAGTCAGTTTGTGAGCCAGATCTCAGAAATGTGTGGCGCGGCCAAATTCGCCGTCCCTCACTCAAATCTTGCTGCTCTCACTGTATTCAGTCAGTTTGTGAGCCAGATCTCAGAATTGTGTGGCGCGGCCAATTTCGCCGTCCCTCACTCAAATCTCGCTGCTCTCACTGTATTCAGTCAGTTTGTGAGCCAGCAGCCATTTCAGCCTTTTCGGTCTGAGAAATGTGTGGCGCGGCCAAATTCGCCGTCCCTCACTCAAATCTCGCTGCTCTCACTGTATTCAGTCAGTTTGTGAGCCAGCAGCCATTTCAGCCTTTTCGGTCTGAGAAATGTGTGGCGCGGCCAAATTCGCCGTCCCTCACTCAAATCTCGCTGCTCTCACTGTATTCAGTCAGTTTGTGAGCCAGATCTCAGAAATGTGTGGCGCGGCCAATTTCGCCGTCCCTCACTCAAATCTCGCTGCTCTCACTGTATTCAGTCAGTTTGTGAGCCAGCAGCCATTTCAGCCTTTTCGGTCTGAGAAATGTGTGGCTCGGCCAAATTCGCCGTCCCTCACTCAAATCTCGCTGCTCTCACTGTATTCAGTCAGTTTGTGAGCCAGATCTCAGAAATGTGTGGCGCGGCCAATTTCGCCGTCCCTCACTCAAATCTCGCTGCTCTCACTGTATTCAGTCAGTTTGTGAGCCAGATCTCAGAAATGTGTGGCGCGGCCAAATTTCGCCGTCCCTCACTCAAATCTCGCTGCTCTCACTGTATTCAGTCAGTTTGTGAGCCAGCAGCCATTTCAGCCTTTTCGTGCCTTGCCGGTCTCAGACATGTGTGGTGCGGCCAATTTCGCCGTCCCTCACTCAAATCTCGCTGCTCTCACTGTATTCAGTCAGTTTGTGAGCCAGCAGCCATTTCAGCCTTTTCGGTCTGAGAAATGTGTGGCGCGGCCAATTTCGCCGTCCCTCACTCAAATCTCGCTGCTCTCACTGTATTCAGTCAGTTTGTGAGCCAGATCTCAGAAATGTGTGGCGCGGCCAATTTCGCCGTCCCTCACTCAAATCTCGCTGCTCTCACTGTATTCAGTCAGTTTGTGAGCCAGTAGCCATTTCATCCTTTTCGGGCCTTGCCGGTCTCAGAAATGTGTGGCGTGGCCTAATTCGCCGTCCCTCACTCAAATCTCGCTGCTCTCACTGTATTCAGTCAGTTTGTGAGCCAGATCTCAGAAATGTGTGGCGCGGCCAAATTCGCCGTCCCTCACTCAAATCTCGCTGCTCTCACTGTATTCAGTCAGTTTGTGAGCCAGATCTAGATATATAAGCATTCTACCAGTTCTGGCAAAACTCATGGAGAAAATTGTCTTTAATCAAATACAGAGCTATTTCGCTGAAAATGAATTGAATACAGACTTTCAGCATGCCTACAGGGATGGGTATTCAACATGTACCGCACTGACGCAGATAAAAGATGACTGTTTAATGGATATTGACACTTGTGGGGTCAGTTTTACTACATTTCAGTGCGGCCTTTGATATTATTGATCACGGATTGCTGTTAGAGAAACTTTCTTGCTATGGTTTCCTCTGCTGTGACATGGATAAAGAGTTATTTGTTCAGTAGATCACAGAGAGTTTTCTTTAATGGTAGTCTCTCTGATAATAAACATGTACAGTTTGGAATACCGCAAGGGAGCTGCCTTGGGCCGCTACTATTCACAATCTTTACAAATGATTTGCCGTTGGTCTTAGACAGGACTAATGTGTCCATGCTGATGACACAACATTGTACATATCAGCTACTACTGTGGATGACTTGTCTGTAGCTCTGAACAAAGAGTTACAACTAGTATCAGACTGGGTCATGAATAACAGAATGGTCTTAAACATCTCAAAGACAAAATGTATTGTATTTGGTTCACACTATGTTACAGTCAAATACCAAGCTCAATGAAAGGGATCGAAATAAAACAGGTGGAAGAAACAAAACTGCTTGGTGTCACATTAGACAGTCATCTGTCATGGTCTACTCACATAGACAACACAACCAAGAAAATGGGGAGGGGGGTAAAGATAATAGGAGATGTGTTGAGTTCTTAACATCAGCCTCTGTGGTCCAGGTTATCCGGGCACTGGTTTTATCCCATCTTGACTATTGTCCTGCTGTGTGGTCGAGTGCAGCGAAAAAGGACTTGGGAAAACTACAATTAGCCCAAAATAGAGTGGCGCGCCTTGCCCTTCAGTGTAGAAATAGGTCTAATACATATGCATAAATGCCTTTCATGGCTTATGAAAGGCTTAGAACAAAGATTGAGTGTTCTATTGGAAATAATTGTGTAGTGCTCTTTTCTGTTAGTACTTTGTGCGCTATTGTTTTGACCACCCATATATGCCATGATGTGATGTTAATTTGTTTTGTTGTTGTTGTTTTTTTCCGTATATCATTGTAACAATAAAATAATTTAAATAATAAAATAAAATAAAATAAAATGATTGAAAAAAAAAGAACAAAGATTGTTATAGTCTCATTATATTTTTCAGGAACATCTGTGTCAATAAAAAACCCAATTGTTTGTACAAATTAATTCATTAGACTAGTAATAGACATAACTATTCTACCAGGCACAAGATGGAACATTTAATAAACTAAACTAAACTTTACTTGATAATCAGTAGTGAACAGTAACAATAGTAATAGGCCTATCATTATCAATAGGCATCAAAATATTGTATAATTCATTTATTAATCAATAGGCCAATAAGTTGGATTATGAAAAGTAATATGAAATAATATCCAATCAAATTGAAGTGTAGCTTTAAGATCCCGCCTCCTCATGTGATAAAATCTCTGCACACCGTGAGCCCGCCCTCTTTGTTCCTTTGACTTGAGACACCTATACAACATCAATTTCATTTTGCTATTTTAGCCATTTTGTACATACCTCGTTTTTATTCCGTATTCTTGTTCTTGTTGTTGTTATACTGACGTGTTTTTAATATTTTGTACATACTGTGTTTAGCTTTTACATTAACTTAGAGTTTTAATATAATTTTTAAATTCCGGTGCTGCGCCAGGAACAAGCCACACGGACCACCACCAATCCCACAAGTTGCAGTCAAGGTAAGGAGGATTGAGTAATGTTGAACGTGCTTGTGTGTTTTACCTTGTAATTAATACTGGATGCTAGTTTGGATTACTTTGAGCATCGACTTCAATGCATTTAGGCTATTTAGCAACCATGCTAGCTAGTTGTTAGCCAGTGCGGGCTTTGTTGGTTGTTCAAGAAGCTAACATAATTTTATAGCTAAGCTAACTGTTACCTGATCACTTTTAGCCCTGTTATGTTATTGGAACATTTCAAAACTAGTATTCCTGTGACAGAAGTAAATTTTTCCCGCCATTGACACACCCTATAGCGCCCGAGGGCGCCATTTCACGATATCGCCCAAGCGCTCCCGTCATTTTTAAATTGTTTAAAATGTACCAAAAACTGAAAATCAAGTTATCAGCTTTGTTTTACTTCAAGTTGTCATCAATGAATCGGAACCGGAAAATATATCTGGTGACACTGAGATGTTGGATTTTCCCCGGGTTTAGTTGTCCTCCATTGGTAATCTAAAAATGGCTTCGCCGGCTAAGCGTCACGCTTTTAAAATATAATGTATTATTATTATTATTATTATTAATAAAACCTTCTGAAAGCTGTCAGATTGTGCTGTGAGACAGAACCTGACCCGCTGTATGTAGTGGAAAGTTACAAAGACATTGTGAGTTGAAGTCCTTTGATCGGAATCGCTTGTTCTTTCTCGATAAAACAGGACATAAGATCACCTTCACTAAACAGCGGGACCTACACTGTAAATTGTAATAAGTTGACTTTACTTAAAAAAAGTCAGGAAACCGATTGCCTCAAAATTTCCATGTAAAGTAGATTATTAATTTTAAGTTGTTAAAGCTGAAAAAAACTGTATTCAGGCAACTCATGTCATGGCAGTAAACTTGAGTATAGTTAATTCGAAATTAATTAGTTAGGTTGACTATAAAATGTCAATTCAGACAACTTAAAGATCTGAGTTATGTTAAGTAAGCAGTACTCATTAAAAAAAGTTATCCTTACAGTAAACTTGAATATTGTTAACTCAAAATAATTAATTAGGTTGACTATAAAATCTGAGTTATGTTAAGTAAGCAGTACTCATAAAGAAAAAGTTATCCTTACATGCCTAAGCATTCACATTACTAGGAAAATATCAGGAAACCGATTGCCTTAACATTTTCAAGTAAGCTGAACTAAAAGCTGTAAGTGCTGTTGAAACAAAGAGAGACAGCAGTTTGAAGGGAAAACTGAAAGAGTTTATTTGTTCTGTAGGACAAGTAAAACAAGTTTCGGTTTGAATTTTGGTTCTCTTTTCAGGCATGTTGTCAAACTTAAAACTTAGTACTCAAAAAGCTGGACATGCTGCCAAGTTAAGTTATCAAATTATAGTACAAAAGATCTGAACTGTCAGTCTTAATATGTAAACAATTGAAATTAAAATGCATTTTGTTGGGATGCAGACTATTTCAAGAATGATGAACATACACTATTGTCAGTCTTAAGATTTTTTGAACAATATCGTGTAACAGTTTAAAGAGAAAACAAGTTTTTTTTTACATACACAAGACAATAACTTTCTTTTGGGTTTTTGTCAGTTTTTTGTATTCAAATTCTAGAATTAACTGAAACTGCTGCCAACCAAGCTATCAAATTATAACAGAAAAACAACATATTGTTACCCGCAATATGTCTTAATCTTGACATGAACTTCCTCAACTTTTAGAAAATCAAAATGCCTTTCATCACACTGATGAAAAATGGTGAGCATACTGCTAATGTTCTTAATATCTCCATTGACTACAGTGTGTAACAAACTATAGATAAACAAACTCAATAGTCAATTGGGCAACAGGACCAAAGGAAAAAGAAACATCACTTTTCCAATACTAGTAAAGAGCTCCACTGGAGATAGTAGGGTAAAGGTCTCAGTGTGACCCAACATGTCACGTCCCATTCACATCGTGAAGACATTCACTCACTGCATCAGAAGATTTTTGAGTGATTGTATTTTTGGTTTTAGGGATTTATGTCCAAGAGAGAGAAGCACTCTTTGAATAAACTCAAAGGTGTTCTTCAGTTGTTGAGGGTACTCCAAATTCAGGGCGTAAATAAGTCCAAAGAGTAGGCACATGGCATGCGGAAGATTTTCAAGGTCATCCATCACTATTGTTCCTTCCACAATGATTGCGGTACCTGAAGCCTCTAGGTGCAGTGAGTGAGGAGGAGCCAGACTGTCTTCAGCAATCACTGTCAGGATCCCGATGGAGGTGTGGGACATGTCCGGAGGGTCATCGCAGTCCTAACAACAATAGCAGCATTACAACCACAATTACATGTCAAATGTCACCTTGCATTTCTACGGTAGAAAACACAAGACACTGCCACTAAGAGGAAGCTATATTCTGATATTATTAGATATTCAAGTAAAAGATGCTGCAGAGTGAGTAAATACTGTACATGCATAAATAAACAGATTGATTCATTAATTTATCATTTGATTCATTGAATGATTGCAAAATAACTAGATTTTCAAAAGGGCAAATGACATTTGAGTGGAACAATGAAGGCAAAATTGGCATACAACAGAATGTAGAAGAGCCTGAGAACAAATGGTTGATGCAGTGGCATCACAACACAGAGTGAAATAGAAATTTCAGGAGGTTGATAGGTAGCCCTGATCAGGACTCTTTGGTGGTATCTGCTGTCTTTCCAAAGGGTCCAGTCGCAGCTCCCTAGAGTCAACCCATGCAAAACCCAAATACCTTCAATAATGAAAAAAGTACACCCAAACAGGGTTTCACCTTCACCTGTCTGCTGGAATGTAGAGGGGTTCTACTAATATCTCCTATGACCAAATAAAGTGTAAAACGTGTAAAATATGGTTAAACACAACCATGTACTGAACTAGGCTTGTCGCGGTTGTACTATTTTCACGCCAGTGTTGCTTCCCTACTTAATACTGCTTACACCCGTATTACCGAATTGCGTCACTAGAGGGGGTCATAGATTTATCATATACCACCAGTCTACCAGTCTCCCGCGCAATGAGCCTGCACTGCCAGGATAGCTGCTGTTGTCACCAGCCAGCAAGGCTTCGCCCTTGCCTGTAGCTACCGCTGCCGCATCTCTCTCTTCCATAAGCTGGAGCCTGTCCGCATTTTATTCACACTCTAAGTAGCTATGAATATCTGACTCCAAAACGACATGTAAAAGTTATTTTCATTCACGTACTCCATGTATCAATGTATTCTATTGTTTTTTAGACTCGCCTGCTTCTTACACTAGCGAACAAAACAATAACCTCGATTTTTGCTTGGAACTGCCCGAGGTGCTGCAGTTCTTTCAAGATTTGAAATGAGAAATGCTGTTTCTCAGCAGCTTTTGGGGCGAGCACCCGGGACAGGAACAGTATTGATAAGTTACATGTGTTTTTCATATCTCTCACAATTGCATGATGGAGTTTGGGTTGAAAATCAGAAAAATGCTCCTTTCACTTCAAATTAACGGTATTGACGGTGTGGAGAATGTAACACCAGTGCTGACCCTAGTACCATATGCTGCCAGCAACAACTAATACTGCAATACAAAATAAAATGCAAGGCTTTTCTGAACTTCCACTTGTAACAACATCAACATTTCTAAGTCACTGCTGCCTCTGGGCAATATGCTCGCTACTACCACAGGAGGCTGATGAGTAAACTGCCAGTGTAGTACAGGTACGTGACCTCCTACAGCTTGCAGCTGTCACACCTGTACCACATTGGCAGTCTACTCATCAGCCTTCTGTGGCAGTATTGCAAGCACACTGCCCATGAGCATCAGCGACAAAGAACGTTTATGTTGTTACAAGGGAAAGTTCAGCACATTGTTGTGTTTAACTACGTGTTACACTTTATTTGGTCATAGGAGATATTAGTAGAACCCCTCTACTTTCAAGCAGACAAGTGAAGGTGTACAGATACCTGTTTGGGTAAGTGAAATTCGTTGTACTTTTTGTTGTCCTTGAAGGCATTTGGGTTTCGCATGGGGCAACTCTAGGGAGCTGCGACTGGACCCTTTGGAAAGACAGCTGATACCACTAAAAGGGTCCTGATCAGGGATACGTGAACAGTGCATTAAATAAGAAAAGTACAGCAGCACTGACTCAGGCTGAGTGGAAGAGTAGTAACTAATACTAAAAGATATCAAAGTAACATAAGGAGCAGCATTAAATAGACTAAGCATCCTGTGGTGTGGAATTAAACAATCAGGACTAAAGACTACTTACAAAGCATGTCTTGAAGAAGTCTGTGTTCTCATCTCCAAGGATGGCAGGAAGGCCACAGAGGACTGCTGTTTGCTTCCCGGTAACATCTGTACTCTGAAAAGTCATTTCAAACACACATCACTCCTAAGTGGTCAAGGACAATCAATTAACAGCTCTGCATACACAATGCGGTTGCACTATTTTGTTCCCTGCATAATAGAAAATGAATTACTTTGTGTATGAGAAACTTACCCCTGGTGTGACTTGTTCCAGATACTCCTTAAGTTTCTGGCCGACACTTCCGCCCTTGGACTTGAAAATCTCAAAGAAGCAAGGAGTGTATTTGTCAAGTTCTTTGAAGAATTCTGTTTTCAGGTTTTTGCTTGATAAGCGACAGAACTCTGCCAGAATCTAAAGGAAAAGGAGATACAGCAGATACAGCAGTGGTAGGAATCTGTATTCAATCTTTGGAGGCCAGTGCAACACTTGTTTTCTGCCCAGTGTGATTTGGTGTTTTGTTACTGTTTGATTTGACACTTTGGGACTGGGATTTACAATGATCAATTCATAAAATCTTAAAAGATTACCTAATAGCCCCAAATCTTAGGACTACTTTTCACTAGTATGACACTGAAGCTAATTCTGTGACTTAATAAAAGATACATGACAAATAATGAAATTACATCAGAACTAAAAAACTTAATACATAAAAGATGTGAAGAATTTTAAATTACCTGACCCTCTTTAAAGAGTGCTGGCCACCTTTCTATTGTGTCTTTCACTGGAGGCTCCAAGTTCACCAACTCCTTTCTTCTCAAGGCAAAAGTAGAGTCCATGTTCTTGGATATCAGAGCAGCAGTTGGACGACGTTTCTTCATCTCCTCTACAAGTTCCTTTCGTTTGGACTCCATACTGGTCTCATCTTCACCATCAGGAAAATTGGGTAGAAAATTGATTTCAAACCGTTTGGGTCTTTTGACACTTCTCAGAGGTGCTTGGCCTTTTCTTTTCCCTCCATTTATGGCCACATCTGTACACCCAGCTCGACACAGTTTGGTGCGATAGTTGCCCATTTTAAATTTTTCCAGCTGTTACATCCATTGGAGGAGCCTGGTTCAGTGAGGCATGGGTGTTTTTGAATCAGTGCAGTTGCAACATCATTGAAATCTTCATCGCGGGGATATGCCTTGAAGCTGTACATTGTCTCGGCAAGTTTTTCCAGTATCTCGTGCTTCATGTCCCTGGGCACTTGTAGATATGTCTGATCTCTCATATACTGGAGATTTCCCTGGCATAATCTGTACTCAGTGTCCACAGGAAAATAAGGAATTTCAAAGGTGTCTGGCCATGGAGACCGAGTAAGAGATGACCTACTTTCAGGGGAGGAAAAAGAGATGATCTCTGTGTCAGCTGTGCTTGGGGTGGGTGTTGGCACCAGGGCGATTATCTTTAGGGTGGGTTTGTCAGGCAGGTCAGCAATGTCAGTGAGGTTGACGAGGGCATTGTTAAAATCGGGATCCTCATACTGAAGGGAGAACTTGTACTGAAGACCCAGCTTCTCTTCAAGCTGTTCAACAAGTGAGTCAAGTGTCTGTGGTTTCCCATGGAATGTAATTTTCCTGATGTCATTGTCATGTACAATTATCCTTAGTGTGGTCCTTCTCTCCATTGTTTGTTGTGACTCTACAAAGGATCCAAAAAATGCAGTTCAGTTACTTCATGACACTTGACATCCATATCTTCAGCATCCAATCAGCACAAAATATAATGTCTAAGGGTAACAAATGTGCTGCCCCTAATTCTGTAGGCTGCCAGAGGAAATGGGTCATTCAGATCAGAGAGCATGGTGACTGACAGTGATGACACATGACTGCATAGCTCATAAGAACACAGATGCTCATTATACCATGATGTCAGATGTTTGCACACAAACAAAACATCACTGTAAATGACAAGGATTTTGTGAATTTGCCTAAAACCAGGTAGACATGAACAAGCACCAACAGACACAATCATATCTGGACTGTATTTGATGCTATCAATGCTCACAGATGATGCGACAAGGACAGTGTTCTGAGCAGCATACCTCTGTTTCAGCAAGTTCTGAATATTCTCAGGGAAAGATGAAACCAAAGTAACTGTCACCTTGTCCATTTGGATGGATGGCTTGAAAAATGAGGAGGAGTCTACATGGTATGCCATCATTCTTTGATGCCGGACAGCCAGAGTTTGTGGGACATTTTTGAAGTTTTTTGTGTTGCGAATGACTTGTTTGAAGAATTTATGTTTTCCTTCAAAGCGCATTGTCCACATATCTCTGAGCGGCCCATACATCCTCATCAGCTGCGAATAATGTTCGATAAAGTGGTGCTTGGGGCGCAATGTGAAATGAGGAAATACTGTTAAAAGTAAACCTCTGTGCTCTGAGATCTTGGCATCAAGAAAATCAAGAGAATCTTCTGTTAATCTAAATGACACTGTCAGTTCTAGGATGTCCTTCAAAAGCATTAAAATGTCCCATGTTTGATCATTCTCTGGGACATCAAAACCAATCATGAGTGGGAGAAGTCTTGTGAGTGCCCAGTTTTCGTGGGCGTTACCGCCAATGGTACCTCTAGAGGCAAATGTGGCTGGGATGGTCTGAGGCTGATCAGTTCTGTCTGTGAATTTGTAAGGAAAATGTTTGATGGCTTCGTTCAAGGAGTCAAGGGAGATGTACTTCTTGGAGATCAAATCATTAATGCACAAGGACATCTCAGTGGGGATGATACCCTCCAAGAGGTCATGCATTACGTCAGGTGGAAACCCAGTGACAGTGTGGAAATGTTCCAGATTATCTCTTAAAACACAAGGACCTTTCACACCATACTCTTTCACCAATTTCGGATCCTGTAAAACTTCAGAAACTTGCCTGTCATGATTCTGGCTGGTTCTGCGCTCAAATGCTCCTGACCGGACCTTTCTGCTGAATGTCACTCCTCTCTGCCATGCAATATCGACAAGGGTGCTTCACCGTGAAACTCTCCTGGAAACCAGCCAAAGAATGAGCACCAAGGTTATCAGCTGACACATAGAGCACAGTTCCTTTCACACACTCGCCTAACTGCTCAACATAGACACCGTGTTTTTCAAGAGTTACCAGGTCTTGAACAAGTGGGTGAAGGACATCTGCATAGCCATACTGTTTGACTGCACTTGCTCTGCATAAAATTGCTAGCTGAATAGAGTGAAGAGAGGAGCGATGTTTTGAGGGAAGATTGGCAAGGACCCAATAAATACTGCACAGTTTGTGTTTCTTCTTTGAAGTGCCCAGAGGATTGGCAATCTCAAACTCATCGATGTAAAGACCAAGCACAATCTTTAAGGTCTCAGTCTTAAAAAATCTTTCCCACGATAGTGAGTGCCATCTCTGTAAGTGTTGAATCCATCAACGCTGTCATCATGAGTGAGAATTTTATCTAGAACATCAGTTCTGTTTAACAGTTTTTGTAACATTTCGAGAATTGGCACATAAGTGAGTGATTGTGATTCTTTGTCAAGCTTGTATTCAACTGGCATGACCATTGGATATTCCTTCTGAAAATATGATGTTCTCTTACTGGCTGTAGAGAGTGACTTGCCAGCATCAGTCATTTTCAAGAACAGGTTATTCTCTTTGACAGCATTCACAATCTCTCTCACAACTGAATCATTGTCACTGACACCATGTTCATTGAGAATTTGCTGAATGGCATTACGCAAAAGGGGCTCTGAGAGAAGAACAGTCTGATTCAGTTGTTGGATTACCTCCTGTACTGCCATGTCAGATATATGTAAGATTGCCTGCATTTTAAGAAAGAGCGAGGCTAAATTATGCTCCAGTCGATGCTGTAAATGATCCAAATCTTCAATTTGAGCCTCTTCCTCATTTTCCTCTTGGCAAAAATCTGTAGGATCATTGTAAAAAGCCTCATCTTGTTGTACATCTTGTGACACATCTGGATCTGAATTGTGAGGTGCAATGTGCAAGGCAATGTCAGGCTTCAACTGCTTCTGACTGGGAAGCCCATGTTCTTTACATTTATGAGCATTAAATGTTGAGTAGACATTGCTCTCAAAAGTACAGTTTTTATATGGACACTTCACTGTTTCCTGTTTTTTAAGATGTTGGCGCAAATGGGAGAAAAAAATGAGTTCTGTGCAGGGTTCTTCAAAATTGCAAAGCGGACAATGGAATATCACAGGGATTTCTTCAGCTCCATTCATCTGCCTGTCATGTACTTCATGTGAGTGATTTCTTGTTAAATGCACTTTGAGGGCATTAAATGACTTGAATGAACACAGACAATCTGTGTGGAGGCATGGAATTGGAGTAGTTCTGGCGTAGCTTCCATGTTTTAAGCGGTAGTGCTTGAATAGATGAGCCCTCTTTTCAGAAGAAAACAAGCAATACTTACACTTCCAATGCATAGCTGGGTTTCTGGGTTTCAAATATCAAAACCTACAAAAGAAACAAAAAAAGCAATCAGTTAAACTGTACTTAACTCATAGTCAAGATGCATGTGTAAAGCTAGCTAGCCATCAGTTTGATGGAAGGCCATCAGTTTGATGGAAGGGTTCAAGATTTTTAACTTAGTGCCCTAGGCCAGTTTTGCTCGTTTTTCTACCCCTCTATTTATAGGCTAATATGATCAGAAATACTTGTCCCAGCTAGCCATGCCATATGTTTTTTTTCTCTTTTATTCATAAGTTTTTCTTTTCTCCCATTATGAGAAATGAGGACTCAATTACCCTTTACTGCACCGTTGACGTTTGTAGGAGCCATGGACACCAAAAAACAAATTTTTTGTTTAATTAAGAGCTGAAAACCGAATTACATGCTTGCCGAATTGAAGAGTGGCCCTGAAAGATAGACACAGTTGCTTTTGCAATCGTTAATAAGCACGCTGCGTTTGCTGAAACTCAAGTTATCCTTAAATTTACACTTATTCTAATGGAGTTTTACAATGGCATACATGAAGGGCTAGTTAGCTTTAGCTTTCAGAGGCTAGCCTTTACATGAACTCACCTCTCTTTATTGGCGGGGTTTTGACTTAGATGAGCCATTGTTGGTTGTTGTTTGTTTGTGTTGTTGGTCTGACTGCAGAGGACCGACTCCCAGCGAAAAAAACATAGTAGCTATAGCCTAGCTAATTTTGGCTAGGGAGTCCCTGACTTGGCTTAATCAAAGACATAAAGTTAACCTCCAAACCCTGACTAACGGATAAATAATACGGCAAAAGACCGGCTAAGTTTGCTAAATAGATAGCCAGTGAAAGTTAACATTTTGCTATGTAGCTGCAACTTACCCTCACATAACTTGGCTGAGCAACGCTTTCTTCCCGCTTTGTTCATTCACCCTTGACCCTCACTTAAAGCACATCTTCAGTGGGCAACTGCGCATGTGTAATTGCCGAGTGCCGCCGAGTTCTGTCGAGTATCTCCGGGTTTTGCCGATGGTTCCTCCTCACTCATACTTTTAAATGAAGGTTACTTAAAGCTGATGAGTTTAATTACTTTCCTCACCAGAAAGTTGTCTTAACTATGTTTAAATTAGGAGAGTCAACAAAGTAAGCAGAAATTAGTTAAGGTCACTATTTTTTTTAAGTAAGGTGATCAATTACATTTTACAGTGTACCTGGCTCTCACCGCCGGAGACGGACGCTGTTTTCCGGGAGGCAGTGCGCCGAAGAGTCGGTAGGGAAGACTGACTGGGTTGCGGCGACTTTTATCCATATAAGTTTGGCAACTTTTTCTATATTTGTTTGGCGACTCTCACTGTCTGATCTTATTACTGTGTGGGTTGAGGCGCTGGAGGTTTTGTATGTATTTTGAAAGCTTATCTTTGCCAAGATAGGAAGGATCTGTTTTGTTGTCATACTGTGAATGTTGACACTGAAGTATAGGAGACGCCCTGAATCGCCTTGCCATGTATTTGGTACTAAATTAAAGGGAAAGTTGTGTTTTTTTTAAATGGAAAAACTTGTGATTGTCCATTTCTTTTTATTTTTGAGATATAGCTGTTTGTTTGGAATGAGCAAGAAAATGCTGAATTCCCAGTGAACTGCAGCCATTTTACACCAAGCTCAAACCAAGACACAGCCACGTTCAAGTTCTGTATTGTCATATTCAGTTTACAGTGTATTCTTTGGTGGAAAAAAAAGACTCCTCAATGATGTAGTATAAATCAGCACCATAAACACAATTTTAAATAAGATAAAATAAGAGATTGATGCAATAGATTGTTATCAGTAGTCACTCTTAATGAAGTAATGAGAGTTCAATAATCGCAGTTTAAGGTGCGCAGTGAATGGTGTACAATGTAGTGTTCAGTGAAGGCCACAGACACAGGCTGGTCATCTGTTCAACAGCAGTCTGTATAGCAGACTATTTTTATTTTATTTTTTTGACACAGATTTGGTCTGGTATCGGTATGATTTTGTTAGTAGGGGAGTTCATCTGGTTTAGACTGTGATGGAAAAAATTACCGATAACTTTACTCATGAATATGTCAGCTTATTGCTTGGAGGTGACAGCCCGTGCATAGAAACTACTACAACGTTAAAATTACACTGTTTTACATTAACTAAATTGCTAGCGAGTTGGGATTCAAGTTTGCATACTGTGTGATGATGATGCCACTCTGGCCTGATGGGATGATAAAACTCCCATTCAAATGCCAGGTATGTGTCTGTCGCCAATGCCGGAGTGGGTAATCGGGAAAACCGGGAAGATTGTTGGGCTGGTGAGGGGGGTTGAGGTCAGGGAATTTTGTAAATGGATTATCATGTAGGCTGATCTCTCTCTCTCTCTCTCTCTCTCTCTCTCTCCAGTTCAATTTGCTTTATTGGCATGAAAGTTTACAAACAATGTTGCCAAAGCATTAAGGTACAGAGCATGGTACAGTGTGTGGGCGCGTCTGTGTGTGTGCTGGGTTAGCACTCCATTATATGATGACTATCAATAGTCACAACAGTGACAGTCTCAACTATAAATGATACAGTTCAAATGGGAATAAAGCAAGAATCAAAAATACAACACATTGATCAACGTGTGTGTGCGCACATGTATGTGTTGGTCACTCACTGTTCCTCAGGTTGTGGCAGGTTAATACATATTGCGCAGTCAGATCTGCTGTGTTTCTTCTCCTAAGACAATTTCTAGTCTGGACGTCATCAAGCTCTTTGAAGTTGGGGATTTGGGAGCTGAGTTTGTTGAAGAACATTTCTCTGGCTGGTTTGAATTTTTCACATTTTAGGAGGAAGTGCATCTCTGTCTCGACCTCACCTGTCGAGCAGTGACCACATGTTCTGTTGTCTTTTGGTTGCCATGATTTCTTATGTCTTCCTGTTTCGTGTTTCGATTGCCAATTGGTGGTCACTGAGCCTGTATCTGGTGAGGATCTCTCTCTGCTTTCTATCTCTGACAGTAAAGAGATATTCTGCTAATTCATATTCTCTGTTTAGGGCCAGATAACATTCTAATTTGTTTTGACTTTTGGTTTCTTTTTTCCAGTGTTCCAGATAGGTTTCTTTGCATTGTTTAATAATTTGGTTTACGCGAATTGGTGTAAAGCAGTGTTGGTGTGAGCCTGGTGAAGGTGTGGCTGAGGGGAGGCGGTTAGTCTCAGCACCAACTGACACAGCGGACACTTTTCTTGGTTCAGCTCTTGGGTTTGGGGGGTTTTGGAGTGGAGGCTGTCAGGAGAACTGGATTTAAGGTGATTTAAAAAAATTTAGTGCTCTCTTTTGAATGTTAATTATTAATGGGTAACAGCCTAATTCTGCTCTGCATGTGTTTGTTGGTGTTTTTCTTTGTATGTGTAGGATGTGTCTGCAAAATTCAGCATGTAGGGATTCTGTTGGATGTTTCTCCCAGCTGGTGAAGCTCTGATGACTGAGTGAACCCCATACTTCACTACCATACACCACAATGGGCTGGATCACACTCTCAAATATTCTAAGCCAGATTTTAATTGGAATTCAGATATTATAAAATTTTATTTTGATTGCATTTAGAGCTATTCAAGCCTTTTCCTTTAAGTGCATTCACTGCCAGGCTGAAACTTCCTGCTAGAAATTGACTGCGAGGCTGTTATTGTAAGGCCGAGGTAGGTGTAGCTCATGGTGTGTGGTATGATGGTGTTTCCTAAAGCTGGGGATACACTAGACAGCTAAAGCAAGCAAATATTTTACCATTTTTTGTTTGGTGTACATGTTTTTCAGTGAGTGTGTGAAGGGTGTAAATATGTTCGGTGTTCGGGGAGAAAGCCAATTTGGTTTTTACTAAGGATGTTGTGATTTTCAAGGAATTTGAAATTCTATTATTTATAATGCTGCAGAATAGCTTCCCTGCTGTGGGAAAAACTTGGCTGATGCAGACTGGGGGATGAGAGTGGCCCACTCTTTAGATTGTGATTAGTTTGATCAGACGTGACATGTCAGACCTGAAGATGATTTGAAAAATATTCAGATGGCTAGACATGTTAAGTTTTGAAGCTTGCACTAAAAAATAAATTGTTTTTCTTAGAAAAGGATACTGTGAAACTAGAAGGGCACTCGGAGAGCGCAGACCCAATAGTCCAGTCTGCTATGATATGCAAATTTCACCGAAAACGTAACCTCCTTGGCGGAGGTAATAACTGGGTTGCAGAGAACAGTGCCATGCGTATTTATTGTTGAGGGTTCTTGGTGGGTACCAGCTGGTCTTGAAACTCCCAGGTTGAAAATGAGTCCCCCCAGAGGAAAAATCTTTTGCTCAGAATAGTCTTTTCTTTAACTCTTGAGAAAGTAGTAAGATCTCAATTGAATCTCTTTTTGAGATCACTTCAATCTGAATTGTTGCTCCTAAAACCCCCTTAGGAAAAAAGATGAGATGAGAGAATGAATTTTTGAGACTTAGGTAAGACAAATTGGATATTGAATTGAGATTACAATGGGAGAAATGGGAGTAATAGATGAGATCTCATCATTATTAGGAGCACTAGGGAGTAAGTAAGTAAGATCTCAATTGTATCTCTTTTTGAGATCACTTCAATCTGAATTGTTGCTCGTAAAACCCCCTTAGGAGAAAAGGGGAGACAAGGGTGAGAATGAAGGGTCGGAGCATTAGGGAGAAATAAAAACCAACTCTGAGAATTTGAAGCCAACTGAGCCACTTTTATTTTGCATATACATTAAACATATTTGCAACTTTTACTCGCAACATCAGTGTTAACAACTTGATATTCAAAATCAAAACAAAACCACAATGCAAATGTCAGTTCACTGTTAAAGCAGTTTTCATGACCCCTAAAAAACACATCTGTTCACGATCCTCCCAACATGGTCAAGCATAAACTAAATGGTGAACTTTGACACCAAAAATGACTTTAATTTTCCCTTTTCAGACTATTTAACTTGATTAAGAATTGGAGAACGGCTTGAGATTTCAAATATTCAGTATTTTAAAAAAAAATGTATTTCTAGATCTTTTCACAACCCACTAAAATCACCTCACAGCCCCCGGTCCCAATCCCGAGGTTAAGAAACACTTGAGTATAGTACTTTCTACATAACAGACAAAAAACAAATATGCATTTTGAAATAACTTTTTAGTGCAGCAAGATGTGCAAAAACACATGTCCCTACTTTCTATTGGCACTGTACAAAAAAGGCAGCACCCACTGGCAATCGGTTCTCCTTTCCTACTTCATCGCCCACACACACACACACTAACTCTACAGCGAATTGAACATCTTTTTTTGAAAAATATACAGTACAAATACTGTAATTACAACACAACAGAGCAATGAATTACCAAAAACGTGTAAACTTTACCACTGGTGAACAAGGGGGCAGTTATAAGGGTTACGCCTGAGAAGCCAGTCACTTCACTGACCTCTGACGGCATTTGTTTATGAGTGCCTTTTTGAGCTTGGATTCTTCTACTGGTTTCCAGTCTTCCATTGTCGCATACCGCCTCACGTAGGCTGCAAACAAAACAGAATAAAAGAGCTTAAATTAGTTTAATTATTTTCTAGAATATTTCTAATACACTTATTTACATTCAACTGCCTATAAAATGATTGTACTATACACCAATGGTTCCATCTAACTGTATCATTACAGTGCTAAAAAAAATCCCACTCAATAATCACTGTGATGCCTTTTCTGTTAATCAATGGATCATCATGCTCCATAACACCAACTGATTCTTGTGCAATAATCATTCAAAGCAAATTTTACTCTTCAGAATACATAGTATTTTTTAACAAGTGTTTAACAAGTCAAAACTCTCTGGTCAATAAGACAAACGAGGGGGATCATGGGATACCCCAGGTATAGGGATCACGGAAAGATGAGCTCTCCCTTTCCTTGCTTTGACTATAGGCCTAACCAAACTGCCATAGTTTGGGCACCACGTGGAGCAGAGGACAACAAATATATATTTTTAGTGTTGACCAAATGAGGTAGGCAATACTGAAAGATTTTAAGACATTTGGTCCCTAAAATGAATGAATTTTGAACTTGTCATTGTCTTTTGTCCAAATCATCAGTATGTTATTAAAAAAAAAAAAAAAGATACAAGATGTCTACTTTAGAAAGTCAAAATTTGGCCTCCAAGTCCTTGTTCCATGACTTGTTCTGAAAAGAAAGAAGTTTCTGGGAATCCAGATTGCCATGGCATGGTGTGCTAAACCATCACATTTCAACTGATGGAGCACAAAACGTGAGTGCATTGGTTAAATATGTGCGATGCGCCTGGGAGTTTCTTCTCTGTGGGTCAGAGAGAGAAACATCTCTCATTCTGTGTGCGTGTGTATGTCAGAGAGAAAGTGTTTTCTTTGAGTTAAAGTAATAATAAATCAAAGCCTAACAAAGTGTTTTTACTACTCTAAGCAGAAAAACTGATTTACCATAAATGAGTTTAGTTTGCTCAAATTAATGACAACATTACCAAAGTTCAGCACTAACGCTCAAATGCATGGGTGTGATTTTGTTTTGACAGGTGATGGTGGCCAGTACCCCCAATAATCTCTTAAGGTCATTGTCCAGCAATCCAAGTGGAGTTAAAGTAACAGGATGAAGAGGAAATACTTTTTTTTATAGAACTGTAGACTGATATGGGTTAAATCATTTTAGTTTGTAAATTAGCATTGTGCAAATTTAACACATTAGAATGAATATCTGAAAAGACATACTTGCTTTATAGCAAACAAACAAGATGAACTAAAATGCTGAGGTGCAGTGGTGATGTCAAAGGCTTAGGTCTGTAGTAATGGGTGTGGTTTTTGTGTTGACTGCAGATTAGAGGGGGCAGCAGCAGTGCAGCCAACAGCAAATGCAGCTGTAGAAGATTGACCTAAATGGCAGCTAAGTTTTAAAGTGCTGGCTAACATTGTCTTCTCTCCTGCAGTGAGGCTTGGTCCTGGAACCCAAGTCTTGACAAATAATACCAGCTACCTTGCCAGACATAGAACTGTTGACTTATCAGACTGGCATTAATTTCAAGAATTGCTGGACCCTTGTGTGTAAACCTTTAAAATAAAGGACTGTTTATATCCATCCTAGCCTCCCCACGCATCCCTCAAGGTCATTCTAATGTTTTTTAGCTTTCATGATCATATATTAAAAATATATTCACTCAAAAAACAGTAAACGGGTAACTAGTGTGCAGCAAACCAAGCAGTTTCTTTCAGGCAATTGACCAGTACCTAGAGAGTTAAAGACATAAGACATTACACCACTATTGGAAGAAAAACTTGTCTACTACTCACTTAGAATTCCCTCTACTTTTTCTTGGTCAAGCAGCTGTTTCCCCTCTGGTATCTTGCCATGTTGTCCGAAAGCCACAGCATTGGTACACTCCTCTGCGGTGAAGAAATGCTCAAAAAGGAGATGGAAAAGTCGAAGGCTGTCATGCTCGCATTGGTGCATCATGGAGGCAAGCTTGAAGGACGACAGAAACAGGCCGCTATTGGGGAAGAGCTCCTGAAGAGCCTTCTTCGAAGGATGGATCAAGGCTGCAGGGCTCTCCTGGTACTGAACAACGTTTTCAAGGAATCCCTGAGCGACTCTGATGTCTTCTGGCTCTGAAAAACAAATAGAGGATAAAAGAAATGTTGATTTTTTTCCCCTCGTCTTTAGGGTCTTACATGGTTGTGCTGGCTTTACCATATTACATGTTAAGTGTAGAGGTGTCTATAAATCTTAGTTTGTACAGCAGCTATAGATTAATTTGGGAGCATGATAAGTCCACTTCGGCCCCAAGTAGCATGTATGCTTTACATTCCCCTGGAAAACATCAGTCACGAGCCACATAAACACTAACCTGATATATGGCATGAACATCACAGACAAGACATTATATTACACTGTCACTATTAGGTGTGCACTGTCAAGTTTAGATAGTGTAAAAAAAAATAAAAAAGCTTATAAATGTAAGAAGTGTATGGTTATTAAAACATAATCCAAAATAATGCCTAAGGTATAGGATATAATAATCAAATAAAAATATAATGACCAACTAAAATGCATGATGGACTTATCTCTGTCGGTATAATGAGGACCCGGTGAGAACGAGTGTTCATGTGGGAGCGGGTACGCGCGCGCCTGTAACCGTTATAGATAGTAGCTCGATTTAGGTCACAGGAGCACAGGAACATGTTGAATTTGGAAGAGGCAATGTGTTGAATTTGTATGAGGACTATCTCTGTTAAACAAGCAAACAAGAAACCACCAATCTCAGGAATCAACTGAGAACCAAATATCCCGCGACTGATGCAAATCTTATTTTATAGCCTACAGTCTGCCACACAGACCTGTGGCCCAGGCATCTGCCGCTCCAGAAAATATAAACAGGACAGCGACAAATGGAGACACTTACAGACGGAATCACAGCATATTTAACTATGTTAGTAACAGGATCAAGTTTAGTTCAGGACAGTAAAGAAACCGGCCTTCAGGAACATGTTTCGCAGATTGGACAAACTATACAAGCTACCGGGAGAATATATTCCTCACAGACGGCAGTCCCGACTTAAAGGCTGTAACGTTACATTAAGGTAAGGTGGGATGTAAAAAGCGAGCTGGGTTGCATAGACTTTTTTGCTCCAATGGATATGTGGTCAAATGTTAACATAGGAGCCTGCCTGCCAAATGAAGTTGCTCTGTGACTTACACTTTCTGAGGTGTGCCTGATTTCATTATAATGTATTTAATGGTTTAAAAGTTGTCACTAGATGGTAGGGCTGGGCGATAATTCAATATTATCATTTATCGTCTTTCAGTGGAATCATATCATGATGATATGAAGATATTTTAATATCATGACACACATTTCTGCTGTCTAAATTGATGATGACAAGCAAATTTTACTTAAAAACTCTCATAAAATGAGGTATGGTAGGAATATTATCTGTTTTGTTTGACACCCCACCTAACATCACCATTCGGTTCAATGAGATGAACATGAATTTGATTATTTAACATGATTTTGCATACATGAACCATATCGTGATATATATTGATATCGAGAAAAATCCTTATGATTATCATGATATTGATTTCAACCATATCGCCCAGCCCTACTAGATGGTATAACCTTCATGGCAACGGCTAACAATATAAACTTACTTATGCTGGAAAGAATGTCCTCCATCTTCTTCTTCTCTTCCACAAGTTTTATGAACTCTGAACTACACTTCTCACATGGCTGCCAGGACCCTCTGTCACTCTGTGCCACACTTTCAACGAGTTCTCCGTATTCAGTTTGAGGGCTTCTGTCAATTAACACGGTGCTGGCAGAAGAGGACGGACTTGACACCGGATGATCATCTTCCTCCTGGAAAGGAGTCTGAACTTGCCTTGTCTTGCTTGTGGGAGGAACCAGCATATTGAGAAAGGATCTGGCAGTTGCACTGTGTGGCTGTGATTCACGTTGCATTGGCCGATCCACATCCTTGGGCTGGAGTGGATAAGACTGAGGGTGTAGCGGAGACAGGACACTGTACTGTTTGAGGATGGGAGGCTGTGGCGGAGAGTGGACATCAGTCAGTGTGGTGAAGGGGTGCTGGCCATAAAATATATCTGCATCGACATTCTTTCTAATGTCCTTTTTATTTTTTCGTTGCATGTCTGTATTTGGACCAACATAATTCACTGTGGCGCTGTAAAATCTTCCATCAGTCCATTTGGCTAAGACTCTTTCTCCTGGGCTCAAGACATCAAACTGTCCAATGGGGACGTCATTTGCATCCAGAAGGTCACATGGTTTGAAAATGTTTGCAGTGTAGCCATCCTCAAACGTGACAAATGCAAAATGCCCTAAAATAAACCAAAAACAATGTAAGTTAGCGTGTAGTTCTTCTAAACAATGCATTTTACAAGAAAACAAGATATCTCCTATGATGCCGATACAAATCCCGCTCTTGAAAATGTCATGTTTCCATTGGCATTATGTTGTGAGAATTCAGAAAAATTTGTTTAACTTCAAGCTATGTTTAACTTCACTGTAATGAATTTTATTTTACCAACACAATTCCAATCATTAGAATCCCGTCCATAAAAGGGTAGGCAACGTGTTCCAAGGGGGGTGGGGGTGCAAGCAGGGATTAAAGTGGGATTTGACAGGTGGGGGAACCCTGTTTCGGAGGGGGGGGGGGGGATTCAGAAAAAAATAGTAATTTAAAACAAATTTCCTGCATTTCTACACCACCTAACCTCTTGGATTAAGTCAAGAAACAGCAACCCTGTATAATGTTAACCAAAAATGTAAAATTATGTTATATTACTAGATTTCAGCATTGAGGTACTTACATTCATGATTTTGCATAGGCATACTAACCTAAAAACCTATTATTGGGAATCGTGAGAAAGTTTCAGAGCGACAGACACAGAGCGTCCCCATAACCATAGCAACTCACTCTCACTCCTGCCTGAGAGGAGAGGGAGAGACGCAGAAGAGCCGCTGACTGAGATTACTCTGAGCAGCATGCATGGGAATAAATTACAATATAATACATTTGTGTATATTTCTCACTATTCAGATGGTCTGAATAACTTGCTGCTGCACGGTGCTGCTCTGTCTTGTCTGTTATGAGTTATGAATTTGTTTTTCACTTTAACCCCTGGGTGCAAGAGAAAGTAGACTTAGTTCTAAATTCAGTCAATGTTAAGACTACCTTTACATGGTTACTAGGATCCGTGTTGAAATCGGATAGGAATGAATAGGTTTTTTTTTATATATTTATCTTTTAGCAACTCAATGGTCCAGTACAAGATATTTATTTACCCCTCACGCACAAACACACAAACAAACAAACGCACGCACGCACACACACTCCCCTGATAGTGGGTCATACTTGCATCCAAAGTGGCCTGGTTGAATTTCCTAACCTGGACCAATATCTAGCTAGACAGTGGCATCTTTTACCCATCTGGTTTGTGATGAAGCATGATGAAATAATATGGCCAATAAAATTATTACATTTATCAGAAGTGAACCAGCTTGGATCAGTAGACAGATGTCGAAAACTGCATAAAATAGTCTGATTCGACTACTCTTGCAACTGGACCAAAAAGGGAATGTAATGCATGGGCAGTGAGGGTCTGGATTCTGGAGGGAGTTTTATAGATATTTTCACAAACACAACATTAATACTAATTGCCAAATGTGATGTTGATGTCAATGTGACAAAATTGATTTAATCCTAAAAAAACAAAAAACAAACTTTTGACAGGTGCAAATCTATCTGAGAGGCCTGCCCTGGCAAAGTCATGTTTAGGCAAAACTGCAAAATATACAAAATATATGACAAGCAGGGGTGGGAATCGGCAAAGACCTTCCAAATCAATATCATGATACTTGGGTACCGATTTGATATGTATTGCAATTCTGCAAGGAACTGCTAATGCAGAAGCTGGCAAACATTGCTAAAAACATGCACTTTTCATGGCTTATGCTTTCAAATGTTGCTTGATAGGAGGCCTGCCGTTAATTTAATCTAACCGCGACTACACGGTACACGGTACCTCGACGAGTAGCTCTAAAGGGAAAAGCCACACGATATTTTATTGGAAGCACCGTTGCGTTTTGGAATATTATGCCCATCAGTTCACTGATAAAACAGCAACGGAAATGGTAGCCTTTGGCTAGATGGGCTGTTTACAATTTGGCTACAAGGAACCAATTTTCTAATAACGTTACATCAGTAATAAACGCATTTAACATGGGTATTTAGTAGCATTGTGGCATATGGAAATGTTTGCTAAAATTCAAAGGAAACAACCCCTACCTGTAGTAATGTTAGCTAGCTCACAATGTAACGTTAGCCTAAATATGATTCAGGACTGCGAGGTGATTCAAAATTCGCCCCCCAAAAAAGAGAAAAGAAATAGAAAACTCTAATCGACCGCTGACATCCGTGCATTATTTATCGAGGGTGTTAATGTATACTGCTGTCGACGGTTACATAACTATATGTAAGAAGTTGAAAACTTACCTGTAACTTTGTCACTCCACAACTTCAGCTTTCACAGGACGTGGGCAACTCGAAAATCAACGTTCCAATAGGGTGTGCCGTCACCTGCTGGCGATTTAATAGTATTAGTCCGCTCGTGCAGTCGACCACCAATCAGTGAAGCTGAAGGGTGTGTGACAGCCTACGCCAGCCTTTCTCTGAGCCCGCTCTGTGTCAGCTTGAGCCACTCCAGTCTGTACTGCTGAGTGAGGAGTAGTACCGTTCCTTTTTATTTTATTTTCATTTTTATTACTACTTGCTATCTCTGGTTTCATTTTGCTGCGATATTCTCCTGTTTTTTTCTTTGTATTTTAAAGCAAAGTGGGGATCTCAATTCTAAACATGTAAGTACAATACATTATTATAATACCTACATTAAGTTGTATACCGTATTTCCTCAAATAGTGACTGGGGCTTGCCTGATATAGGACAATAACACTTTAGATGAGTAATCCAGAACAACAAGGTGTTGAAAATAGCATGATTATATTGTTGAATTTATTAAATTAAAGCGATGGAAATACATTATGCTTAGTTGGCATGCACATAATATGACAGCCACCGGGAGTTTATCCACCCTTGTTTTTTCCCTGGCCATTATTTGGGACCGGCCTTTATTTGTTCGTGTCGACCACGTCCGGCCAGAGACCCGGCTTTTATTTGACTACCGGTTTTTATTTGAGGAAATACGTAGACATGACCTTATTGTAGTATTATATGGTTGCTGATAGGATTATCTAGCTAACAATAATTTATTTTACGTATTTGTTTATTTAATTGCATTTAGTATTTTATTTTGCAATGTTGCTGCAGGCAGTAGTCCAACATAGATTTACCCAAAGAATTCTAAGCTTATCCCTGATTGATTTTATTTTATTTCATCGGAGTGGGTGATTGAAAACTAACAATACATTTCTGGCTTATTTGATTTTAAGGTCATTAATAATAATGTCACATTTAGAATGAGTAACCTAAATAGTATAAATAGATTAAAATGCTTAAGAAGCTTATACTGTATATTTTCATAATCTACATTAACATTCTTCCCCCAATTGAACATGTTCTTTTGAATAGTGCTCTCAAAATGGCTGCACGCTGGAGGAGAAAAATGAATGGCCCGCCGCAGAAAAGACACCGATGGACTAAGCCTGCTGGCAATGTGAGTTAGCCATTGGGAGCAGTTTGCAGCTAAATTATTTGCATTTTCTGAAAGACTTTTTGGTAATTGACATGCTACACATCTAGTAAGAGCGAATCAAACCTAATTTTTTACAAGTACAAGTGCCAGCCACACAATATAATAGGATGGGGTTAAATACGAAAATGTCTTATCTCATTTTTGTCTCTTTGTGTTATTTACAGATGGAGAAGATTGATGAGCAAAGCTCAGGTGTGTTGTAGATCTCTGAGATGTAGGCTGTTCTTGTTCAAATTGTCACTGCCAAAAAAATGAATGAGATACTTGATATATGATGAAAGTTCTCAATAATCTTAACCCTGATTATATTTGTTCTCTTCTTTTTATATGTATACATAGAATCTGTACTATTGGAGTCAAACGTCTATAACCGCATGCCTGATTGTCCAGAAGTGGAATCAAATCGTGACCACTTTGAAGATGCTGTTGATAATGATCATGATAATGAAGACAGGTAAATATCACATTCACATTTAGAGTAGCCTAAATAGTGTAATAAATAGATGTTTAAAAAGCATATACTGAATATTTACATAATATACATTATTATGTCCCCCCCCCCCCCCCCCCTTCCATTTCTTTCCGTATAGTGGGTGGCCTGATTTTATGGAGGACTGGACCTTTGATGATGGATTGCAGTTTGATGAGCCTCAGACTGATGCCAAAGGACTCATCATCCGACATGCCCTTGTATGAGAGTGCCCCAACATCTGTTGCAGAGTGTCTGCTTTTAATTATGACATACATTAATTGTCACAGAGTGACTGGAAAAGCACTTGGTGATTTGCTCACATTGCTTTGTCCTGAACACCTAAATACAGATTGCTTGGGCAGCATCCACAAGTTTAAAGACTTCTTCTCTCACTCAGTACCATCACCTATAGTCATGCATAAGTACTGTAGCTATTGTTTGTCAACAGTAGACCATGATGACACAATTTGTCAGTCATGTGAGGTCAGTGTGCTAGAAGAGGGGGCAAAATCTCACTTCATTGAGGTCTCTATTGAGGCACAACTGCAGACACTGTTTGCCAAAAAAGGGTTCCAAGAGAAACTTAAGTTCAGGTTCATGAGGCAGAAAAAGGGAAAAGACAATGTTGAAGATATATACGATGGAGAGGTGTACAAACGGCATGCAAGTGGTGATGGGCTATTGGATAATCCACACAACATATCATTCACATGGAATACAGATGGAGTTCCCATTTTCAAATCCTCAAAATTTTCAGTATGGCCTTTTTACTGTGTGATCAATGAACTGAGCTTTACGGAACGCACAAAGAGGGAGAACATGATCTTTGCTGGACTTTGGTTTGGAGACTCAAAACCCTCAATGTTGACTTTTCTGAAACCAGTGTGAAAAGCTTCATAAACTTGAGGAGCATGGTGTTCTGGTCAAACATCCTGAGACATCAGAGCCTTTTTTGTGCAAGGTTCTGACTATCGCTGGCACATGTGACCTGCCTGCCAAAGCAATGGTGTTAAATACTGTGCAGTTCAATGGGAATTATGGATGCATGAAATGTGAACAGCCAGGGAAAACTGAGAAGACTGGGGAAAGAGGACATATGCATGCATTTCCATTTCAGCATACAGATCCAAAAGGCCCACCTCGTACTCATGAGAAGTTGGTCAATGATACAAAATCTGCACATGAAACAAAAAGTCCTGTGCACGGTGTTAAAGGTCCAACTTGGTCAAAGTTAATAGCTTTGATGTTATTCTTGGGACCGGAGTTGACTATATGCATTCAGTACTTCTGGGAGTCATGCGTACTCTTATGTTTCTGTGGTTCTCTACGGAGTTTTCCCGCCAGCCTTTCAGCATGGCCAAAGAATCAAGAGAAATTGACAAACGCTTGAGTGAAATCCATCCCCCATCTACTGTGACACGCCATCCTCGTTCAGTGTCTTCACATAGAATGTATTTCAAGGCGTCCGAATACCGTTCTCTCTTGCTATTTTTTGGGCCAGTTGTTTTCCACGGCATTCTTGGAGCAATTTATTATAACCACTTTCTTCCCCTCAGTGAGGCAATTTTCATACTCCTGATGGAATCAGTAACCATTGAACAGATTGACCACGCAGAAAAGCTACTCTGGAACTGTTCCCAGATGGGTCATCTTTACGGTAAGAGGTATGAAACTGCAAACATGCATCTACTAGTACACTTGGCAGACAGTGTCAGAGCCCTTGGACCATTATGGACTCATTCCTGTTTTCATTTTGAAGACAAAAATGGTTATTTGTTGCGGCTTATTCATGGCACACAAAACATACCAATGCAGATGATCAATGCCGTAAAGCTAGTACAGTCTCTTCCTTTAATTGCACAAACTGTAAAACCAAAATGTGCCATAGCAGAATTCTATGCAAGAATGTCAAATGATTACAGTTTCTGTCCAGAAAGCAACAAAATCTCAAAGGAAACTTTAATTGGAGCATGGAGTAGTCATCAACTTGAAGGAACTCATCTGTCTGCATTGGAGAAATATGCTGGACATCCCATTCAGAATAACTTAGGACATTTAACAGAGCTCAAGTTGGAAAAGCCCAGCTGACCTCCAGGAACTACAAAAAAGGCAAAAGATGAAACAACTTCACTGTAGTGTTTTGGAATGGGGAGGAAACAAAGTATGGCCAAGTAGAGTTCTTTTTGACCAGTGAGGAACTTGGTCACAACTCTAAACTAGCCATTGTCACTGAATTTGAAAGTGCAGGTTTCCATTTGTTGAGGGACTGTGTGACAAATGGTACATGCTTTCACATTGCAGCTCTTCTGGAAGTCCCTGTCAATATGACTGTTGTTGCAATTGAGCATATTCTAGGCAAAGTTGTTTTCCTAGATTTGTCATCTATTCCAGGCATTGTCTTTGCAGCACATTTTCCCAATACTCTGGAGAAGGATTAGGAATGGACTCTGATCACAATAGTAAACACTGAACAAATGACTGTCTTGAAATATAGTACAATGTTCCTTTACCAGTGGTGGAAGAAGTATTCAGATCCTTTACTGAAGTAAAAGTAGTAATACCACACTGTGAAAATACTCCACTACAAGTAAAACTCCTGCATTCAAAACCTTACTTAAGTAAAAGTATTATCAGCTAAATTTACTTAAAGTATCAAAAGTAAAAGTACTCATTGTGCAGTAAAATGGTCCCTGTCAGTGTTTTACTATTATATATGATGTTTTTGGATTAATATTAATGCTGCATTAATGTGTATGGTGCATTTTACTGCTGTAGTCGTTTAAGGTTGTGCTCATTTTAACTACTTTATATACTGTCGGGTAGTTTAATCTACAGCAATGCATCATATTCTATAAGATCATCATATGTTTATAGTGTCGCTGTCCTGTGAGAACCACGTATCTCCTAAAAGTCAATTTTTCATGAGCTCAGGAAAAACAGCCCTGTTTTCAGCTGTGTGACAATTGCATTTTCCAGCTAATCCAAGAGGGTTTTTAAATAGTTTATTTAGCTTAGGAAGTAGGAGAATCTTCTCAACCCATAAAGGAACACTTAATCCTCCAGTTTATCAGAAAAATTCAAATTCAGGTATCTCCAAATTTGGAGATACATGGTTTTCACTGGACAGGAAGAGTATGAAAAATTGTAATCTGAAAAGTAACTAGTAACTATACCTGTCAGACAAATGTAGTGGAGTAGAAAGTACAATATTTGCCTCTGAGATGTAGTGGAGTAAAAGTATGAAGTTGCATAAAATGGAAATACTCAAGTAAAGTACAAGTACCTAAAATTTGTACTTACCAGTACTCGAGTAAAAGTATTTAGTTACATTCCACCACTGTCCTTTATTTAAGAAAAGTATAAATACCATATAATAGCACCTGGTGAAAGTAAAAGTCCTCCATTCAAAATTCCACTCAAGTAAAGGTATAAAAGTATTCCATAGTGAATGTACTTAAGTATCAAAAGTAAAAGTACTCATTCTGTATGACATTGTTGTATCTCAGTTCTTGCGTGCATTCAGCCCTTAATGCATTAACCTCTAAAGATCATATCAAAGTGGTTGGTGGTCCAGATATGCTGGCTGTGATTATCTTATTAAGAAATTGGAAAACATGAAATTTGAAAGTGCATTATTTTCAATGACAAAATATTTCATTTTTGTCTTCTCAGTAACTTGTAACTACAGGGTTCAGATAATCAGTGGAGTATAAGTACAATTCAGAATTTGAAATGTAGGGGAGTAAAAGTATAAAGTCCCCTAAAATGAAAATACTCAAGTGCAAGTACCTCAAAATTTGACTTAAGTAAAGTACTTGAGTAAAAATACTTTATTTTCCACCTCTAAATGTGTAGCTGGGATCACTAAGACAAAACTGAGACATGATTGAGAAGAATCATGAGATCCTAGGAGTCATAGCTGAGTTTTCTTGGAGCTTCTCTGATCCATGTTCAGGAGACTTAAATTACACTTATTTAAGATAATTTAGAGATCTCTTCTTTTGATCAGAGTAAGACACAAATGAGCTTATATGCGGTTGTTTCTCCTGAGGTCACTATGAGAAAACTGAGACATATTTGAGAAGAATCATGAGATCCTAGGAGTCATAGCTGAGTTTTCTTTGAGCTCTTTCTCTGATCTCATGGTCCCATGTTCAGGAGACTTAAATTAGACTTCTTTAAGATCATTTAGAGATCTCTTGTTTTGATCAGAGTAAGACATAGATGAGATTATTATGTGGTTGTTTCTCCTGAGTTGAATTTGAGAAGTAGGAGAAAAAGCCTTTGGTCTCACCTTAGTATTAAAAATAGCTCATTTGTGTCTAGGAGAAATGAAAGAAACAACTATGAGATCTCTTCTTGGATTTTGCTTTCCTATGGGCCACTCTGGCCCTGTGTGTTGCTGTGTTTGTGCCCATCGGTGTCTGTCAGGTTACAAAGAGCTATATGGTCACTAGTTTGAATTAGCTACACTGATGGCTATAGATTGTGTGTGGTTCTGTCTGTCTGTGTAGTCTCTGGAGCTTGTGATGTTTGATTGCTAGCCTCAGACTCATACTGATCACTCGACATTGATGATAAAAAAAATATTATGGGATGCCATTGAGAAATGAATCAATTGTCAAAAGTGGTAAACTACATGGATAAGTGATGTGTCTATTGGTTATAAAATCTTTTGGTTAACCACTGTATAATGTTTTATAACATACGCATTGGGTTATATATATATATTAGATAGATATAGTATATGCATTGGTTTTTGTGTGTATGTGTGTGTGTGTGTGTGTGTGTGTGTGTGTATATATATATATACGTATATTGTAAGGGAATATATAGTTTTTTTTATTTGTTGCCATATAGTTTGGCTTACCAGAGTATCTACTTGTTTGTATATTGGTTTGCTTGCATATACATAGCCTACATACTGGTCAATCTTACATATAAGTTTTATTTTTTATGTATTGGTTTGTTTTGCAAACAAAATATTGGTTTACTGCCATACATAGGCTATTTGTTTTGTTGAATATACCTATGGGTTTCTGAGTTCAAATACTGGTTTGCTAACATACTTTGGTTACCTTGAATACATATTGGTTGATACATTGGCTTACTGAACACATCTTGGTTTTTAGGTTTATACACTGGTTTGCTGGCACAGGGTTCTACGGTTAAGCCTTTTGCCCGGGAGCACTGGTGCTCCTAAGTTGTGTTGCTGTGTTTAGTTGCATGTCTGTTCGTTTTCTAGTTGTATCCATTTATCCCCTGTATTACCTTTTATTCCTTTTTTGTTATTTTTTTTATTTATTTATGTTTATTATTCAACTGTTTTATTTATTTGATTGTGGTAAATTCTGCATCATTGTTTTTTGGGAGTTTTATTGTATGTAAAGCACTTTGTAAACTTTGCTTTTAGAAAAGTGCTATACAAATAAAGTTATTATTATTATTAAAACCATATTTAAATACAGTGGGGAAAAAGTATGCAACCAAGTTGCCTTTTAGAATTCACAATAGTTGCCATTTGAAAGTGAAATAATACAGTAACTACCTTTTTTGAAGACAAAAAACAAAACAAAAAACCAATTAGACTGCAATAGGTTAGTCTTTTACACCTAGCCTGATACAGATGCAAACAGGAAGTATATAGCACCAAACAAGCTGATTCAGCCCTGCAAATGGAAGACACACTGCTGAGAAGAAACGCTGGAATATTTCTACTTTGTTGGACTAGATTACAGACATTTTGGTGAGCTTGTATAAGATGTAAAGTATTGATGGGTGCAACAATATGCCGGTTCCTGCTTTACTAAAGTCCATCACAGCTACTTAGTTGATTTATATTTAATCCCCTACCAGCTTTACGTTTCAGTAAGCAACTTGCCGCCAAGTTAAACGTGTTTCAGTTTACTTTTATTACCTTGTCTTGATCATGCAAGGGTGGATGGTGACCTGGAAGTTGTCTTGGTAAGTTACATGCGTTTGAGCCATTGGCAGCCACATTTCGTCAGCAGCTTTGCAAATTGAATCAGTCTTCTTCAACAAACTAAGTTAAGTTTGTAGGAATCCAAAATGCTTCCACACTGCTGATTTAACGCACTTTTTGATGGATAAAAAGCTGGGATGTTGTGTCCTCTGTTAGATAATGTAGCCTCTACACAAACATAAACAGTGATTCGCTCTCTGAGAAGTTTTGACAAGTGTAGTCTCGAGCGAACGTGAGGCTGCATTCAAGAGCACAGAATCACAGGCGGAAATACCGCAGCTTCTAAAATGCTCACGTTAGAAAACCGTGGCGTGTTAAAGTGCGGCTAATAGTGACATTGGTTAATTGCTGCATCCCTACGCTCGCACCGGTGCCCCTAAATTCAAACTGTCATTCACATTTTAAAAAAAGTAGGAGCAAATGCAAGCATTTTGCTCGAACTGTAGAAACCCTGTGGCATATTGGTAAATTGAATATAGCCTATGTTGGTTCTTATATACTGTTTTTCTGCTATTCATATTGGTTTTGTTGAATATACATTGGATTTATGGCATATCGGCTAGGAATTCTCAGAATGATGGATTGTTTAGTGTTAATACTGTGTCCGTAAACTTTTCCATCTTTGCCATTGCTTTTAGTGCTCCAGAGAGTACAGTATTCCACCTGCTGCCATCTACCATCTGCGATCAGGTAAGCTTAAATAACAAAACACATTTGATTGGACATTTTACATAGTGGGCCTAGCATACTGTATTTTAGTCATATGTTGCGGGTTAGCAGAGCTGGTAGATATTTTCTGCACATGTAGTTAACAACTTGTAGTTGTCTTAAAAAAGTGTCACTCAAAAATTGCGAGAGGGGTCATTAAAGATAGCCAGCGTGATAGAGGCATATACATACAGGGTATCCGCGGGTCATTAAAAAGTATGAAAAAGCATTAAATCAATTTAGCGAAAATTAAGGCCTTAAAGCATGTGATACCCGTCACTTCCGTCTCGTGAATACGCCGAGACGCCGTCTCCACGCCGTCTCCCTCGCTGTCCGGCTGACCCTCGCTCTTCTACACGGAAAATCTTTTTGTTCGACCAAGTGACTTTGACTTTCTGCTCCTCAACTGAGTCTGCACTTGAGTGACGGGGTGCAACAGGATAGTCTGTTATGGAGTCTTCCGATCCTGGGTGGAAACAGATTTCCTGCTCTCCTGCTGTCCGTAAGGAGGTGTTTGCCAGCCAGCTGTCTCCATGCAAGGGTACTTGCTGGGCAGGTAGCCGCTCTACGAGCCGAGCTGGATGCGCTGAAAAAGTTCCTCTCCGGTGAAGATGTGGCTGCCTGTGATTCCACCATCCCCTGGCTAAATACCTCTGTTGTCCGCCGTCTGGAGGAGCCCACTCCCCAGCAAGCTAGCAACCACCAGGAGAAGAGGGCCTCCTGCTCCACTCCTCTTCCTTGTCCCACCTGGACAGAAGTGGTGGTCAGAGGTAGAAGGAAAACCTGCCGCTGTATGGCTCAGAAGGAAAACTCGCCTGAGCAGCTCACCACCTCAAACCGTTTCCTCCCTCTGGTTGGCGACGATCCGGACCAGCCATCGGGCTCTGTCCCTGGAGCCGACCCGGACCCGTTGGCTGCTGACGTTTCCAGGCGGTACATCACCGCTGCCTCGCCTCCTCCTGTGGTTGAGTTACCCGCTCGCCCCGGCCCTTCCACACTCATCGTTGGGGACTCCATGGTGAGGCGTGTGTCGGTCCATTCCAGCCAGGTGGCTGTCGAATGCTTCCTGGGAGCTCACCTGGCCGACATCGATGGGAAACTACCGGCTCTCATCAAAAAATATCCCACTGTGAGTACTGTTGTTGTTCATGCTGGCATCAACGATGTCTCAGCTCGAGTAGGAACTGAGTTAGTTAAGGAACATTTCAACTCTATTGCTCAGTCTTTAGCGGCGCTGAAACGCAACGTTGTTTTCTCCGGTCCCATTCCGTATCTCCGCCGGTGTGGTTCACAGATTTTCAGCCGCCTGTACGCTCTGGACTCTTGGCTGTGTAAATGGTCCAACTTCAACAGCTTTGGATATGTTCAGAACTTTGATTTCTTTTGGCTGTGGGATGCTTTCTACTGTTCTGATGGTTTGCACCCAAGTAGACTGGGGGCCCAAATGCTGTCTACAAGCATTAGAAATTGTCTCAAATTGTGACGTCATCCTGTACTACCTGTTAGGATTATTCCTGTCGCCTCCAGTAATAGAGCCCCCCGCTGGAAACGCAACCGTACAATAAATGTTAATAATCTGGTACCTGTCAACCTTGTTACCTCACCTCATGCCTCCCTGGCCAGTCCTGTTCCATATCCACCTTCTAACTCAATGGTGTTTGGGTTACTAAATGTCAGATCACTGGGAAATAAATCATTTTTTTGCAATGATTTCATAGTATCAAAGCAGTTAGATCTATTTATGCTGACTGAGACTTGGTCAAGTCCAGGTGACTGTGTTGCTCTAAATGAAGCATGTCCCCCTGGTTTTAATTATTTTCAGCAGCCTAGGATTTCAGGTCGTGGAGGTGGACTGGCTGTGATTCACAGAGAGAATTTTAAATGTTCCCCATAGTCACTTGGAAACCTCTCCTCGTTTGAATCACTTGGTTTTATGATAAATGGCAAGACCCCACTACTTTGTGTTTTAATCTACAGACCCCCAAAATCCAACTCAGGTTTTATTCAGGAATTCTCTGATCTTTTAGAATTTATTATACCTCGTTTTGACAGAGTCCTGATTCTAGGTGATTTTAACATACATGTCTGCTGCCCCTCTGGTTCCTCTTTTACTATGGATTTTATAGAGATTGTGCATTCTTTCAATCTTACTCAGTCAATTGAGGGCCCCACTCACTTAAAGGGACACACCCTGGATATTGTTCTGTCCTCTGGTTTTATTCTTGATAGTGTTGATCTCTGTGAGTCTAGCTTGTATGTGTCTGACCAGAAAGCTATTATTTTTAAGCCACTCCTTCCACCTCCTGCTCCTACAGTGGCTACTTATGTTTCTTCTCGTGTCCTCAATACAAACTCTGCTGATAGATTTCATAAGGCCTTCACCACTGCATCCACACATAGCAATAACCAAATATTAAATATGTCTACAGAAGAATTGCTAGACAATTTCAACAATACATGTATAGCGGTACTTGACTCCATAGCACCTGTAAAAACCCGGAAAGTAAAATCAACTCACAGCACGCCATGGCTAAATAACAACACCAGAGAAATAAAGAGAAAATGCAGACAAGCTGAACGGAAATGGAAAAAGGATCGTCTGGTGGTTTCATATCAAATTATGAAAGAACTAATGTCTACCTATCAGAAATCAATAAAAGAAGCCAGGTCCTTCTATTTCTCGAACATCGTTACAACAAACCGCCATAACCCCAGAATTCTTTTCAAAACCATTGAATCCGTAATTAACCCTCCTCCTAGCAAACAAACTGGCATCAGGGATACTGCTCTAGACTGGTTGAAATCATATCTATCAAACAGAACTTTCTCAGTAGTCATGGGTAATGCCTCCTCTTCTGTGGCCCCTCTGACCTGTGGTGTTCCCCAAGGCTCCATCCTTGGCCCCTTGTTATTCTGTATATACATGCTACCACTGGGACATATCATAAAGAAATACAAAATCCAGTACCATTGTTATGCAGATGACACACAAATTTATGTCCCATTAAAAACCAGTGAAGAAGGCAATTTTAATCATCTTTTATCTTGTCTGTCTGAAATAAAGTCCTGGATGTCCCAAAACCTTCTCCAGCTAAATGAAAGCAAATCTGAAATAATTCTCTTCGGTCCCCCAAAGACCATCCCCATTCTACAGAAACATATCAAACATATCAAACCTGCAGCCAGAAACCTGGGTGTGATATTGGACAAAAACAGATTACAAATGTTGTTCAATCATGCTTTTATCAACTAAGGAACATCTCAAAGATCAGGTCTTTTCTCTCTCGGCCTGATCTCGAGAAGGTCATCCATGCTTTTATTTCATCTTGTTTAGATTATTGTAACTCATTGTATTCAGGGTTGAGCCAAAAAACTATCTCGCGCCTTCAGCGGGTACAAAACGCAGCCGCTCGGCTTTTAACAAATAGTAGAAGACAAGATCATATCAGCCCTGTTTTAGCCTCTCTTCACTGGTTACCAGTTAGTTTTAGAATTGATTTTAAGATTTTACTGATCACCTTTAAAGCTCTTCATGGTTTAGCCCCCAGCTACATTGCTGAATTGCTGCTCCCCTATGAGCCAGAGCGCAGCCTCAGATCCTCGGGCAGGGCTCTGCTGGCTGTTCCTAAGTCCCGGCTCAAGACTAAAGGTGACCAGGCTTTCACAGTCAAGGCCCCTCGGCTCTGGAACTCCTTGCCGGAGGATCTGAGGCTTGCAGAATCAGTGACATCTTTTAAATCACTTCTCAAAACATATCTTTTTAAAAAAGCCTTTTATTAATTCTGGCACACCGTTTTTGGTTTTTGTCAACATGTCTTATTTGTTTTATTATCTTATCTGTCTTATTTGTTTTATTATTATTATTGTTATTGTCTCTATTGTTGGGGTTTTTTATTCTATTCCATTTTATTTCTGTACTATTTTAATTGCCTGATTTTATTTGCCTCAGTCATGAAATATCCTGTTGCACCCATGTAAAGCACTTTGTGACAAATAAAGTTTATTATTATTATATTATTATTATTATTAAATGGCATTAAAAATTCTGAAATGAGATTCCCACAGGTCTTAAATATTTTCTTTATAATTTTAGCAATAATCAGTAATATTTTACTGGCTTGTTGCACAAAATAACCGTAATATATCAGCGGGGGTTTGCAAGTGTTGTTGATCAACGGCAAGCAAGCAGGTAAGTTGTAACTTGTGATGTAGCTAAAGTTAGCCACACACGCCACATAGCAAACATTAGCTCCAGTCCCCTGTATTTTGTTTGGTGACGCTTTTTCCACAACCACATGTCGCTAATTGTCATTTCGACCATAAAGATGCGTCTCGGCAGAAATACATTTGATGAAAAAAAAATCTAGCGGATTTTCAGCAGCGGCGTCGCTACTGACTGACTTCACTGCGCATAAATATCTGTCAAGCAATATTATAACAAACAACCTGTTGCTAAGCGGCTAAAGGATATAGTTGGTTAGCGTTAGCTACAGCTTGAGCTGCTAGACCTGTTAGCTGATAAAAGAGCATCACTAGCTATTGATTCCATCTGTTACTTGACTTCATGATAGTTCTGTAACTGTGGGATGTTTTAAACATTTATAACAGTTTGCAAGGGGATATGTTTCCTCTTCACTTAACATGCTGACCTGAAACACTACTTGGCTAGATGGTGTTACTGATCGCTTAAGCTAATTGTTTGAATTTCTAAAAAAACATCTGTATATTAATTGTGATTTATTATAGCCAGTAATTTGTGTATGTCTGTGTTGGCATACCATAGGAACCGTGGAACCTTATAATTCTGACAGACTGATTCAGGCTAGAACAAAATTGATGCATCGTTACTGGATGCTTGGGAACTTTAGAGTGAAATGAGTGTGATAAATGATTGAGAAAGTCTGTGGAGACATACAGACGCACAGGAGATAGCTAGCTAATCCAGATATGGGAAAATGGAAATTTTCACAACAATAGCTGGAAGAGAAAGATTTACAGGCATGCCGTTGACATAAATGACCGAGAAGCCTACTGTGCAGTCTGTAAGAAATCATTTAAGCTATGCACTATGGGCATCATGCTAGTGATTTGTTCCCACTCTTGTAGTAGTAGTTTAGTGTCTTGTTAAAACACTAAAGTGGTGGACTTCTTCTCACCCATCAAGACTCGGCTTGGTTTTGCTTTCATGTACTGCTTTTGTGTAACCTTAATGGTGTGACCAGTTACGGCGCTGAGTGGCATTAAAATCTCTTAAAAGTGGTATTAAAAAGGTCTTAAAAAGCATTAAATTAAATTTGTTGATACCTGCAGATACCCTGTACATATTACATATGTCTATACTTCACTAGACACATATTGTTCACGACTTAAGTTTAGGTCTTAGGGCCTGGGCACATGTATCCGTAAAAATACAGATCGGAATTTCTGTCCTCAGTTGTTATGGAATTTACATATAAAAAAATGAATAAGAGAAGATTAAAGCTTAAGCTAAACTCTCTCCTCCAGCCCACTGTAGTAAAAGAAAAATGTCTGTCCATTTTTAGAATGGATTCAGCAAAGAAGAGGTCTACATATACAAATCTATGGAAAAAAGCAAAGAGAAAATGCCAGCATCAGTCTGAGAACAGTGTCAGTCCATCATCAGAGCTTCTTGCAGTGCCCTCAATAGCCACTGTGATTGATCCCACATTTGAGCAAGCACAACCCACTGCCTTTGAGCAAGCACAACTGACTACCTTTCAGCAAGAGCAGCCCTATGTCACCTTTGATCAAGTACAGCCCACTACTTTTGAGCAAGCATATCAAAGCTACACATCTGATGGAGAAAATTCAACTTCAGGTGGTGCACAAATATCAGATTGTGAGCTTGAGGAAGAATTCAATCAGCCTGAGACAATCCAGCAGTTCCTACAGGTGTGAGCTGTGAAGCACAACATCCATCTAAATTCTCTTGATGACCTTCTCTCTGGATTAAGGCGTCACGGTCATCCTGACCTGCCAAAGACGGGCCGTACACTTCTGCGTACTTCCAGGTCAGTGGATGTCAAAACAGTATCCAATATGCAGTACATACAGTTCAACATCCGAGATTAAATTCAGAAACGACTGACTAACTACCCAGAATGTGTTAGTGCTCAGCTCACAGCACTGGAGCTCTCATTTAATATCGATGGCATGCCATTTTTCAAGAGCAGTAACTCCACACTCTGGCCAGTTCTGTGTACCATCTACCTGGAACCTGCCACCATTTTCCCAGTAACCCTGACTCTTGGTCCATCAAAGCCACAGGATTTGATGTTCCTTGATGAGATGGTGTCAGAATTGGATGACATCTTGACAAATGGCATTGAATTCAAAGAAAAAACAATTGCTGTTACACTGAGATGCATAGTCTGTGATGCCCCAGCCAAGGCAATGGTAAAAAAGATCCAGCATCACTCGCTCTGGCTGCGACAAGTGTGCTACACAAGGAATCTGGATTGGGAGGATGACATTTCAAGACATTGACAAGTTGCCTCTCTGGACTGACATGTCCTACAGGAGGACAATGGAGCAACGGCTAGAAGAAAATGGGACCACCATGTCACCCTTCTGTCATCTTCCAATAGACATGATTGCACAGTTCCCTATAGATTATATGCATCAGTGTTGCCTGGGAGTAATGAAGAAGCTGATTGTCATCTGGGTGAGAGGAGAGCGAGAGTTTCGCAAGCATAGACTGTCCATGGAACAAAAGGAAGAGATCAACAGCAAGCTTCTGGAGCTGACGAAGGCAGTGCCAGAATGCTTTGCCTGGAAGCCACGAGGACTCAAGCTTGTTGACCGATGGAAGGCCACAGAGTTCAGACATTTTGCTGTCTATACTGGCAAGCTGGTCTTAAAGGGAGTCCTGGATGACCGCCACTACTGAAACTTCCTCTCCTTCAGTGTTGCCCTCTCCATCCTCCTGTGCCCAGATCTGGCAGAATCCCACAATCAGCTTGCTGAAGATCTCTTGAAAGGCTTTGTGACAGATTGCAAAGAGCTTTATGGGCCGGAGTTTCTGGTGTACAATGTGCATATGATGGTCCATCTTGCTGCTGAGGCCAAGCAATATGGCAGCCTGGATGCTTGCAGTGCCTTCCCTTTTGAAAACTACATGCAAAAGTTGAAACATGTGGTTAGATCAGGAAGGAACCCGCTTGCGCAGATCACAAAGTGGCTGGGGGAGATTGAGAATCAGTCACAAGTGTTGGCCATCCAAGCTTCAGTCATAAAACTGAAAAGACCAAACAATGCCTATGTGCTGGATGACAACTCATGCTGCGAGGTGATCGAGACTTCACCAGAGAAGGATGAAAACGGTGAGCCTGTCTACATTTGTTGAGTTTTCAGCCAGACAGTGCAGATTTTCACAAGTCCTTGCAACTCAAAGCTCATAGGTTACTTCAAGAGCCAAGCCAGCAGGAACACCCGGAAGATCCCCAGAAAGAGGCTGAATAGAAGAGCAATCCTGGTTTAGAGAGCACAAAACAAATACATCTTCATGGCAGTGCTGCATGAATTTTAGTTCTCAGCTAAAATCAAGATTTTTGGTGGAGAGGAGAGAGAATGTCAAAGACACCTGACTATGGCTCTGTGTAGGGGTGCACTGATATGTAGTATTGGTATCAGCTCCGATTGTATGGCGCAGGGTAAGGGTCAAAATTAAGACTACTAAGAAGCCGGCGGTGACTATATCCTTGCCGAAGCCAGCTACTGATCTGGCCAATGATAAGCCGGTGCTGGTAACTGAGAGGCCGGCAGTGGGAAATTAGAAGCCGGCGGTGGGAAATGAGAAGCCGACTATTCATTCGACCAAGGTGGTAACTCATGCGTCTAACCTAGCAACCCACTGGATCGGCTACTGGCTTGGCTGGTCATTAGCTTCCGAGGCTGGTAACTAGCACGACGAGGCTAGCAACCCGCTGGATCGGCTACTGGCTTGGCTGGTCATTAGCTTCCGAGGCTGGTAACTAGCACGCCGGGGCTAGCAACCCGCTGGATCATCTACTGGCTTGGCTGGTCATTAGCTTCCGAGGCTAGCAACCCACTAGATCAGCTACAGGCTTGGCTGGTCATTAGCTTCCGAGGCTGGTTACTAGCAAGTGGAGGCTAGCTAGAGTAGCTACTGATTTGGCTGGTCACTTTCTTCTTTTGTATTTTATTGGCGGATTGGAGTTAGCTGTCAAGTTGTCTTTTCCTTTTCTGTGGGTTATGAATATGAATGTATAGTCCAACTGATTATGGGTTAGGGTTAATATCATGCAGATACAGGTCAGCAGCTTCAGTTAATGTTCACATCAAACATCAGAATGGGGGGGGGAAAATGTGATCTCAGTGACTTTGACCGTGGCATGGCTTGATTGGCAATCAGGTAGATTGAGAAAAGTGTAGTTATTTGATTGTTACTATTGTCAAAATGATAGTATATAAACTGAATGTTTGTAAGGTGTTTGTCTTAAAGGTATAGCCTACTCCTTAATTTCTTTATGGTTTGTTTACACATTTAACACATTAAAGGTATGTGTAACATGTAACTTTTGAGTAATAATTTTGTTTATATAGTCTTATATTCCTTAACTATATGACTTCTAGATGGACATTGTTCTTTTTGTTCTCATCCCACCATAACTCAAAATACAAGCTTGTGTTGCTCTGTTTAAAAAGGTAAACAAACCTTTTATGACTTTAAAGTACATCTAAAACTCATGTTAGCTCTTGCAAACTGCTATTCCTTGTATCAAGAGCTCTGCAACTTTTTTACACATCTACAAACAAAGAGACATAGTGTACCTTTAATGATAAATACCAATTTCTTGAAAAATAAGATGCTTTATTTTCTAGATCAATAATGAACGAGACACATGCAGTTATTATACAAGTTCATGAAAGATCTGTAATTCAGAGATACTACGTTTAAAAAAGGTTCAGAGTCAGGTACTAAATGTTGTTGTTTTTGGTCTTTTTACTACAGGTGGTCAACTCTGTCATTCAGATCAACTCTGTTTTTGTAAGGTTTTGTTTTTAAAATGACCATTAGATATGTTTTATTGTTAACAAAATGATCAGAAGCTGTCTCTAACACTCACTAACTAACATTCTTACCACATGAAATTTCAAAGCATTTCATTCATTTTTAAAACTGTTTTCAGAAAATGCACACTATCTTGGCAACTTGTCAGTTAATTTTTTTGCTTTTTTTAATTTTACCCCTTACTTTCAGTCTTTATCTTATTAGATTTTAAGTTTAATTAATGGATGTAGACAGAAGTTCTCAGGAAAGGCATGGTTTTAAATTGTATAACATTTGTTGACTATATATATTTAACCCAATTTATTTATAACAGAGTTGACCGATTTTTCTGTTAGTACACTGATTTTCCGAAAAAATATTTAAAATCTTACAGGTTTAAGATCAGCAAATACTGACAATGTTAAATTTAAAGTGTGTTCTATGATAATACAACATGTTGAATGTAAAAAACATTCCTATTTTTTGTTTCCTTTCTGTACTTGAAATGTACCCGCAATTGTAGAATCAGTCACATGCACGTTCTAAGCAGCAATGCCGCACATAAATTGTCAGCAAAGGAAAGTCGGTGACTACACTGCCGGAAACGGAGGAGAAAGAATACTTTTAGACTAATTGAAAGAATCTAGATAAATCCCATTTGTCTACAGTTGGTGGCGGTAATGCACCACATTTGGCTCCGATCTGCCAATAAAATACAAAAGAAGAAAGTGACCAGCCAAATCAGTAGCTACTCTAGCTAGCCTCGGCATGCTAGTAACCAGCCTCGGAAGCTAATGACCAGCCAAGCCTGTAGCTGATCTAGTGGGTTGCTAGCCTCGGAAGCTAATGACCAGCCAAACCAGTAGATGATCCAGCGGGTTGCTAGCCCCGGCGTGCTAGTTACCAGCCTCGGAAGCTAATGACCAGCCAAGCCAGTAGCCGATCCAGCGGGTTGCTAGCCTCGTCGTGCTAGTTACCAGCCTCGGAAGCTAATGACCAGCCAAGCCAGTAGCCGATCCAGTGGGTTGCTAGGTTAAACGCATGAGTTACCACCTTGGTCGAATGAATAGTCGGCTTCTCATTTCCCCACGCCAGCTTCTAATTTCCCGACGCCAGCCTCTCAGTTACCAGCACCGGCTTATCATTGGTCAGATCAGTAGCTGGCTTCGGCAACGATATAGCCGCCGCCGCCTTCTCAGTAGTCTTAATTTTGTCCCTTACCCTGCACCATACGATCCGGCCCCAAAGTACTCGTACTCTGATCGGAGGAGGGAAAGAAAAATCAACAAACCTCATAAAACATCTGAAAGCACGTCACCCTAAGGAGCCCAAAGAGTTCACCATAGCTAAACAACAAGCTAGTGAGACTTAACGTAAGCACCAGCAAAGCAACACAGAAAGCCGGGAAAACACTGACAGCAGCAGCAAAACAATATCTACCTTGCTAGACACGGTGGAACGTAGGTGTGTGTAGGCTTATTTTGTCTGCTAGTATTTAATCTCTGGGCTGTTTGTTTTACTAGCCTGTAACGTTATTTTTTTTTGTTATTTTTTTTTGTTATTTTTTTTTGTTTGTTTTTTCTTTTTTAGAAGATGCCGAAGAAATTTGCTGTTGTGGAGTTTGTCACAGACAGAACTGTCGAGGTGGTTCCTGCCTTGTGGGTGGAGGAAACTCTAAATGTAAGTACTCTTGTTCCTGATAAGCACTTTTGACACTCAGTTAATGAAGATGTAATCTAGAGAGCCTAAGTGACTTAGACTGAAAGCGGGCAACAAACTGCAACTGTGTGACAAAATGATTGGCAATTGGAACTGGTCGATCCTGGACAAACTGGCCACGAGACGAACATTGTAATGGTCGACATTTTGAAAAAGTTTGTGCTTGTGGTAGCTTGGAATAAGATTAGTAACACCAATTAAAAGTGAAGTTTGTGAAATTCTTACTTTTAAAGACATAACTAACGTTATAATCTCTATTGTAACCCCTTAGGGCTTATTTTGCTTCTGGCCTCAATCTAACGCACGCATCATTAACTGTGAACTCCCGGACAAGAGCTGGAAGCAGCATAAGGTCCGGGTTTTAAAAAGGACAGGTATAGAAAATAAATTAAAATAATATATTCAATTCAATATTTAGCCTAATATACATTGTAGCACATTAAGATGTCATTGTATTATGAACATTATATGAATCATTTTGACAGAGACTTATGAAGATGCAGTGCGCTTCATGAGATTTTCTCAGGACACCTCCAACCTAGACAATGATCACCTAGAAGAGAGAGAGAGCAAAAGGCGGAAGACAAAACCCTTGAAACCAAGGTATCTTGAACACAGGCGGCCCACAGATAACTAGACAAGGGGTAGGAGAAATACATAGTTTTCACATTGATTCATAAAAGAAGTTTCCTTATGTCTATCTTGTATTGTAGGTTAAAGTGATGTTGAACTTTGGTAGTACCTTGGGTTGTGTAGCTTCATGATATTAGTATAAAGAAATGCCAGCACTCATAATGTCCTTTCGTCTTTTTAATACATGGGCGGACGCGTTTCAGCTATCAGCCATCATCAGCGATGTCCGTTGTTTGTGCATACTAGCTACCCATGTATTAAAAAGACAAAAGGACATTATGAGTGCTGGCATTTCTTTCTACTAATATCAGTTTGGACTGTGCACCTGATGAAGTTTGTTTGATCGAGTTGTGCTTGCACTTGGCGGAGTTTGGACATTGTGTAGCTTCCTGGCCATGACATAACCCCAAAATCGGCGATTTACTGTTATCTGTTGCTCCGAGGCTCCGGTACAGACAGTTGGAGAATTGTGTTTTTTTCTCTCTCCATTCACTGTCATTGTATAGCAAAACGGGTATGAAAATCACACTTCCAGCACATAAACAAATGCAAACAAAGCCGATTCTGACAATGGGTAACAAACTTTACACTATAATAGCCATATTTCAGTTATAAAGATGGATCATGTGAAAATGACATGTCTGTCTGTTTACAAGTTAACCCCTTTATACTCTGCAATAGAAATGGTCCGCCAGAGCCTACCCTGGTGTTTTTGCTTACTGTGATCTCATTTTTTTGAGTATCTTCAAAGGTTTCATATCCCTAAAATCTGCACAACCCAAGCTAAAAGGCTACGTAAATCAATAAACCATAATAACTGGAAAACTGGAAGCTACACAGCCCATCACCATCGCTGTAAGGCGGACAGTGTGACATTTCATAATTTTCTTTTGCAGATTTTGCAGTTACAGACAGTGACGTGGACGATGAGTTGACTGGATCTGGAGGTACTTTATTAAAAATCTTCTGACATTGAATGTAAGCTATATTGTTTGTTTTTTTTTTATCCAGTTCCAGTGTGTGAGTGGAATGTGGATATAGTCATATCTCAAAAGTAAAATGTTCCTAATTACCATTTAATTTCATTGCAGCCTCGAATATGGACATTATTCCAGGTAAATTTCATTAATATTGTTTACTTTTGGAACTTTAAGAAGTGATGTAAATTGTATTCCCTGATTTGGTAAACATCCTACATGTAGTGTGATGAAGCCACAACGAAACAGATTGCAGTGGAGAGCAGACAAAATGGCAAAGACAGCAATACAACAATAAAACTTTGGAACAGTAATCAAAATCATATTTTGAACAGGGACCCCTCCAAGAAAGACTGGAGAATCCTCAGGGGCACATACATCTAATGCAAGCAAGTAAGCCGCCATGCAAATCAACATATTGTGTTAAACCCGCAGTAAGTAATATCAGACCTTATAACCAATCCTGAAACTGTGTGCTATGTGGAGATTTCATTGAGACATAATGATATAAAGCAATATCCACACACGCTGGCCAGCTATGTTGCTGTTTTCAACTCTTTTCTAAAGCTTGTCTGGCCTGAACGAAGCTCCTCCCACTCCGTCCCTTAGCTTTCCAAGTTTTTTTTTTTTTTTTTTTTTAAACTCCTCCCTCGCTGTTTAAAGAGTAACTAAACCCCAAACCAAAATTTGTGGTGACCCTTAACACCTACTGGTGAAAAATAGGGTACTGAACTGGAACTGGCCATCTGCTATTGGCTGGTCTTTGGTACCATGTGATGTCACCACCTATTGTACTCTATAGAAGGTGACATCACCTGGCACCAAATATCAGCCAATAGCAGATGGCCCATTCCTGAAAATTTTCACATAATGGCAGAATGGATGAAGTGAGGGAGTAAACACTAAATTAGTAAACTTGCTACCTACCTCTTCACATGTAATTGTTTGTGACACACGTAACCTTCAGAGGGAGAAAGGCCTAGCCAAAGCTAGGCTGGTAACCGGTGAGACTTCTCTGTAGGTACGTTTTAGCTTAGCTATTAGCCTTTATGTATGCTGCTTTGCAATGTTTGTCCTTGGGTGGTCTATGGTGCTGCTTTTGTCACACTCCAAGAGTCCATAATACACCGGCGGTGGTGCAAGTTCATGCTAGACCTGATGCATCAAGTAAGCAGACCATTGAATGGTAACAGGGATGCACCGAAATGAAAAATTTTGGCCGAAACGGATGCCAATATTGATTAAAACAATTGGCCAATACAGAAACCAATATATTTTTTAGGCAAAGCAGGTGAGTTATGGTTGTGTATGAAATGTGCTATACAAATCAAAGTGCTTTACGTAAGGCATGATATGGCAAAACATTTAATAAACAAGGCAAAACATTTAATAAGAACTTAGTAAAGTGTGGATATCAGTGTACAGCTAAAACCAAAGTGCCCTATTATGCTGAAAAAGTGGTATTGCAAGAAACTTAAATTTATAACTAAATCTCAAATGCAAGTATGTTTATTTGTTTACTTATGTGTTTACTTATATGTCCTGTTTACTGGTCTAGTGTTAAATGAGATACGAGTTTTCAATTTAATCTTAAGCTGATGAAGCATCTACATAAAATGTACCACTGTTCATTACTCAACAATAAATTGATGTGTGTTACACAATGCCCACTCCAACAAGAGGACTTGATCGATCTGCAAATACAAGTAAGCTAACCATGGAATTAAGAAGCATTAAGTGAGTCATGTTGTGTTAATGCACTACTGGTATTTGTCACATATTCTGCATTACTGCATTACAAACTTGTTGTTCTATTTTGCATTTTTTTGAATTGAATGTAATAGGAATGATTCATTCTAGCCCTGTTTCATTGTTTGGTGTGTTTTTGTAGCCTTTGCACACAGGGTTAGCTATCACAGCAAAACTGCAAAATAATAGCAGTAGATGGGTTGCAGCATGGGCGATAAGATAAGACTACAAAATCCTCACCATTCAAAATTGGGGGGTAGAACCTTCAGGGTGTGAGTACCTCCAGTTTCATGGGGTAGGTGTAACTTTCAGGGTTTAGAGGGTGCCAATACACGTAAGCAGCCATGGAATTAAAATATGTTTCAGACAGCAACCATTTATCTTTTGTGTCTGCGCATTTACCAACATTTCAGATTTGCTCATCAAATTGGATCAAATCCTTGAAAATCAAGGAGAGATGCTGCAGCTCCTACGGAGTATACATACAGCAGCAGGTGCTGGTGCGGTAGCTGAGGCAGATGTCCTCAGAAAGCCTTGCAAGACAAAGGAAGAGCTGGTGGACCTCTGCCTGGAGCTGTAGTCGGAGGAGAGAAGAACAAAAATGGTACGATTCCTCCTTCCCCTCCAAAATGTTTTGCATTACCATATTAATGTTTGTGTCAGTGAGGAGCCAGAATGATATAATTGCCTTTACACCTTTTTTTTGTTTGTTTTTTATTTAAATTGTAGATGCATTACCTAAGGGCCCTTGGGGGGAGATCCATGGGTGCAGCTGTCCGCATGATGATGAGAAAAATTGGCACCAATGATCTGTGGTCAGGCTACTCGCTCAAAGGAAGAAAGGACAAGGAGACAAGGAGAAAGGACAAGATCTCAATATATGCCAAATCATCATCAGTAAGTGTAAGGGGGGTTCCAACTAATATGCTGCCCTGGAGTTGCCCAGCCAACCTTCTAGTTTTTCCCTGGTTTACTGTGGAACATTTTCTGTGCCACAATCCAACAATAAATTATCACATCGATCAATAAATTTGTAATTGTGAAACAAATGACCACAACAAATAATGAATGCTCACATCTTCAAATAACAAATATTCACATCAAATAATGAAAGCCAACCATCAAATAACAATCCAGCAAACAATTTTTGGTTCCAGGAATGTTTTTCTAACGTTAGGAAGACTGGTTACGACAGTGGTTCTCAAAGTGGGGTCCGCGGACCCCCGGGGGTCCGTGGCACTCTGCCAGGGGGTCCGTGAAAAGTTTTCAGATTCATTCATTTAAATTATCATGATATAATTTTTTTTTATTTTTTTTTTTTTACAAAAGGCTTCATAGTTCAACAAATAATATTTTATTTTTTAAATCTAAAATAGTTCATAGATTACGTTCTAATCTAACAAATCTATAAATTTAAAAGTCAAGCGCGTCACCCGTTACCGTGGAAACAACAATAACTGGTATGTCAGTCAGAGAGCTCCGCTAGCATGCTACAAGATGGACAGATTTTTAAAACGACCGGTTACTACAAATGAAGTAAATGAAAAACAAAAAACAAAAGTAAGGAAATACGATGAGGAGTATCTCCAATATGGATTTATTGAAGTGGAAGGGAGACCGAAATGTCTTATATGCCTGCAGTGTCTTGCCAATGAGGCGATGAAGCCTGCCAAATTGAAGAGGCACCTCGAGACCAAGCATCCAGATTATGTTAAAAAAGACCGGGCTTTTTTTGAGAGGAAGGGCGAGGACTACCGCCAGCAACAACAACGGATGGTTAGTGTTACGTCTGTTTCTGCTAAAGCGCAGCGGGCCTCCTACCTGGTAGCGCAGAGGATTGCTAAGGCTCGAAAGCCCCACACGATAGGGGAGGAACTGCTGCTCCCTGCAGCGGTGGACCTGTGTGAGGTGATGGTGGGGAAAGATGCGGCTGCCAAATTGAGAAGTGTACCTCTGTCAAATGACACCATCAGACGACGAATTGAGGACATGTCTAATGATATCAAGTCACAACTGCTGGAAAGACTGAGAGTGTCTAAATTTGCGGTTCAATTGGATGAGTCCACTGATGTGTCCGGCTCGGCGCAGCTCATCGCGCTGGTTCGCTACCCGTGGGAAGGAAGGATTCAGGAAGATTTTTTATTTTGTCAAGAGTTGACGGGGCGAGCAACAGGTGAGGAGATTTTCAATGTTATAGATATGTTCATGGAGACTGGCAATGTGAGTTGGGAGAATTGCATTGCAATTTGCACGGATGGGGCAGCTGCCATGACTGGACGCAAGAGTGGGGTGGTTGCTCGTGCCAAGGAGCGCAATCCAATGATGATAGCTACCCACTGCATGCTGCACAGGCAGGCTCTGGCGTCAAAATCATTGAGTCCTGAGCTACACTCTGTTCTCAGCACGGTGGTATCTGTGGTCAACCACATCAAATGTAAGCCACTGCAGTCCCGTGTATTCGGCCAGCTCTGCAGGGAGATGGGCGCAGGACAGGACACCCTGCTGTTCCATTCAGAGGTGCGTTGGCTCTCCCGTGGAAAAGTGCTACAGCGGGTGTACGAACTGCGCTCGGAGCTGTGTGAATTCATCCAGAATGACAAGCCAACCACTGCAGCGCTCTTCTCGGACCCCGAATGGATCGCACAGCTCGCCTACCTCGCAGATGTGTTCAACTTATTGAACGATCTCAGTTTGTCCGTTCAAGGCAGATATGCCTCTATCCTGGAAGTAAGCGACAAAATCAAGGCATTCCGTGCCAAAACAGCGATCTGGAGAAGGCGGGTGCAAAATGGCATTACAGACATGTTCCCCCAACTCACAGAGTTTTTGGACACAAACCAAATACCAGCTGAGATTGTGAAAAATACAATCGGTTCACACCTTGCCTCCCTTGGTGACTATTTCAATGACTATTTCACTGACGTTGACACCGATGCCTGGGACTGGGTGCGCGACCCCTTCGTTGCCCATACATCGGCGCGGGGTCTCAGTGGAAAAGCAGAGGAGGAGCTGCTGGACCTGGCATGCGACGGGACGCTGAGAATCCGGTTCGGCCAAGGAGGGCATGTGGACTTTTGGCCTTCAGTTGAACAGGAGTATCCGGAACTCGCTGCTGTTGCCATGCAGGTGTTGCTCCCCTTTCCAACCACATACCTGTGCGAGTCATCATTCTCAGCGCTGACCTCCATGAAGACCAAGTACAGGGCTCGGATGGAAGTGGAGAACGACCTACGTGTCTGCCTCTCATCTACTTCTCCAAGGATGGAGAAGTTGTGCAGCGAGAGACGGGCCCATATCTCACATTAATGGTAAGAGCGCGCTATCTCTCTCTCTGTCTCTTTCTCTCTGTCTGTCTGTCTTTCTCTCTGTCTGTCTCTCTTTCTCTCTCTCGCTCTCTCTCTCTCTGTGTGTGTGTGTGAAAAAAATAGTAATTTAGTAATTTCCTACATTTCTACACCACCTAGCCTAACCTCTTTGGATTTAGTCAAGAAACAGCAACCCTGTATAATGTTGACCAAAACTGTAAAATTATGTTATGTTACTAAAAACGTATTATTGGGAATCGCGAGAAGTTTAAGAGCACAGAGGCACAGAGCGTCCCCGTAACCATAGTAACTCACTCACTCCTGCCTGCATGCGCACGGCGCGAGAGGAGAGGGAGAGACAGAAGAGCCGCTGACTGAGATTACTCTGAGCAGCATACATGGGAATAAATTACAATATAATAGATTTGTGTATATTTCTAGCTATTCAGATGGTCAGAATAACTCACTGCTGCACGGTGCTGCTGTTGTGCAATGCGCAGCAGTGTCCTCTTTTCGTGCCGCGACATTATCAGTTATGAATTTGTTTTTCACTACGCAAGAAAATGGACTTGTGGCCTGAGAGTGTGTGAAAAATGTCAATTGCGTGAGAGTTGGCAGCCCTGTGAACTCGCTTGACATTATTATGTATGAAACTGCCAATCAGATTTATTTACTTATTAATCGAAGGTGCGGGAACGCTGTTCCGGATCGTTCTGGCCCACTTTAACCCCTGTGTGTGTGTGTGTGTGTGTGTGTGTGTGGCTATGTGTGTGAGCAACAGAGATGTCAGATATGTTGCATTTATTGATTTAGTTTGATATGTGTGTCTTCACTTGCAGAGAGAAGCAATCAGCTTCATGGACTGCCTTGCATCACTCCAATAGTGTCCAGTGCTGGTTTGGGATTGTAGCAATGTTGCAGTTGTTTTGCAATTTACTTGATACACATGTTGCAATGCAGGCATGTGTTCAATTTGTTATAGCCTGCATTTATTTTGTGATTAGACTTTTATAAATCATTTCATTAGAACTAAGAGTGAAACACTTTGATGTGTGTGTGTGTGTGTTCTGAAATGCACTTCAAATTAGCACTTTTCTCTTGATTTCCCCATATTTTGTTTAGGTACAGTGTTACTTGCAGCTAATTGATTGATTGTTTTCTTTCTGATTGATTCTGTATTCTGTGTTGAGATGGTGCAAATATTTTTAATACATATCTAATATCTTTCTAATACATTTCTCTTGTGTTGTTCTTTCACATAACTAAGACTATAGAAGTGTAAAAAATAGGCTATGTCAGATTATTCCGAGGGACATACATGTCGAGTCAAGTAAATTTTTATTTATATAGCCCAAAAACACAAATCAGAATGAGGGGGTCCACGGTATATTTTCTATCTTGTAAGGGGTCCTTGGCTGAAAAACAATTGAGAACCTCTGGGTTAGGAGGTCTGGCAAATTAAAAAGTAGCCTATGGTTACATAAGCTAACTACATCAACGCTAAACATATTGACCTGTATTGTATTGATGAGATAAAATGATAAATACAACCAAGCCATGGAAGGTTAGCCTCTTGGCTAGTAAGTCAGTAAACATACAAGATAGTGTATAGTAGTTTCTAGTTACCTTCGCTATGTAGTTTAACATAATGCGTAAGAAACTCTGCTTTTTAAAGTTCTCCTTTCATACAGCACCAAAAGCCGCTCTGGACCGGCTTCATGATGGTCGGAAGGTGGCTTATTCGTGTCTGAAAAATGCTGCTCTGACTCTTTCACACACAACTCAAAGTTGCCAACAAACCGGCTTCATAGCTTTTTTCATTTGTGTGGAAGGGGCTTATCTCTCGCTGTCTGTGACCATACGACCAGCGATGATGTAATGACTATCTGTGTTACACACGTTTAACCTGCTCTGCACATATTACATTAATATGCCACTGTAGTGCACCCTCTTGTAGTTAAAAGTCGATATTACTGGTTTTGGGAGATATTTTGATGGATACTGGACCGGTTTGGAAATTCTCACACCAGCCCAAGCCTAGTGCAATTGTTAGGCTTCAGAACACTTGGCTTAAGTTGTATGCTGTCATACGAGCTGAATGTTATTTTTCCCATGGCACGCCATGCGGCCGGGGGCAGAAAGTGGCAAAGTCAAGTCACTCACTCACTCATGGACGGTTTGCAGGAGCCTGCGCTTCATCAGATGGCCTCTAGAGGGCGTACCTTGGGTCTGAACAGGATCTGTGCTTGTTATAAATACTTATTCTTGTTTAAATTCCACCATAAACAAAACAAGATATATTTAACTCCTTATTTACAGTGCTCACATGTTATATGCCTTTAAATAAAGTTTTTTGGGTTTTTTTATTTGGCAGCAGCACAGATAAACTTACTACTTTCAAACAGACTACAATAAAATCAAATACAGGAACAGAAGCACTAACAAAATATTAAGTTTGCTCCACATTTTGGTGACAAACTACACATTTGTAGACCTTATTACACTTTCTGATTATTTGAGGTTGGCATCTCTGCATTACTATTTTGGATGACATTCTGCACCAAGGGCAGCTAATGATTATCAAAAAGTATGGATTATCTGTCTAGTATTGTTTTTACTTATTCCTTGTAGCTCATGTTATTTTCTTATTTATTTAGAATTGTGCCAGTTGAACTACAAGGTGCAGCAGACAGATGTTGAAGAGGTGATAGGGGCAACCCTGAAGTTTGCTCCACACAGAGGGAAGAAACAGCAGGTGTGATTTTTTTTTTTTTTTTTTTTTTTGCTGCAGTTACTTTAATGTGATAATACTGCCCTAAACTCATTTTCTCCAAGCATATAAATTGTTACATACGTTTTGCTTGCTGTTTTGCTTCATTGATAACAAACCTTTTACAGCTTCAAATACTAAAACGATCTAACACAAATTTTCAAAATGCCATTCCAAGAGCTGTCAATCAACTTTAGTGGTCATATTTGTTTAAACCAAAGTCTTAGTTTTATGTGGTGGGACCCTTTGGTTATGTTTGGATGACAGCATGACCTGTGTTGCAATAAAAGATTTTCTAACGTACTTTTCACTTTGTTTAACAGATGGGCCAAGCAGATGAATTGTGTCCATGCTGGTGTCCATGCGTCCATGCTAGTGGTGTAACGGACTGTAGCTGATCCGTGATCCGTACGGATCCGCCCCCACGGTTCGGAACGCATATGAACCGCGGATTAATTGCAAAGTTTAACCATCATAGTGTTTTACTGCCGCTGTTACTTTTTAATGTAATAATTCCCTAAGTCTCGATGCAGAGTTGCAGTGAAAAGATACAGACAGACAGATGCTGCTGTGTTTTAATCTGAAGCGCAATGATTGTGTAAGGGAAGAAAAAAAAAAGGACGAGCGACTGATTCAAAAGCCGCTCTCTCCTCCGTTGAGTGAAATCCCGTAGGCTGTGACTTGACTTTGGGCGTTTTCAGTGGTGGAACTGGGAAACTGGACATGCTTGTCATCATTGAAATAGATCGCAAGATTGTGATGTTTATTTCAACTTCAGCAACATGCTGCCTTCCCTTCACACACAGCTCCGCTCAGAGAAGCTCCGGTCTCTCTGCCTGTCTGTGGCAGAGCCTTCAGTGTTGATAGGCTATTACTCGTGACGTGTAACCAATCAGAGAGTGCTGTGGGCGGGACATTGAGCGAGACTACAGGGTGGTGACTACAGACAGATGCCGCTTTTCCACTGCATAGTACCGGCTCAACTCGCCTCGACTCGACTCTACTCGCTTTTGGTAGTACCACTTTGGTTTTCCACTGCAGATAGTACCCCCTCAATGTGCCCCACCCCCCAAACTGGTCGTCATAGCGACACTGCATGAAACGCGACACACAGCTACAATGGAGGATATCGAAGTGATGGTGTTCTTGATTCTCGGTGTGTGGCTGTTAGTCACAGCAAGGAGACAGATTTTATTTCAGAAGAGGCTGAAGGCAGTGAGACAGCAGACTGCTCTCTGGCTGCTCAAGGCGACGCAAGAGGGTAAGCTAGCCTGGTAGCTAACGTTAGCATATATGTCCCGTGTCGCGATGACGATTCTCTGACCAATCAGTGGTCTGCAGTGTTTTTACGTCATCTTTTGGTATCGCCTCAGCTCGCCTCAGCTCGCTTGGAACCTCGACGGAGGTGCTACGAAAAAAAGTACCAGGTACTACGTAATATGGTACCTGGTACTTGGCCAGTGGAAAACCAAAAAAGGCGAGTAGAGTTGAGTCGAGTCGAGCCGGTACCATGCAGTGGAAAAGCGCCAAGAGAGAGGTGGCTGCATCAGAGCCAAAGTAGCACATTTTTAAATTAATTCAATTCAGTACTTCAATACTACAATGTGTCTTCAATACGTCAATACTAAAAACACATGTAGGTAAATAAAATATATAAAATAAGAACAGCAAAAACAGTTATACATTCATTCATTCATTTATACATTCAAACATACATAATATAATAAAGTCCTAAGTGCTACATTCGTTGTAAAGTGCTTGTTGCTTTGTGTTGCTACCTGCCTACTTTTAAAGTGCATTTAACCCTTTTTTTTTTTTGCTGATCCGAAAAATGATCCGATCCATGAGTCAAAACCGTGATACGATCCGAACCGTGAGTTTTGTGATCCGTTGCACCCCTAGTCCATGCCAAATTGTTCAATTGTTCATTCTAAGTTAAATGTTTCATAACAGTAGGCTTAAACATCTTTGTTATAATTGCATATATATATATAAATAATTATAATATTATATACACATTATATATACATATTACATATTATACATATGCTTATTATATATTATACATATTGTGTGTGTATGTATGTCTCTGTGTATATATATAGATATAGATATATACACATATATGTGTGTGTGTGTGTGTGTATATATACAGACAGACAGACAGACATATATCAGAGGTGGGGAACTCAGGTTCTGGTGACTTGGACTTGTATTTTGATGACTTGAAAAGGTTTCTAAAGTCTTGACAAAAGATCTTGTGTTTGGTGTGCTATATTTAGACTTGAGATGACATTAATGATATGGACTTGACTTGGTAATCTACAATTAGACTTGAGACTTGTGCCTCAAGACTTGAGACAGACTTGGGACTCGAGCAAAGTTGACTTTATAGTTATACATGTACTGTATATTCTATTATTGCTTTTCCAATAAATTGGACAAATTTAAATGTTGCACTGTTACCTTGTGTAGACCAGAATTTCCTCTATTTCTGTTTATTCAATGACTACATTAGATGGTGACATTCTGGCAATGTTAGTTGCCGGTTTAACATCTGTAGAATCCAAACGTTCTAGGAACCTTCCCTGAATGTTCAATTTCCCAGAACATTGTGGGAACATAACCACAACATACGTTTTCTGTCAGTTTTAACATCAAACTAACCTTCCTGAAACGTTCAACTAACCTTCACAGAATGTTCTAGGAACGGAACGGAACCTTTAGCTTTACAGTAGAAAAACTTGCTGTTGTAACATGTAAGGAACGTTAAGGGGAACATTCAACTAACCTTCCCAGAACGTTCTGGGATCGTAACAATAACGTTGGTTTTTACGTCACAAAAACTTGCCGTTTTAACATCTAGGGAACATTAAGGGGAAACGTTCAAGTAACCTTCCTGGAACATTCAACTAACCTAACATGAGGATGTTTCAGAGGATGAAGTAACTACTTCTGTCTATGACACACACAATACTGAAGACTTGTCCAATGCTATAGAGCGTAAAATTGCCTCAGTGTTATTGAAGTTGGAGCATGTTTTCCTTGTCCCTAGTGTGGCTATTGATGACCTTTTGCAGGAGCTGCAGTATTTGATAAGCACAGTTTCAGTCCCTGTCACCTATAAGACTGCAATCCAGCTACTGCAGGAACGTAACTGCCAAGTTGACGTAGCAGTTGTATAGGAGTTGGCCTCTGTGCTGTGCAAGTCAAATCCCATTTGAACTGCAGTTGGAGACCAAGGTCCCCCCTCTACTACGTGGAAACGAAAGGAATACTACAAAAGTCATTTTAGTATTGTAGAACCCTTGAAGTATGTGCTTGACCGAAAAAATAGAAGGTCATTCCAGTATGTTCCCATACTTAAGTCACTGCAGCAGATTCTTAGTTGCCAGCCAATACTAGATAAAGCAAGTAATTTGAGATCTCGTCATAGAGAGGGTGATAGACTGAAATATACGTGCTTCTTTGATTCACTCAACTTTCAGCACAATGTACTGCTCTCTAATGAGACTGCTATTTCATTGATATTGTATGTGGATGTGGCACATCAAGGAAAAAACATAAAATCTTGGGTGTTTATTGGATTTTAGGTAATTTGCCTCCAGGGTCCAACTCATCCCTGTCTGCCATAAATTTAGCTGCTTTGATCAATAGCAATGATGTTAAGCATTATGGATATGAAAAAGTGCTGGAACCGCTGGTAGATGATCTTGTCTCGGAGCAACATGGAGTTTTTATCTCGAAGCTGGGAAGGACGATAAAGGGCACTGTTCAGTGTATTGTTGCTGATAACCTTGGTGCACATAGCATTGCAGGATTTGTGGAGAATTTCTCAGGGACACATGTATGTAGATTTTGTACAGCAGAGAATCAAGAATTTCAGACTAAAGAAGTCAGATCAGGAGCATTTTGTCTGAGAACCAAGGAAATTCATGCTGCTCATCTTGAGGCCGTCAAAGAAAAAGAATTACCCCATCATTATGGTGTGAAAGGGGTTTGTTTGTTAGCACAGAGACTATCATACTTTAATGTGACAACAGGTTTCCCCCCTGTCATAGTGCACGATCTCTTTGAGGGAATTGTGACTGTCGAGAGAGCTTTGTGCTTGGCTGTCTTTGTAAGTAAAAAATATTTGACCTTGGTCAACTTGAATGAAGCAATACAAACTTTTCCTTTTAAGTGGAGTGACAAAACAAATCGTCCCCATCCTGTACCTCTTGCATATTCTTTTTTTTTTAAGATTTATTTGTTGACAACGCACCAAACAAGTACACTTGTCATTTTTTATACAAAGTGTAAAAGACAATAACAGGAGTAAGAAAAGAAAAAAAAAAAAGGAAAGGAGAAAAAAGACAAAGAAAATAAACAAAAATAAAGCACACCCTCCCCCCACCCCGTCCTGAGAATGGTATAATAATCAACATCATTCGCAACACCAAGTCCTTTAAGGATATGTTAAAGAGAAAAATAAAATAGCAGGTCCACTAAGTGAATAAATATGGTATCAACTAAGGGGATTTATTGAAGGGAGAGAAACCAGAAAGGAGCCCCAGATTTTGTTATACATTGCAGGGGTTCTCCTGACATTGTACAAAATCTTCTCTGGAGTGCAATATGACGAAAATTCATTCAGCCAGTGTTTTTGTGATGGTGAGTTTTCTGATTTCCAGTCTATAAGAATAATTTTTTTCCCAGCCGTGCTGGCAAGCAACACAAAATCCTTCTTATGGTGAGTTACGTTAAGCATATCGACATCCCCCAATAGCCAAATCCTGGGGTCACATGGTATTTCGGACTCTGTGATATCTGAAACAGTGGCTATAACGAACTTCCAAAAATCTTCCAGGTAAGGGCAACTCCAGAGCATATGAAACAGATTGCCTTCAGCTATCTTACACCTCTGGCACATGGCAGATATATTCCCATCAATCGTGCGTAGCCTGTATGGGGTGAAATAGGTTCTGTGAAAAATATTGAATTGCATTTGCCTATGTTTTGTGGAGACTAAAACTGTCTGAGCTCTTTCCAAGATATTTTGCCAATCGGCGTCATCATAATTGCATCCTAGATCTGTCTCCCACTTGTGTTTAATAGACAGCCTGTCGTAAATTGGTAGATTACTATTTAGAATGTTATATATGGAGGATATCAGCCCCCTAGTGGAGGAGACTAGTATGTTAAGCAAATGATCCTCCAGGGGGGATTTATTAGGAATAAATGGGAAGTCTATAGAGTTACCTTGGACCCAGTGTCTGATTTGAAAGAATTTAAAGAGATTGTCTCGTGGTAAATTAAATTTGTAAGATAGTTGTTGAAAATTAGACAGTATATTGTTACTATATAGGTCTCCAACTGTTTTGATCCCAGTATTGACCCATTTCTTTAGTGTCCCGTCAGCTATGGGATACGGAATGTTGGGGTTATCCCACAACGGGGTCTTTCTCAGCAATGACATATCTATTCCCAATATCGTGTGGGATTCCTGCCATGCTGCAAAGGAGTTCAAGATTATGGGGTGATTTGTGATTGAAGAGAGGTTTTTCTTTGCGCCCAAGAAAGGAATCATTTTCAGAGGAGTAGCATTCAGCTCATGTTGTTCAATAGAAAGCCATCTAACCTCACTACTCTCAGCGTGTAACCAAGTCCATATCGGACGGAACTGAGATGCCAGATAGTAGCATCTGAAGTTGGGAAGGTTTAAACCTCCTTTAGTATAGGGGGTGTAACGGAGACTGTCCGTTACTATAGGACACTGTAATGATTGAGCAGTATAGTTGCACATATAGCACAGTGTTTACAGAATACAATGATTACACATGGCGATTTATTTTGGTAGTGATATTTATTGATATTTGCATGTGAATAAATTCTGGTTGCTTGTTAAGATGTGTTGCAGACACTGCGGCAGGTGGAGTTGGCCAATCCACCTGTAACAGAAATACGGTTAGCGCTCTCACAAACAGGAGACTGAATAATCTTGTGTTTGGGTGGTGAACGGCTATGATGTATTTAAGTGTTGCCATGTAGTTAACAAGGCCAGTCTAGTAGGTAAGAGTAAATTGAAGAAGAACCATATCTCTGCCGACTTACCTCTTCCTGTTGTCTCCTACTCCCAGGGTGTTCTGGCAAAAGACGTCCCCAGGGCCTGCGCACCGGGAGGGTTCCATTTAGCGAGGTCACAGGGAGGGGGGGGGGAGTAATATTTATTGTTGTAATATTGGAGTATTAGTATGTAATTTATTTATTGATATATTAATAAGAAATATGTAATTATGTAAATAGCTATTTTGTATTATATATATATATTATTCATTAGGTTGTAAAGTTGAGGTGTTTGTATCTGTGTGGGAGAAACCCCCATTTTTGGTAGCTTCCTCCTGATTACCTGCAGCAGAGAGCTATAAAGGCTGCAGGTTCCCACTCAGTCTCTGTTGTGGTAGGAGGCAGGATGCTGTCATGTCATGTGCACGGGTAAATAAATGCCACGGTGTGGTTGCAACCAAAAGATGTCTCAGTCTCCTCACTAAAAATCCAGCCGCTTAGCCGTCCAGTTGACAGGGGGCTTGGAGAGTAGTAAGATTTACTCTGGGAATTTTATTTCGCCATAAAAATGAGGAGGTAGCTTTGTTGATCTCGTTAAAAAAGCTCTTGGGGACATTCAGAGGGATACATTGGAATAGGTAAGTAAGCTTTGGTAACACATTCATTTTAATTATGTTCACTCTACCAATTAGGGACAGTGGTAGGTCAATCCATCTCTGAGTGTCTGCCTTAATCTTCTCCAAGAGATTTTCTAATATTTATGCCCAAATATTTAAAACCACAAGGACATATCTTCAGTGGTTCAGTGAGTGTTCTAATATCCAAGTCCTGTGTGTTTAAGGGCAGAACCTCACTTTTTGTTAAGTTTATTTTGTATCCTGAGGCTGCACTATACTCTTGTAGACACTGAAAAAGTGGAGGGGCCGAATCAGCCGGGTCTTTACGTCTGCGTAAAGAGAGATTTTGTGCTCGGAAGTACCGAATTTGACACCAGAGATGGCTGTGTTAGCTCGAACAGCGAGGGCGAGCGGTTCGATGGTAAGTGAAAATAACAACAGCAAGAAGCAACAGCCCTGCCGGACCCCTCTAGAGAGCAAGAAGGCGTCAGACAGGACCCCATTGGTTAAGATTTGAGCCGTAGGGGCTTTAAAAAGCGTTTTGGTATATTGGATGAATCTCTCTCCGAAATTCATGCCTTCAAGTGTCTGGAACAGGAAGCTAGGCTCGATCCTGTCAAACGCCTTCTCAGCATCCATTGATATAATCAGCATGGGCTCCTTTTTCTTCTGTGCAGAGTTCACTATATGAAATAACCGGCGAACACTGACCCTTGTCTATTCCTGATAAACCCTGTTTGATCAGGGTGAATTATCTTTGGCATAATGTCTTCTAATCTAGTAGCAAGTATTTTAGAAATGATCTTGTAATCAGCATTCAAAAGGCTTAGGGGCCTGTAGGAGCCACATTTTTGTCAGTCCTTGTCAGGTTTTGGTAGTAGTGTTATAGTTGCTAATTCGAGAGTGCCCAGCAAGGTTTGATTGTCCAAAGCTTCCTTAATCATATTTGTTAGAGGAGGTAACAGCTTATCTAAAAATGTTTTAAAATATTCAATTGGAAAGCCGTCTGGCCCCGGGGCCTTATTATTCTGCAAAGACTTCATGGCCAGGAGAACCTCCCCCTCAGTTATGTCAGCATCCAACCGGCCTTTATCTTCAGCATTGATCTGAGGAAGAGGTACACCCTCTAAAAATCGCCCCGATGCAATATTGATGGTGTTGTGATCTGATTTATACAGTGTTTCATAAAACTTTTTGAATTCCGCGTTGATCTCCGACGGACTAACCAGAGATCTGCCCTCATCAGTAGTTATTGAGTGGATAATTTTATCTGATTCCTCCCTCTTAATCTGCCATGCTAGAAGCTTGCCTGTTTTGTTTCCATACTCATAATAATGGTAATCGGTCCTAGCTAAATCAGCTTCAGCTTTGTTAGTGCATAAATTGTTATACTGTATCCATTTCATGGTCAAAGAATTTAGAATGGTACCCTTTTAGTCTCAGAGTGCTGTTGCTTAGATGGTGTAAGTGACTTGGTAAGGTAAGATGGCTACCATATGGTCCCATTCCAGAATAGGAATTCTCTATGACAGGTCCCCTCTAGTGTTATATCTATGGCTCTATGTCTCTGTTGCTCTGAAACTTTCTTGCGATTCCCAATAATAGGTTTTTAGGTTAGCATGCCTATGCAAAATCATGAATGTAAGTACCTCAATGCTGAAATCTAGTAATATCACATAATTTTACATTTTTGGTTTATACAGGGTTGCTGTTTCTTGACTTAATCCAAGAGGTTAGGTGGTGTAGAAATGCAGGAAATTTGTTTTAAATTACTTTTTTTTTTTTCTGGGGAAGTAGCCCTATATTTTTCCATTTTAACTTTTATTTAGGCTACAAGAGCTTACATTGAACAGTTACGTGCTCAACATTTAAGATCGTGCTTTAAATGAAGACTTTTAGAATATTTAATTCTTGTGCACAGAGCCGCCAGAGACAGTTTTCTCTTGGTTTGGTGGCAAGTGGCAGCCACAGCAGTAAGCATAGCCGTCCTGTGGGGGGTGGAGGTGGAGCAGAGCAGCTATGATTGGCTCAAACTCCACCAGGATTTCAAAAGCAAACTAAATGCGCGATTTGAGTGGCTGACTAGGATCTAGCATCGCGAGACTGTGGTTGATTGCTTCTCCCCCGCTTGAATTCAAACAGTGGCCTCACAGCTACACTGATTGCAACAGCGTCCTTCTCAGGTGAGGTTAATTTTATGAATTCGTTGTAGTATTTGGATTCGGAGAATAATACTTTCCTTCATGTGGTAAAAGAAATTAAATTGAATATGTGTGGGGGTTATAAAACGTCTGAGCAAAGGTGCAGTTTCAGTCTGGTTCTCTTCCTAAGAAGGCTACATTAATTCCACAATTTATCTGTTTTCGTATTGAGAGCTGGACACCATTTTCTCCTCAAATGTGAGTAATTAATCTGATTAGGGTAGGTTTGCCAATCCTCGCGGATTGGCCGGGAGACTAAATTGTTTTGAATTTTGCATAATGTTTGTTTAACCAAACAGGCGATGTGTGTGTGCGTCGGGTACGTTGGCCGTCGTGTGCATCCACTGACTTTTTGCTGGGCTGTGCTTTATACATATTTACTGTGTTGTTTTTCTTAGTTGTAGGTTTCATATTTAGCAATTGACAATGTGTGCTGATGGTAAACGGGACATGTACGTTGCGCACTTGGCATTGCGTAATGGTGAGGGGAACACGTAGATTTTGGCATTTAACATTGCGTAAATGCATGTCAGCAATGGAAGGAAGTCATGTGCAAATTTTCATAATAGATCATCCTATTTTCTAGTTTTGCATGGTAACTCTGTGTGTTTGAGAGAGAGAGAGAGAGAGAGAACTGATTGATGCTGTGCATCATGGCATGGCAATAACAATGGCATCATGTTATTCGTTTTTGTGTTTGTCTGTGTGTTAAACCTATAAACCAGGCAATTTGTACCAGATAGAGCTATGTTGACAAAATACCAGCTCTGGAAAATTGTATATCCTACTATATGGTGTAATAATGTGCTCATTTAACTGTTATGGTTGTGCATCGTTACATAGTTTTAACTGCTGTTTTGTGTATAGTATTCAGCAGTTTATCTCTTTGTTAATAGATTGAGATACAGCTTGCGCCTCTTCACTGATCCTTCTCAGGTGAGTCACCTGACAAACGTTGTGCTCATAAAAATAAAAATGGCATTTTAAAACAAGGGTGTAATGGCTACATACTGATTTGGTACAGGGCCTCAGTTCGGCTACACCTTTAATTGACTAGGGGGCGACATAGCTCAATCAGTTGCAGATGACGTCTATGTTGCTTTGCAGCAGATGCTTTAACGTTACAACTGCCATATTTTAAACGAAAGACATGACAGGAGAGGAAAGAATTATTACACACAAATGACCTGACATTAATTATTACACACAAATGACCTGACATTTGAAGTATCTGAACGTTTATTATAGGCAAGTGTAACTTTATGACAATATAATTCACATTAGTTGCACAGTAGTGAAAAAAATCAACAGATTAACATCTTAAAATGTTTTGAAAATACCAGAAACACCAAGAAAAACATTCTTTATTAATATAAACGTTATTGGTGCTATATTAGGTTATTGCCACACACTGCTGCCCCTTCAACAAACTCTGCAACAGCAAGTGCACAGACTAGTATCTAGTGTTTTGATAACCATTTGATAGCCATTTGATTGTTTAAGTGCCCTATGTGCTTGTTGTGACACAACTTAATTTCTTCATTCATTATGAAAAACAGTTGCTAAGTTGTTCAAAAAAGTGCCCCATTGTATCATTTCAATGAAGGCAATCTACAAATAAAAGTAGATATTTTTGTTTAAATTTGGTGTTTATATGGAAAAAATAACCTACAAAGAATGAGTATACGGTGGAGGTGAAGCTCCTGAATTACAGGATCCTCCATAATCTTACAAGTCAGCTCTGTGTGCAAAAAGTTTGTTTCACAGTCACCTATCAAAATGCCAACAATGCTGTTAACCCTAGAATACATATGATGTATAAAAAACGACCCATGTTTTTGTGCTGTAGCTATCTTATGTATATGTGAGAGTAAACCATATTCATTGAAACATAATTTTGATGAACCATTACACCCCTATTAAAATGACATTATGCAGTCAGTTACACAATTTGTGTTTAGCTGCTATCATTTTGTGTCTGTGAGGCTGAGTACTTTGTTTCTTTGTTGTTAGACTACTGTTCCAGTGCTACACCACTTCTGCAGTCCTTTTCAGGTAAGCCACCTCCATATTTCTAAACACATTTTTCATGGCATTACACAAAATGTTAAAGTTCAGTTTGGTTGGTATTTGGCCCTGTGTCGGATAATTGGTAGGTCAGCTGTTATAGCAATTGAAACAACCCTGCAAGGATCCAGCCTTCAAATCCCACTGACTCACACTGACAGTGTATGCAATAACTGTAATGTTAAGACCCTATCAATCTAAAACTTCTATCTTTATCACTCAAAAAAAATGGTCTTCTGATTGACCATGTTTGCCATGTCAGATGTCTGACTGCAGTGTCTTTGTACAAAATAAATGTAAGCAAATATTATACTACATGTTTGCAACTGCTATTATATTCATTCAAACATTAACTAACACATTTAAGTCTTTTTCTGTGACTTTAAATTTAAAATACAGTTTTGTGAATATTTTCTGTGTGTGTAGCTTTATTCCAACATGCATGTGTTTTGATAAAAAAAAAACTTAATACTGAAGTTCTCTCTCATTAATAGTTGTATTTCTCTATTATCTGCAGGGTCACACCTGATAAGGGGTCCAGAAGACAAGTTGCACATTTACAGTGCTGCAGTTTTACATCTTGGTTAGTGTGCCACAGGATACTTAACATGACTTTGCCATGTTGTCATTACAGTTTCATGAACTTGCACTATGAAGTACAAATGATTGTGTGTTTTTGTGTACTGAAAGTAAAGATGCTCTTATTAATTTCTGTTTCTTTTTTCAGGCTCCCTGTGTTTACCATCTACCAGAGAGACCAATTACTTCAATCTTTTATATATCCATTTTGCAATTCATAGATTAGGTTTATTATAGTATTAGTTTTGAGTAGTTTAGATTATAGATTAGTTTAGTTTATATTGCATTAGATTAGATTACAGGTTATTAGATTAGGATAGATACTAGGATAGATGTTAGGATAGATTACATATTAGGTTAGCAGTTTGATCTTCACCAATCCTTTTCAGGTGAGTGACTGAATACCTTCTTTCAAGACCTGTGCTCATAACAATGAAAATAACATTTTAAAATGGAATTGTGGTATGAGTTCCATCAAGTTCCATTTAGCTGCTATCACTATATGTCTGTGAGGCCCAGTAGTTTGTTCCTTTGTTAAACAAATGTTCCAACGCTACAACAGTAAAGCTGGTTTGGATAAAAGCATCCATTAAATGGCAAATGTTTGTGCACTATTTTCAAATCCACACATTATCAGCCCAGTCAAAAGTTTCAAATTAGAAATCTCATTTCACATGTAATTGAACAAAAATACATGTCAAGTGTACACAAAGCTAAATTTACAGCTGTCTGTAATTTTGAGCTTTATGTTTTTACTAATTTGCAGGGTCACACCTACTGAGGGAATCCAGGAGACTACTCATCGTCAGATTTGCATTTTTGTGCCTCAGTAAGTTATATGTTTCTACAAACATTTTGGACGCTGTCATGGCATTATGGCAAATGTTGCATCATTCCAGTGACGCTGATATTGTGAATCTACACATCAGCAGTCAGAGTACTACTCCATAAAGCCAGATTACCAGATCAACTATTAAATTGCACAGAGCATATTGAATGAAGATTGACTTGAATTTCCATGTAAATGTAATCTACCAGACTTGCAGCCCATGAAGCACCCAACTATTTTGGCTCCATAACAAATGATGTACTTTATGTTAGCTGCCATATATAGTACAAATATCACATTAACAGTCTGTCTGTATGTTATGCATATCAAGCTATTCAGTATTGTCAACATATGTACAACAGCTACAACTGTAAAACTGGCTACCTATGAATTACACTAATTTAGATATAGCCACTCTTGAGGCTGACTACTTGACTAATCATTTTTAACAACCCACCAACCACTCCACCTTGAATAAATGGAGTTTTGCATGTCCCTATGAAGTGTTCTCTTTTTCACAGCTTTATTTCATTATTACATTGCAGGGTCACACCTGATAAAGCAGCTCAGGAGACAGATTTTCTAGTGTTGCAACTTCTTGTCTTGGTGAGTGTGTCACAGAGTCTTTGGCCTCTCACATTACTGTGTCATTCTATCTTCATGCAATATGGTAAATTGTCATTACAGATACAGTGGCTTGCAGTTAAGGTCATTGTTAATCTGCTGAGTAAAAAGTAATGGTCATTCTTTAAATTGCTGTTTCTTTTTGCAGGATCCCTGTGTTTACCGTCTACCAGAGAGAACAATTTCAAGCTTCAGTCTTCAATATTTTCCATACATATATTACATTTAATTAGCAGACTTTTGATAGGCCACAATTTTGCAAGAATTATTTAATAATTACAACATTTTTGTTTGACATTTTTGAAGATGCCAAGGAAAGGCAAGAGATCCCAGGCTGCAAAAACCTGCTGGACAAAGATGGACCTGGCAGATCCACAGACCAGCCCGCCCAGCACCAGCAAAGAGGTACATTGTGAAGAATTGTGTATCCTTCTTCTGCATTTGACAATAATATCCAAGATATATTTGCACCTATGTCTGCTTAAAGGTCCCATATTCTACACTTTCCAGTGTTTTACTTTGTCTTGAGGTCTATTACAGTTTTTCTCGATCGCTTACACACTATAACTGGGCCTACTAACTAAACATCTCAAACCATGACGCCATCTATCAAAAGACAAACCCATTTGCCAAAACTATAAACACTATTCCCCTGTTTTCACACATATTCACATTTGTTGAACTTTTTGTGAAAAACCCTACACACAAATCCCTTCATATATCACTGGCTGCACCATGTGCTCATTTAGAAAGCACTGGTATTCAATATCATTAACTCAAGTCATCACAGCTCAAACCCAATTAACACACAATTACCCAGGTGCAAACACTAAGAGTCAAAATTGTTCACACACCAATCAGAACCTCAGGATAGATAGATAGATAGATATATAGATAGATAAAAGAGCTATGGGTCAGTTCACTTGTTTTGGAACAATGGATCCACAAAGACCTGAAGGTAGAGGAAGAGGACACAGGAGAGGAGGTGGAAGAGGAAGAGCAAGGGCAAGGAGACAAATAGATTCTGATGAGATTCTCAAATTGGGATGCTGAGGCAGAATAAATGTGATTTCTTACTTTATCTACAAACTGTTTTTTTTTTAATTGGTTTATATTGGTAAATACATGGACATTATTTTACTGTATTCTACGTTCTTTATCAGTTGCATATTTTTACAGTACATTTACTTTTTCACTCAATTTCAGTTTATTTTATTACAGTACATTGAGGAATTAAAAATGTTGAAAAGGTATACATGTGTTGTGTCTTTATATTGTGTTCATCATGTAAAGAGGTTGTTCTGGGGGAAAACCATAAGTGCCATTATTCATTGCAGTAACAGGTTTTTACAGTAGTGTTTTGAATTGATCTCACCAGTGTGTAACGGCTACTTTGTAGTGTATGTGTATTTGATGGCTTTTGTGATGTCTGAAGGCAAAGTTTGGGTTAGATGTAAGATTACATGGTTTTGAGTGGAGAGTTTGATTTTGACATGGAAGTTTGAAGTTTGTGAAGATGAGTGTGCAGTTATGCATTTGTGTTTAGAGTTTTGGGAAATGGAGCATAATTTCAAGAAATGTGTCTTAGCAATCAAGAAAAACTGTAAAAGCTGTTTGTCTGGTATCATGTACCAAAAACACACACAATCCATTTTTACATGTTCATTTTGCCCCACCTCTCTAAGCCAGGTTGTTTCTGCTCCTGTGTCTTTAAGGCTTATTAATATTAATGACCCCTCTGTTGTGATTGGCTAACCGTTTCAAATTTGAAAGGTGACACACCACAACACTGGCAGAGCAGGCAGCAGACAGGCAGGGAAACTCTCCAGTAATAAACAATGACAACCGCTCAAACACTTAAAAAAAAAACAAAAAAACAAAACACTGTTAGTCTATTATTTCTTACAAAAATGAAGATGAAAGTTACGGAAGTCCAAACGGCTGGTTTAGAGGCTCGCTTTTCTAATATGGATTGTGTGGATTTAGTTGGCAACCGTGCGTTTTGATACTTTTACAATGTTTAGATAGCACATCCAACTCCTTTATAATCAAAGAGGCAAGGGAAATCCTGTTGGGACATTTAAAGAGCAAACACTTTGAAAAAATGACATGAAAATGTTACTATTTGTCATCAGATACCTGAAGGCCTGACAGATCAAAGGGCAGCAAAGCGCCAGCATAAGATGGACGGGCCAACTGTACAGGCACCAGTCAAACAGGTACATACATTGTCCTACAGTGTACAGACACAGCATATTTGCAGCACACTCAGTTATATCTTTGCTAACTCGTCATTATCACACAATACTTGAAAGTCCAGTGGCAGCAGTTACACTGTAGATATGACTTGACACCCAGGGTTATATCTTATTTGGCCGCTCATCATAACATAATGTGTGAAGTTACTTTTCTTTTAAATGTCTGTTTGCAAAATATCCTTCAATCTTACACCCTTTCGTTACTGCTGTCAATATTTTCAAACCTTTGATTGAAACATGGATTCTGCTACAATTTTACTACAATTCCCTAATCAATCACAGTTGCTCAATTGTGCAGTGGTGTTGCATCTAATGTGGATTTAACTTACAGTAAGTCAACCACATGGTTTATAGACTGAAACAATGGAAACTTCAAAGAAGAATAACAAATTATAACTCCCTAATACCATTTCACTCAGACTCTAGTGATCATGTGTGATGAGATGTTTACACTCTCTCAGCCTTGGTTGCTGCATGTATCTGAACATGTTAAGATCTCATGTCACTGATTGTAATACAGTTCTATTTGAAGCTACTGTTTTTCACACAGAATGCCCCCCACATGCACTTTGGCATTATGTACCTTCCTTATTTAGAATGTAACACCACTGTATTTGGTATAAAAGTATAAAGTTGTTGTCTGCACCAGTCACATGTTAGTTGCTTCTAGGGCTGTCCCCGAAAAATCAACAATTCAATGGATCAACCAACAGACCCCCATATCGACTGCACTGATCATAGTCAAACAGTTAATTACACTGTTGTGTTTGGAAGGGTGACAGCAGCAAAGCTAATTACAATACTACTAATTTAATTGGGTATTTGAACAAACACTATTTGATGGAGTACAGCAAGATCCCACACAATATGCTAGCTCACAACAAGAATATACTGAGGCAGCAAACATTAGAGGATGCAGTTAAAAAAGAAAAAACGAGAGGATTATCATTGAATTTACGGCAATGGATGACCATCCCCTGTGGCCTTTGGCTGTTTAACATAGCATTTAAAAAAAAAAAAAACTCAGGCACTGCCCTTGTACTACTGTACAATCTGGTATTTGAAAACCACAATTACTCTCATTACAGACATTTGGGTGTTCAGATGTCATTGCTAAGTTTGACCATGCACTGGATTGATTGCAGCTTTAATTTACAAAGTGCAGCATTGAAAAATAAACACTGACATTTCAAAATGAAAATGCCTAGTTGAAAAAAAACAACACTTATTATACCACTGGTAGACTGGTTTGTTTGATCAATCTGAGTCAATTAGGAAAAATCTTAGTCGGGGACATCCCTAGTTGCCCATCAAAAAAGAAAGATATTCTATAATTGTGCTCAATACTATAAACATAACGCATTTGCACAAATAATAATGGTGTCATACCATTATTTAATATTTCATTCAGCTACCTGATCAAACAGCTGAAGAGTCACAGATTCAACAGGCAAGCAAAGGTAAACCTGTAGTTCAGATTTCTGGCACAGGACATGCAAAAGCTGTCATCACACCCAGGATTACATCTGTGCAGGCATCTCATTGTCAAAATGATGTCAGATATGATCCCTTCTCAAGAAATCATCAGTGCACATGTGTAGCTCTGACATTTCTGGCCTACCACAATGAAGGAGCACAATTGAGGAAGCCTGACCTTGACAAAGTACCACAAGTGCAAATAAGTGTAGGAGCCCAAAACCCACAAAACAAAGGACAATCCAGAAAGATGAGCAAATTAAATAAACAACGGCGAAGAAAAGAAGCAATGCGCATGGAAAGGAACATGAAAAAGCAATGTGCAGAACATAACAAAAACAAATATGTCAGTTGTTCACAGTTTCGGTCAAAAAAAATCAGTATATACACCAAAACTCGTTATCACATGGATCCTGATTTCCAAAAACAAAAGAAGGCATATATGAACAGGAGATATAACAGAGATCCTGATTTTAAAAAAAGACGGAAGGCATACATGATCAGGAGATACAACAGAGATCCTGATTTCCAAAAGAGACAGAAGGGATACATGATCAGGAGATACAAAAGAGATCCTGATTTTCAAAAGAGACAGAAGGGATACATGATCAGGAGATACAACAGAGATCTTGATTTCAGGCAAAAGCAGAAAACATACATTACATCAAGGTATGCATGTGACCAGGAGTACAGACTGAAACAAAAACAAACGATTCAGACCAGGTATCAAAATGACCCAACTTTCAGACTGCATCACATACAACGCTGTACCCTAGACAAGAGAAATAAATGTGTCAAAAACGCTGCATTTCACATCCTGCACAAGATGCAGTGTGCATTGAAAATAAAAATAAAATACAAACAATTCTACCTTAACCACCAGAAAATACTGCAACGTAATGATCAAAAGCAGCCCACAGAGAACCGTTTGATGCAAACTGCCTTATCTGTGTTCCATTCACAAACTCAACATGGCCCCACCCATATATGCACTGTCTGTCACAGAACCCTGTTCCCTAATCAAGTTCTACTTTGTAACCGAACAAAGTACATTAAAAATCTTGATGTGGTAGCTGTTTGCTTGACAGGAAAATATGTTCATATTTGTGACAATGAATGCTCAGGTCCAGAAACATGTACAGTTCCCCCAGAGAGAAGAGAAGAATGGATTTGCCATACTTGTGATCATCATCTGAAGACAGGACATATGCCGTCCATAGCAGCAGAAAATAAATTGGAGCTATCACCCATCCCCCCAGAATTGTGTGACTTGAATGTGCTTGAAAGACAGCTTCTAGCAAAAATCCTGCCATTTGCAAAAATTGTTGCACTGCCCAAAGGGCAACAAAGAGCTATACATGGTGCTGTTGTGTGTGTGCCATCTGAGGTGGAGGCAACAGTGAATTGTCTGCCAAGACCTAGCAGTGAATCCCAACTCTTGAAGGTGAAGCTAAAACGACACCTAAATTACAAAGGACATCAATACTTCCAGACAGTGAATATGGCAAATGTGCTAGCAGGCCTATCAAAACTGAAAGAGATGCATCCAGAATATAAAGATGTAACAATAAATGACAATGCCACGTTTGATGATGAAAATAATCCTGATGAACAGCCAGAGGAAACAAAGGAGCCAGAAGCAGTCAATGCAGAGGAAGACAGGGATGAGCTCAGACCTGGTCTTACCCTAGACACATGCATGCAGCCCGCTGACATAGGACAGGAAACTTTATCATACGGTGAGGGAATCTTCAGTATTGCACCCGCCCAAGGAAACAGACCTGTTGGCTTTTTCTCAATCCCCAAACTAGAAGCGATGTCGTTCCCTGTTCAGTTCCCCAATGGACAGAATACACTTGATGAAGAAAGAAAAATAAAACTATCCCCAAGCATGTACTTCAATGCAAGGCTGTTCTCTGTGGATTCTCGTTTTGCAAGGGACCAGAGTTACCTCTTCTTTGCCCAGTTTGTAACAGAAATACACATGGCTAGAAATAGCATGTCTATCCAGTTGCGGAAAGGGAAACCCATCACCAGAGACGGACGTCCCATTTCCAACAGCATGCTTCAGGATAAGCATCAGGTTGAGAGACTGATACACAACAGAGACACGGTTTATGCAACCACTGAGAGGGACTCCAGCTTACTGGCAAAAAACACTCAACGATCTGTTTGCCATGATCAGACAGCTGGGGAAGCCTACCTTCTTCTGTACGTTTAGTACAGCTGAAATGAGATGGCCTGAGATCATAACAGTAATAAAGGCTCAACAAGGTGAACAGGTGGTCTTTTCAGAGCTTGACTGGGCTACAAAATGTGAAATCCTGCAAAGCAACCATGTCACTGTCATGCGCATGTTTGAAAAACGTGTTGATGCACTACTGAGAGATCTGCTCATGTCACCAGCCCAGCCTATTGGTAAAGTAGATGATTACTTCTACCGAGTGGAGTATCAGGCCAGAGGAAGCCCGCATATTTACTGGCTTGGATAAAAGATGCCCCTGTGTTTGAAGAGGACCCTGATCAGAAAGTGTGTGACTTTGTTGACCGTTATATAACGTGTCAAATGCCTGACCCCAGCAAAGACCCTGAGCTCCACAAAATTGTCACTGAGGTTCAAGTTCACAGCAGAAATCATTCCAAGTCATGCAAGAAAGGCCGGGTATTGTGTAGATTTGGATTCCCTAAACTACCCATGGCTAAAACCATCATAACCCACCCACAGCCCCCTGATGGCAATGAAAAGCAAAAAACAGCAAAAAGCAACGCAGACGCCACAGAGTCACAATGAAATGACAATGATCTTCCAAAGTCAACAGCGGAAGCCAAGATGAAGCTCAAACCAGTGTGGGATTTGCTCAATGACCCAAGTGCCTCTTTGGATAACGTGTCAGACGTACTGTTGAAATGCAATTTGAGTTACGAAGACTACATGAGATGTGCTGCACAAGTATGTAATTCAAGTGTCATTATCATGAAGCGCGATCCAAAGGACTGTTGGGTGAATGGATACAATCCAGATTTGCTAAGAGCATGGAATGCAAACATGGACATTCAATACATTCTGGACCACCAGAGTTGTGTCATGTACATGTTGTCTTACATATCCAAGCCGGAGCATGAGATGAGTGAGTACCTCAAAACAATACTGAAGGATATGCGTGCAACAGATGGAAATGAAAGAGAGGAAATGAAGCAAATAATGCAGGCTTACTCTAATCACAGACAGGTCAGTGCTCAAGAGTCTGTGGCGAGAACATGCAGCTTACCAATGAAGATGTGTTCATGCACTGTTGTATTCATACAAACAGATGACAATGCACTAAAATGAGTCTCCCCCTAAGTGCCTTACAGAACAAAATGCCAGATTCTGAAGATGTGTGGATGTCAGGATTACCAGACAAATACAGAGCAAGACCTGAAACGCCAGAGTTTGAAAACATGTGTCTGGCAGAATTTGCGTCAAAATACAGGATTATCTATGGCCAGCAAAGACAAGGGAAGAATGTCATGCGGCTACTAAATGACATGGGACACGTTCAGAAACGAACTTGAGGAAAGCCGGCGATCATCAGATATACCCGCTTCTCACAGCAAAAGCATCCCGAAAAGTTTTACGGAAGATTGCTGAAACTGTATCTCCCAAACCGCTCAGACTCGCAGCTAAAAAACCAGAGATACCCAACATATAAGGAATTTTACCAAAATGCCTTTGTTGAACTCCCAGGAACAAACTGCATCCAGTCAGTACATATGATAGTCAAAAGAAACAGGAAAGACTATGAACAACACAGCTCAGAAGTTGACAGAGCAATTGATGAATTTCAACAGAATGGGCCATTTGAGAACGCATGGACAGCTTTTGCACCTGAAGTTGAACTAGTTCGTTTGGAGTGCATCGAAGAGCAAGAACAGATACATCCCCAACAAGACGATGAACAAGATGACGTTCCGGACTACAGCGCTCTTCCCCGAGAGAAAGGTGGAGTCATACCAGCAATAGAGGTACCCCAGATGACCCTTGCTGCTATGCAGAAGTTGTATCAAAGCCTAAACCAAGTACAAGCGTCCGTATTCTACACTGTCCGTGACTGGTGCTACGCTTGTAGCACCAGTCACGGACAGTGTAGAATACGGACGCGCTTGCGTGTGGGGCCAGAATCCCGAACAGTTCTTTTATTTTGTTTCTGGAGGCGCTGGCTGTGACAAATCCCTTCTCATCAAATGCATACATATGGAGGCAACCAAGATACTGCAACAACTCCCAAGATTACACCAGGAAGCAGACATGTCTACGCCCACAGTGCTACTGACTGCCTTTACTGGCACTGCAGCCTTCAACAGCTCAGGAAAAACTTTGCATTCCATTTTAAAACGGCCAAGAACTTTGAAGCCACCTTACCAAGGACTTGGAAATGCACTGGACGAAGTGAGAGCGACATTATCAAATGCGGAGATCCTGATCATCGACGAAGTGTCCATGGTTTCGAAGAACCTGTTTGCTTATGTCAACTGGAGATTTCAGCAGATCAAAGGCAGCAAGAAACCTTTCGGAGGGATGTCGGTTCTAGCTGTAGGAGACTTTTACCAGCTGCCGCCCCTCGGTAAAGCCAATACACTTTGCGTGTATGAGGAGGACGTACTTGACCTGTGGCAAGACCACTTCCAGATGATCACCCTTACAGAGATCATGCGCCAGAAAGATGATCTTGCTTTTGCAGAGCTCTTGAACAGAATACGAGTGAAGCAAAAGAAAGAGCCTTTGAGTGAGAGTGACAAAGCTTTGCTTGCGCAGGCTGTGACTGACCCCAAAGACTGCCCACCTGACGTACTGCACGTATTTGCAACAAACAAGGAAGTAGACCAACACAATGCAAATACAGTATTTGCCCTCCATACCAACATCATGAACATTGATGCAGACGACTACAAAAAAGACCCAACAACAGGACAGATGAGGAGACAGACTACACCCATCAAGGGTCAAAAAGGAGATTTACCCGACACCATACAAGCCGCAGAGGGAGTTCGTGTGATGCTGATTCGCAATATAGATGTAGAAGATGGCCTAGTGAACGGTGCGTTTGGAAAGATAGCCAAGATTGTGACTGAGACACAAAGTGGAACAAACGCAGTAAAGATGCTTGGACTGCAGCTGGACAATTCAAGTGCAGGTCAGAAACACCGCAACAAGACACAAGATGGACCACACAACTTGGTGTACATTGAGAGAACAGAGGAAAGCATGAGCAAAAAAGGAGTGGTTCGCAGGCAGTTCCCCATGAAGTTAGCCTTCGCGTGTACAGCCCACAAAGTTCAAGGTATGACATTGCAGTCTGCTGTGGTCTCCTTGAAACGTGTATTTGAACCAGGAATGGCCTATGTTGCACTAAGTAGAACAACGTCACTTCATGGACTGTATATGACAGAAGAAAATATATGCTGATCCTGACATCACAACTTCACTGGAAAACATGAAAAGAGCATCATTCAGCAGTACAATGCCACTTTTGGAACATGTACAGGTCACAAACCAAGTCCAAACCTTCAAAATCATTCACCACAACACCCAAGGACTACCATCTCACATTGAGGACATCAAACGGCATCACGAGTTGACACTTGCAGATGTGTTATGTGTAACGGAAACCAAGCTGTCTGGCTCCTTTGTTTCTACAAATCTCCAGTTGGAAGGTTACAACATGTTTACACGGAACAGACACCTCTCTTACACAAACTATCCTGACATTTCAAGCAAAGATGGAGGTGGAGTCGCTATCTACTGTAAAAGCCATATTCAAGCCCAGGCCAAGCAGTACATACAAAATGTGACGGACCTAGAGTTTGTAGTCGTCAAGATTGAGGCCCCAATCACAGCACTGATTGCTGCTGTCTACAGACCTCCATGTTACAGTGTTGGAAATTTCCTACAAAACCTGCAAAGTCTTTTGGATTCTTTGGAAATTATGGATCACCATCCAATCATCGTCTGTGGTGACTTTAATGAGGACCTCTCATCCAGTGGAAATAAACCCATATTCCAGCTGTTTCACTCAAGAGGATATGCACAACTCATCAGAGCTGCAACGACTGAAAAACACACACTCCTGGATCACATGTACATCTCTCAACCACAACTCTGCCTCCAGTCAGGTGTACTGGAAACGTATTACAGCTATCACAATCCCGTTTACTGTGTATTAACCATGTGATGGCCCAGGATGAGGAACAATGCGCCGTTCTCAGCTCTTGGTACAATGATTTGCTTCTAGGTGTTCGGTTTCTGACCTGCTGAGCGGGCTGTCACAAGCCAGCAGTGTCAGCCGTCCCTTTAGCTTATTGTTGTTTAAATCAGGAGTGAGATTGCAAATTATTCACTCATGTTGGAAATGTTCAGGGTACAGAGGGCTCATACCACTACAATGAACTGCTTAGGCTCCAGTGGACTTACACTGTCATTAACTCTTGAAATGTCTGTATCACACCAATGTTTCCACATTGTTATTGTTCATTAATGTTTATGTTTTTTTTTGGGGTTCTGTGAAACCTTTGTGCTATCTTATGATCAATAAAAGAGTAGGCTAATGTATCATATGATAGTACACACATGTCACTCAGTGGGGAGTGATGCACTGTTCTCAGCTCTTGGTACAATGATTTGCTTCTAGGTGTTCGGTTTCTGACCTGCTGAGCGGGCTGTCACAAGCCAGCAGTGTCAGCCGTCCCTTTAGCTTATTGTTGTTTAAATCAGGAGTGAGATTGCAAATTATTTACTCATGTTGGGGATGTTTACAGATGAGTACAGCAGGCTCATACTGGCACAGTGTTCTATATTGGCTGGACAGACTTCCTTTGTCATTCATTATAGTACTGCTCTTTTCAAGATTAACATGTTATGCTTATCAAGCAGTATCATGGCAGTGTGTGGGGGGCACACTGCCTTGATGAGATCAAGCAACATAAAGTAAACAAAAAGTAAGCAGCAGCTCCAGTGATGAAACGGGACACCAAAACAAAAGAAGACATTGAGGTAAAAATCATGAATAGGACTGCTAAGTGCATAAATGTTCACATGTAATTGCATGATTAAATCATCAATAGTAGATTCATGTGTGGAACAGAGTTTTTGCAATATATTTTGTATGTTGAATAATTTATGTATATTATACTGTATACAGTTTCCTGTTTTTGTTGCCATTACTAACAGATGTGTCCTTTTAGTATAGCCACAGAAAATGTGGTCACCACACCATGCTTACCAAGAAGCATCATGGCGGCGTGCAGATGGGAAAAAAACAAATCTCAAGCTAAGTGTTCATTTTTTCTGTTCATCTTATTATTGCATCTTATAAATGTTATAAAATAACATTTCACTACTCTGAGAATTTGTCAGAAAATTTGGCATCACCACTTACCCAAAAAAAAACATTTCATGAATGTAAATGAAGAATTAGCACTAATACAGCTGTTTATGTCCTGATTGTTTTTCAGACACGGCACAGCTGTTAAACAAAGATGAAGACCACAGTGAACACCACAATGTCGATGACAGCAGGTCCAGTGAGGAAGCAGCACACCAAAAGAAGTAGATATTGAGGTAAAGGTTATGAATAATGACTGGTTAAGTGCAAACAAGTTTACATTGATGTGCATGCTTACATCGTCTTTATTATGAACTATACTCTGCATGATGGGGACTATGTCGGTAAATAAGTGAGTCTGCAGTGTATTTTGTGTTAAAATATGTTATCACCACATGCTCATAGAAACATTTCACTAATAAAGATGCAAAAGGATTAGGGCTATTGTAGCTGCTGATGTACTCTGATTTTTTTCAGACAGCTGTTAAAGCAAGGTGAACACCACATTGAACACCGTGACGAAAATGGCAGCAGCTCCAGTGAGGAAACAACACACCAAAGTAAGCAGACATTGAGATAAAGGTTAGGAAAATAGGACAGCTAAACTCATTACTAATGTACATTTCCTTCTGTATAGCCATGGATTTGTGCAGATGGGAAAACAACATTTAATGCTAAATGTTGCAGTTTTTCTCTTTAGTATGTTGTAAAATAATGTTTTCACTATTTTGACAATTTCCCATAAAATATGTTATCATAGGGATATAGGAAGATAGGAAAACATTTTAGTAATGTTGATATAAAAGGGCTAGGACTAATGGAGCTACTGATGTTCTCTGATTATTTTCAGACACAGGACAGCTGATGCAGATAAAGGAAACTGCCTACAGCAGTGAAGATAGAGGACAGCAGCAGCTCCAGTGAGGAAGCAGAGGAAGCAGTGCACCAAAACATGAACACATTGAGGTAAAGGTTAAGAATTTCACTGGTAAACCCTAGTGTTGCAGTATATTTTGTCATATGGGGTTTCTGTATCTATTGAAGTGCACACAGGTTTACATTGATGTGAATCCTTATATCTTCTTTATTATGGATTGTACTGTGCAAGATGTGTGGGCAAGTGAAAGTGAGGTGTCTGCAGTGTATTTCATGTGTTTCAGAATTTGTTTACAAGGTAGTGTATACGGTTTTCTGTATTTATTAGTGTGCCTGCTTTGCAATGCAAAGGAGCGACTGGTTTTGGCTTATTGTGAGTGCTAATGAAACATTAGTTCAAAGTTTCCCGCCACAGGGGGGCCTGTATCCATAGCAACTAGTGACTCGGTCTCTGGGCAGAAATTGTCACACCTGCCCGTGATTGGCTAGGTGGACAGTTAATACTGTTTAATACTGTTTAATACTGTTTAATACTGTCATACTGTTTGTGTTTGTGTGTGTGCGAGGGATGGAGATGCGCACCAAGCAGCAGGCACACTCAAAATTTCCTGAAATTTTCTAGTTAGTGTGCCTGCTTTGCAAGGCAAAGGAGCACACTCTTAATATTGCTCATACTTATTAGTGTGCCTGCTTTGCAATGCAAAGGAGCACACTCTTAATATTGCTCATACTTATTATTATTCTTCCTTGCAAAACTTCGGCGCGTAACTAGTCTCGCAGCGTAGCCGCGACACCCCTCAAAATACATCAAAACGTGCGCCTTGAACGGGAATCAAGTGCTATGACTTTTCTTAGAGATTGTACGTAAAGTTTTCGCACGAAGTGCGAAAACGTGCGATTTTCGGCCCATTGAAATGAATGGAGAATCGGAAAAAAAAACGCAGAAATTCATCAAACCGGCCCCTCTTTGGAGCCACGCCACTTGGTCATACTTTGTCGCAGAAACATGATTAAAAGTTTACACGGGTCACAAGACTTTGAGCTCTGTTGGTCTAAAGACACTTTTCAATAGCTACTACGGTTTTTACGCAATCACAGATTACGTTTTATACGACTTTTGGACAGTTTCAGATTTTATAATGGGTGTGTATTGCGCGGAATGTTCAGACCTAGAGCACGTGATGTCGTCACACACTCTAGCTCCACGCCTTCAAGTTTGATCAGAAATCTTCCAAACATTATCATCTTAGTCCCACAGCTTCCACTCTACAAGCAAGATTTATACACTAAATTGTAGGCATTTTTGTCCTCTCTCACCCAATGTTACTTCCATTGAAATAGGACCCACGGTTTTTGAATAAATCGCCCGAAAGGGCAGGGAGTGCCGTCCGACACTCCCATCCGCTTCCATGCAATTTGACCGCTCAAACCCAGAGTGAGAAGAAGAAAAGAAGGTGATTTATATTTTATCACAGCTCCTTTTTTAAAAATCATACAGACACATGTCATACATCAGTGTCGCCAGTGAAGTCTTGGGACGATCAAAGTGAAAAAACATTTTTGATGCGAGCTTTACTTTTTGAGATACAGGGATTTGTTCGGGGACAGTCTTGGCTTATTGTGAGTGCTAATGAAACATTAGTTCAAAGTTTCCCGCCACAGGGGGGCCTGTATCCATAGCAACTAGTGACTCGGTCTCTGGGCAGAAATTGTCACACCTGCCCGTGATTGGCTAGGTCGACAGTTAATACTGTTTAATACTGTCATACTGTTTGTGTTTGTGTGTGTGCGAGGGATGGAGATGCGCACCAAGCAGCAGGCACACTCAAAATTTCCTGAAATTTTCTAGTTATTATTATTTTTCTTTTTATTCTTCCTTGCAAAACTTCGGCGCGTAACTAGTCTCGGGGCGTAGCTGCGACACCCCTCAAAATACATCGAAACGTGCGCCTTGATCGGGAATCAAGTGCTATGACTTTTCTTAGAGATTGTACGTAAAGTTTTCGCACGAAGTGTGAAAACGTGCGATTTTTGGCCCATTGAAATGAATGGAGAATCGGAAAAAAAATCGCACAAATTCATCAAACCGGCCCCTCTTTGGAGCCACGCCACTTGGTCATACTTTGTCGCAGAAACATGATTAAAAGTTTACACGGGTCACAAGACTTTGAACTCTGTTGGTCTAAAGACACTTTTCAATAGCTACTACGGTTTTTACGCAATCGCAGTTTACGTTTTATAAGACTTTTGGACAGTTTCAGATTTTATAATGGGTGTGTATTGCGTGGAATGTTCAGACCTAGAGCACGTGATGTCGTCACACACTCTAGCTCCACGCCTTCAAGTTTGATCAGAAATCTTCCAAACATTATCATCTTAGTCCCACAGCTTCCACTCTACAAGCAAGCTTTATACACCAAATTGTAGGTATTTTTGTCCTCTCTCACCCAATGTTACTTCCATTGATATAGGACCCACGGTTTTTGAATAAATCCCCCGAAAGGGCAGGGAGTGCCGTTCGACACTCCCATCCGCTTCAATGTAATTTGACCGCTCAAACCCAGAGTGAGAAGAAGAAAAGAAGGTGATTTATATTTTATCACAGCTCCTTTAGTTTAAATCATACAGACACATGTCATACATCAGTGTCGCCGGTGAAGTCTTGGGACGCTCAAAGTGAAAAAACATTTTCGATGCGAGCTTTACTTTTCGAGATACAGGGATTTGTTCGGGGACAGTCTTGGCTTATTGTGAGTGCTAATGAAACATTAGTTCAAAGTTTCCCGCCACAGGGGGGCCTGTATCCATAGCAACTAGTGACTCGGTCTCTGGGCAGAAATTGTCACACCTGCCCGTGATTGGCTAGGTCGACAGTTAATACTGTTTAATACTGTCATACAGTTTGTGTTTGTGTGTGTGCGAGGGATGGAGATGCGCACCAAGCAGCAGGCACACTCAAAATTTCCTGAAATTTTCTAGTTAGTGTGCCTGCTTTGCAAGGCAAAGGAGCACACTCTTAATATTGCTCATACTTATTATTAGTGTGCCTGCTTTGCAAGGCAAAGGAGCACACTCTTAATATTGCTCATACTTATTATTTTTATTAGTGTGCCTGCTTTGCAAGGCAAAGGAGCACACTCTTAATATTGCTCATACTTATTAGTGTGCCTGCTTTGCAAGGCAAAGGAGCACACTCTTAATATTGCTCATACTTATTAGTGTGCCTGCTTTGCAAGGCAAAGGAGCACACTCTTATTATTGCTCATACTTAATATTATTATTATTCTTCCTTGCAAAACTTCGGTATGTAACTAGTCTCGCAGCGTAGCCGCGACACCCCTCAAAATACATCAAAACGTGCGCCTTGAACGGGAATCAAGTGCTATGACTTTTCTTAGAGATTGTACGTAAAGTTTTCGCACGAAGTGCGAAAACGTGCGATTTTCGGCCCATTGAAATGAATGGAGAATCGGAAAAAAAATCGCACAAATTCATCAAATCGGCCCCTCTTTGGAGCCACGCCACTTGGTCATACTTTGTCGCAGAAACATGATTAAAAGTTTACACGGGTCACAAGACTTTGAACTCTGTTGGTCTAAAGACACTTTTCAATAGCTACTACGGTTTTTACGCAATCGCAGATTACGTTTTATACGACTTTTGGACAGTTTCAGATTTTATAATGGGTGTGTATTGCGCGGAATGTTCAGACCTAGAGCACGTGATGTCGTCACACACTCTAGCTCCACGCCTTCTAATTTTATCAGAAATCTTCCAAACATTATCATCTTAGTCCCACAGCTTCCACTCTACAAGCAAGATTTATACACCAAATTGTAGGCATTTTTGTCCTCTCTCACCCAATGTTACTTCCATTGAAATAGGACCCACAGTTTTTGAATAAATCGCCCGAAAGGGCAGGGAGTGCCGTCCGACACTCCCATTCGCTTCAATGTTATTTGACCGCTCAAACCCAGAGTGAGAAGAAGAAAAGGAGGTGATTTATATTTTATCACAGCTCCTTTAGTTTAAATCATACAGACACATGTCATACATCAGTGTCGCCGGTGAAGTCTTGGGACGCTCAAAGTGAAAAAACATTTTCGATACGAGCTTTACTTTTCGAGATACAGGGATTTGTTCGGGGACAGTCTTGGTTTACTGTGAGTGCTAATGAAACATTAGTTCAAAGTTTCCCGCCACAGGGGGGCCTGTATCCATAGCAACTAGTGACTCTGTCTCTGGGCAGAAATTGTCACACCTGCCCGTGATTGGCTAGGTGGACAGTTAATACTGTTTAATACTGTCATACTGTTTGTGTTTGTGTGTGTGCGAGGGATGGAGATGCGCACCAAGCGGCAGGCACACTCAAAATTTCCTGAAATTTTCTAGTTATTATTATTATTATTTTTTTTCTTTTTATTATTCTTCCTTGCAAAACTTCGGCGTGTAACTAGTCTCGGGGCGTAGGTGCGACACCCCTCAAAATACATCAAAACGTGCGCCTTGAACGGGAATCAAGTGCTATGACTTTTCTTAGAGATTGTACGTAAAGTTTTCGCACGAAGTGCGAAAACGTGCGATTTTCGGCCCATTGAAATGAATGGAGAATCGGAAAAAACATCGCACAAATTCATCAAATCGGCCCCTCTTTGCAGCCACGCCACTCGGTCATACTTTGTCGCAGAAACATGATTAAAAGTTTACACGGGTCACAAGACTTTGAACTCTGTTGGTCTAAAGACACTTTTCAATAGCTACTACGGTTTTTACGCAATCGCAGATTACGTTTTATACGACTTTTGGACAGTTTCAGATTTTATAATGGGTGTGTATTGCGCGGAATGTTCAGACCTAGAGCACGTGATGTCGTCACACACTCTAGCTCCACGCCTTCAAGTTTTATCAGAAATCTTCCAAACATTATCATCTTAGTCCCACAGCTTCCACTCTACAAGCAAGCTTTATACACCAAATTGTAGGCATTTTTGTCCTCTCTCACCCAATGTTACTTCCATTGAAATAGGACCCACGGTTTTTGAATAAATCGCCCAAAAGGGCAGGGAGTGCCGTCCGACACTCCCATCCGCTTCAATGTAATTTGACCGCTCAAACCCAGAGTGAGAAGAAGAAAAGGAGGTGATTTATATTTTATCACAGCTCCTTTAGTTTAAATCATACAGACACATGTCATACATCAGTGTCGCCGGTGAAGTCTTGGGACGCTCAAAGTGAAAAAACATTTTCGATGCGAGCTTTACTTTTCGAGATACAGGGATTTGTTCGGGGACAGTCTTGGCTTATTGTGAGTGCTAATGAAACATTAGTTCAAAGTTTCCCGCCACAGGGGGGCCTGTATCCATAGCAACTAGTGACTCGGTCTCTAGGCAGAAATTGTCACACCTGCCCGTGATTGGCTAGGTGGACAGTTAGGTTACTGTTTAATACTGTTTAATACTGTTTAATACTGTTTAATACTGTCATACAGTTTGTGTTTGTGTGTGTGCGAGGGATGGAGATGCGCACCAAGCAGCAGGCACACTCAAAATTTCCTGAAATTTTCTAGTTAGTGTGCCTGCTTTGCAAGGCAAAGGAGCACACTCTTATTATTGCTCATACTTATTATTATTATTTTTCTTTTTATTCTTCCTTGCAAAACTTCGGCGTGTAACTAGTCTCGGGGCGTAGTTGCGACACCCCTCAAAATACATCAAAACGTGCGCCTTGAACGGGAATCAAGTGCTATGACTTTTCTTAGAGATTGTACGTAAAGTTTTCGCACGAAGTGCGAAAACGTGCGATTTTCGGCCCATTGAAATGAATGGAGAATCGGAAAAAAAAACGCACAAATTCATCAAATCGGCCCCTCTTTGGAGCCACGCCACTCGGTCATACTTTGTCGCAGAAACATGATTAAACATTTACACGGGTCAGAAGACTTTGAACTCGGTTGGTCTAAAGACACTTTTCAATAGCTACTACGGTTTTTACGCAATCGCAGATTACGTTTTATACGACTTTTGGACAGTTTCAGATTTTATAATGGGTGTGTATTGCGCGGAATGTTCAGACCTAGAGCACGTGATGTCGTCACACACTCTAGCTCCACGCCTTCAAGTTTGATCAGAAATCTTCCAAACATTATCATCTTAGTCCCACAGCTTCCACTCTACAAGGACAATTTATATACCAAATTGTAGGCATTTTTGTCCTCTCTCACCCAATGTTACTTCCATTGAAATAGGACCCACGGTTTTTGAATAAGTCGCCCGAAAGGGCAGGGAGTGCTGTCCAACACTCCCATCCGCTTCCATGCAATTTGACCGCTCAAACCCAGAGTGAGAAGAAGAAAAGAAGGTGATTTATATTTTATCACAGCTCCTTTAGTTTAAATCATACAGACACATGTCATACATCAGTGTCACCAGTGAAGTCTTGGGACGCTCAAAGTGAAAAAACATTTTCGATGCGAGCTTTACTTTTCGAGATACAGGGATATGTTCGGCGACCGGCTTGGCTTATTGTGAGTGCTAATGAAACATTAGTTCAAAGTTTCCCGCCACAGGGGGGCCTGTATCCATAGCAACTAGTGACTCAGTCTCTTGGCGGAAATTGTCACAGCTGCCCGTGATTGGCTAGGTGGACAGTTAATACTGTTTAATACTGTCATACAGTTTGTGTTTGTGTGTGTGCGAGGGATGGAGATGCGCACCAAGCAGCAGGCACACTCAAAATTTCCTGAAATTTTCTAGTTATTATTATTATTCTTCCTTGCAAAACTTCGGTATGTAACTAGTCTCGGGGCGTAGTTGCGACACCCCTCAAAATACATCAAAACGTGCGCCTTGATCGGGAATCAAGTGCTATGACTTTTCTTAGAGATTGTACGTAAAGTTTTCGCACGAAGTGCGAAAACGTGCGATTTTCGGCCCATTGAAATGAATGGAGAATCGGAAAAAAATCGCACAAATTCATCAAATCGGCCCCTCTTTGGAGCCACGCCACTTGGTCATACTTTGTCGCAGAAACATGATTAAAAGTTTACACGGGTCACAAGACTTTGAACTCTGTTGGTCTAAAGACACTTTTCAATAGCTACTACGGTTTTTACGCAATCGCAGTTTACGTTTTATACGACTTTTGGCCAGTTTCAGATTTTATAATGGGTGTGTATTGCGCGGAATGTTCAGACCTAGAGCACGTGATGTCGTCACACACTCTAGCTCCACGCCTTCAAGTTTGATCAGAAATCTTCCAAACATTATCATCTTAGTCCCACAGCTTCCACTCTACAAGCAAGATTTATACACCAAATTGTAGGCATTTTTGTCCTCTCTCACCCAATGTTACTTCCATTGATATAGGACCCACGGTTTTTGAATAAATCGCCCAAAAGGGCAGGGAGTGCTGTCCGACACTCCCATCCGCTTCCATGTAATTTGACCGCTCAAACCCAGAGTGAGAAGAAGAAAAGGAGGTGATTTATATTTTATCACAGCTCCTTTAGTTTAAATCATACAGACACATGTCATACATCAGTGTCGCCAGTGAAGTCTTGGGACGCTCAAAGTGAAAAAACATTTTCGATGCGAGCTTTACTTTTCGAGATACAGGGATTTGTTCGGGGACAGTCTTGGCTTATTGTGAGTGCTAATGAAACATTAGTTCAAAGTTTCCCGCCACAGGGGGGCGCTGTATCCATAGCAACTGGTGTCTCTGGGCAGAAATTGTCACACCTGCCCGTGATTGGCTAGGTCGACAGTTAATACTGTTTAATACTGTTTAATACTGTCATACTGTTTGTGTTTGTGTGTGTGCGAGGGATGGAGATGCGCACCAAGCAGCAGGCACACTCAAAATTTCCTGAAATTTTCTAGTTAGTGTGCCTGCTTTGCAAGGCAAAGGAGCACACTTATATTATTGCTCATACTTAATATTATTATTCTTCCTTGCAAAACTTCGGTATGTAACTAGTCTCGCAGCGTAGCCGCGACACCCCTCAAAATACATCAAAACGTGCGCCTTGAACGGGAATCAAGTGCTATGACTTTTCTTAGAGATTGTACGTAAAGTTTTCGCACGAAGTGCGAAAACGTGCGATTTTCGGCCCATTGAAATGAATGGAGAATCGGAAAAAAAATCGCACAAATTCATCAAATCGGCCCCTCTTTGGAGCCACGCCACTTGGTCATACTTTATCGCAGAAACATGATTAAAAGTTTACACGGGTCACAAGACTTTGAACTCTGTTGGTCTAAAGACACTTTTCAATAGCTACTACGGTTTTTACGCAATCACAGATTACGTTTTATACGACTTTTGGACAGTTTCAGATTTTATAATGGGTGTGTATTGCGCGGAATGTTCAGACCTAGAGCACGTGATGTCGTCACACACTCTAGCTCCACGCCTTCAAGTTTGATCAGAAATCTTCCAAACATTATCATCTTAGTCCCACAGCTTCCACTCTACAAGCAAGATTTATACACCAAATTGTAGGCATTTTTGTCCTCTCTCACCCAATGTTACTTCCATTGAAATAGGACCCACGGTTTTTGAATAATTCGCCCGAAAGGGCAGGGAGTGCCATCCAACACTCCCATCCGCTTCCATGCAATTTGACCGCTCAAACCCAGAGTGAGAAGAAGAAAAGAAGGTGATTTATATTTTATCACAGCTCCTTTTTTAAAAATCATACAGACACATGTCATACATCAGTGTCGCCAGTGAAGTCTTGGGACGCTCAAAGTGAAAAAACATTTTTGATGCAAGCTTTACTTTTCGAGATACAGGGATTTGTTCGGGGACAGTCTTGGCTTACTGTGAGTGCTAATGAAACATTAGTTCAAAGTTTCCCGCCACAGGGGGGCCTGTATCCATAGCAACTAGTGACTCGGTCTCTGGGCAGAAATTCTCACACCTGCCCGTGATTGGCTAGGTCGACAGTTAATACTGTTTAATACTGTTTAATACTGTCATACTGTTTTTGTTTGTGTGTGTGCGAGGGATGGAGATGCGCACCAAGCAGCAGGCACACTCAAAATTTCCTGAAATTTTCTAGTTATTATTATTCTTCCTTGCAAAACTTCGGTATGTAACTAGTCTCGCAGCGTAGCCGCGACACCCCTCAAAATACATCAAAACGTGCGCCTTGAACGGGAATCAAGTGCTATGACTTTTCTTAGAGATTGTACGTAAAGTTTTCGCACGAAGTGCGAAAACGTGCGATTTTCGGCCCATTGAATTGAATGGAGAATCGGAAAAAAAATCGCACAAATTCATCAAATCGGCCCCTCTTTGGAGCCACGCCACTTGGTCATACTTTGTCGCAGAAACATGATTAAAAGTTTACACGGGTCACAAGACTTTGAACTCTGTTGGTCTAAAGACACTTTTCAATAGCTACTACGGTTTTTACGCAATCGCAGATTACGTTTTATACGACTTTTGGACAGTTTCAGATTTTATAATGGGTGTGTATTGCGCGGAATGTTCAGACCTAGAGCACGTGATGTCGTCACACACTCTAGCTCCACGCCTTCAAGTTTGATCAGAAATCTTCCAAACATTATCATCTTAGTCCCACAGCTTCCACTCTACAAGCAAGATTTATACACCAAATTGTAGGCATTTTTGTCCTCTCTCACCCAATGTTACTTCCATTGAAAAAGGACCCACGGTTTTTGAATAAATCGCCCAAAGGGCAGGGAGTGCCGTCCGACACTCCCATCCGCTTCCATGTAATTTGACCACTCAAACCCAGAGTGAGAAGAAGAAAAGAAGGTGATATATATTTTATCACAGCTCCTTTAGTTTAAATCATACAGACACATGTCATACATCAGTGTCGCCAGTGAAGTCTTGGGACGCTCAAAGTGAAAAAACATTTTCGATGCGAGCTTTACTTTTCGAGATACAGGGATTTGTTCGGGGACAGTCTTGGCTTACTGTGAGTGCTAATGAAACATTAGTTCAAAGTTTCCCGCCACAGGGGGGCCTGTATCCATAGCAACTAGTGACTCGGTCTCTGGGCAGAAATTGTCACACCTGCCCGTGATTGGCTAGGTCGACAGTTAATACTGTTTAATACTGTTTAATACTGTCATACTGTTTCTGTTTGTGTGTGTGCGAGGGATGGAGATGCGCACCAAGCAGCAGGCACACTCAAAATTTCCTGAAATTTTCTAGTTATTATTTTTATTTTTATTCTTCCTTGCAAAACTTCGGCGTGTAACTAGTCTCGCAGCGTAGCCGCGACACCCCTCAAAATACATCAAAACGTGCGCCTTGAATGGGAATCAAGTGCTATGACTTTTCTTAGAGATTGTACGTAAAGTTTTCGCACGAAGTGCGAAAACGTGCGATTTTCGGCCCATTGAAATGAATGGAGAATCGGAAAAAAAATCGCACAAATTCATCAAATCGGCCCCTCTTTGGAGCCACGCCACTCGGTCATACTTTGTCGCAGAAACATGATTAAAAGTTTACACGGGTCACAAGACTTTGAACTCTGTTGGTCTAAAGACACTTTTCAATAGCTACTATGGTTTTTACGCAATCGCAGATTACGTTTTATACGACTTTTGGACAGTTTCAGATTTTATAATGGGTGTGTATTGCGCGGAATGTTCAGACCTAGAGCACGTGATGTCGTCACACACTCTAGCTCCACGCCTTCAAGTTTGATCAGAAATCTTCCAAACATTATCATCTTAGTCCCACAGCTTCCACTCTACAAGCAAGATTTATACACCAAATTGTAGGCATTTTTGTCCTCTCTCACCCAATGTTACTTCCATTGAAATAGGACCCACGGTTTTTGAATAAATCGCCCAAAAGGGCAGGGAGTGCCGTCCGACACTCCCATCCGCTTCCATGTAATTTGACCGCTCAAACCCAGAGTGAGAAGAAGAAAAGAAGGTGATTTATACTTTATCACAGCTCCTTTAGTTTAAATCATACAGACACATGTCATACATCAGTGTTGCCAGTGAAGTCTTGGGACGCTCAAAGTGAAAAAACATTTTCGATGCAAGCTTTACTTTTCGAGATACAGGGATTTGTTCGGGGACAGTCTTGGCTTATTGTGAGTGCTAATGAAACATTAGTTCAAAGTTTCCCGCCACAGGGGGGCCTGTATCCATAGCAACTAGTGACTCGGTCTCTGGGCAGAAATTGTCACACCTGCCCGTGATTGGCTAGGTGGACAGTTAATACTGTTTAATACTGTCATACTGTTTGTGTTTGTGTGTGTGCGAGGGATGGAGATGCGCACCAAGCAGCAGGCACACTCAAAATTTCCTGAAATTTTCTAGTTAGTGTGCCTGCTTTGCAAGGCAAAGGAGCACACTCTTATTATTGCTCATACTTAATATTATTATTCTTCCTTGCAAAACTTCGGTATGTAACTAGTCTCGGGGCGTAGTTGCGACACCCCTCAAAATACATCAAAACGTGCGCCTTGAACGGGAATCAAGTGCTATGACTTTTCTTAGAGATTGTATGTAAAGTTTTCGCACGAAGTGCGAAAACGTGCGATTTTCGGCCCATTGAAATGAATGGAGAATCGGGAAAAAAATCGCACAAATTCATCAAACCGGCCCCTCTTTGGAGCCACGCCACTTGTTCATACTTTGTCGCAGAAACATGATTAAAAGTTTACACGGGTCACAAGACTTTGAGCTCTGTTGGTCTAAAGACACTTTTCAATAGCTACTACGGTTTTTACGCAATCACAGATTACGTTTTATACGACTTTTGGACAGTTTCAGATTTTATAATGGGTGTGTATTGCGCAGAATGTTCAGACCTAGAGCACGTGATGTCGTCACACACTCTAGCTCCACGCCTTCAAGTTTGATCAGAAATCTTCCAAACATTATCATCTTAGTCCCACAGCTTCCACTCTACAAGCAAGATTTATACACTAAATTGTAGGCATTTTTGTCCTCTCTCACCCAATGTTACTTCCATTGAAATAGGACCCACGGTTTTTGAATAAATCGCCCGAAAGGGCAGGGAGTGCCGTCCGACACTCCCATCCGCTTCCATGCAATTTGACCGCTCAAACCCAGAGTGAGAAGAAGAAAAGAAGGTGATTTATATTTTATCACAGCTCATTTTTTAAAAATCATACAGACACATGTCATACATCAGTGTCGCCAGTGAAGTCTTGGGACGCTCAAAGTGAAAAAACATTTTCGATGCGAGCTTTACTTTTCGAGATACAGGGATTTGTTCGGGGACAGTCTTGGCTTACTGTGAGTGCTAATGAAACATTAGTTCAAAGTTTCCCGCCACAGGGGGGCCTGTATCCATAGCAACTAGTGACTCGGTCTCTGGGCAGAAATTCTCACACCTGCCCGTGATTGGCTAGGTCGACAGTTAATACTGTTTAATACTGTTTAATACTGTCATACTGTTTGTGTTTGTGTGTGTGCGAGGGATGGAGATGCGCACCGAGCAGCAGGCACACTCAAAATTTCCTGAAATTTTCTAGTTATTATTATTATTAGTGTGCCTGCTTTGCAAGGCAAAGGAGCACACTCTTATTATTGCTCATACTTATTATTATTATTTTTTTTATTTTTATTTTTATTCTTCCTTGCAAAACTTCGGTATGTAACTAGTCTCGCAGCGTAGCCGCGACACCCCTCAAAATACATCAAAACGTGCGCCTTGAACGGGAATCAAGTGCTATGACTTTTCTTAGAGATTGTACGTAAAGTTTTCGCACGAAGTGCGAAAACGTGCGATTTTCGGCCCATTGAAATGAATGGAGAATCGGAAAAAAAATCGCACAAATTCATCAAATCGGCCCCTCTTTGGAGCCACGCCACTCGGTCATACTTTGTCGCAGAAACATGATTAAAAGTTTACACGGGTCACAAGACTTTGAACTCTGTTGGTCTAAAGACACTTTCCAATAGCTACTACGGTTTTTACGCAATCGCAGATTACGTTTTATACGACTTTTGGACAGTTTCAGATTTTATAATGGGTGTGTATTGCGCGGAATGTTCAGACCTAGAGCACGTGATGTCGTCACACACTCTAGCTCCACGCCTTCAAGTTTGATCAGAAATCTTCCAAACATTATCATCTTAGTCCCACAGTTTCCACTCTACAAGCAAGCTTTATACACCAAATTGTAGGCATTTTTGTCCTCTCTCACCCAACGTTACTTCCATTGAAAAAGGACCCACGGTTTTTTAATAAATCGCCCGAAAGGGCAGGGAGTGCCATCCAACACTCCCATCCGCTTCCATGCAATTTGACCGCTCAAACCCAGAGTGAGAAGAAGAAAAGGAGGTGATTTATATTTTATCACAGCTCCTTTAGTTTAAATCATACAGACACATGTCATACATCAGTGTCGCCAGTGAAGTCTTGGGACGCTCAAAGTGAAAAAAAAATTCCGATGTGAGCTTTACTTTTCGAGATACAGGGATTTGTTCGGGGACAGTCTTGGCTTATTGTGAGTGCTAATGAAACATTAGTTCAAAGTTTCCCGCCACAGGGGGGCCTGTATCCATAGCAACTAGTGACTCGGTCTCTAGGCAGAAATTGTCACACCTGCCCGTGATTGGCTAGGTGGACAGTTAGGTTACTGTTTAATACTGTTTAATACTGTCATGCTGTTTGTGTTTGTGTGTGTGTGACGGATGGAGATGCGCACCAAGCAGCAGGCACACTCAAAATTTCCTGAAATTTTCTAGTTAGTGTGCCTGCTTTGCAAAGCAAAGGAGCACACTCTTAATATTGCTCATACTTATTATTATTATTATTAGTGTGCCTGCTTTGCAAGGCAAAGGAGCACACTCTTATTATTGCTCATACTTAATTAGTGTGCCTGCTTTGCAAGGCAAAGGAGCACACTTATATTATTGCTCATACTTAATATTATTATTCTTCCTTGCAAAACTTCGGTATGTAACTAGTCTCGGGGCGTAGCCGCGACACCCCTCAAAATACATCAAAACGTGCGCCTTGATCGGGAATCAAGTGCTATGACTTTTCTTAGAGATTGCACGTAAAGTTTTCGCACGAAGTGCCAAAACGTGCGATTTTCGGCCCATTGAAATGAATGGAGAATCGGAAAAAAAATCGCACAAATTCATCAAATCGGCCCCTCTTTGGAGCCACGCCACTCGGTCATACTTTGTCGCAGAAACATGATTAAAAGTTTACACGGGTCACAAGACTTTGAACTCTGTTGGTCTAAAGACACTTTTCAATAGCTACTACGGTTTTTACGCAATCGCAGATTACGTTTTATACGACTTTTGGACAGTTTCAGATTTTATAATGGGTGTGTATTGCGCGGAATGTTCAGACCTAGAGCACGTGATGTCGTCACACACTCTAGCTCCGCGCCTTCAAGTTTGATCAGAAATCTTCCAAACATTATCATCTTAGTCCCACAGCTTCCACTCTACAAGCAAGATTTATACACCAAATTGTAGGCATTTTTGTCCTCTCTCACCCAATGTTACTTCCATTGAAATAGGACCCACGGTTTTTGAATAAATCGCCCGAAAGGGCAGGGAGTGCCGTCCAACACTCCCATCCGCTTCCATGTAATTTGACCGCTCAAACCCAGAGTGAGAAGAAGAAAAGGAGGTGATTTATATTTTATCACAGCTCCTTTAGTTTAAATCATACAGACACATGTCATACATCAGTGTCGCCGGTGAAGTCTTGGGACGCTCAAAGTGAAAAAACATTTTCGATGTGAGCTTTACTTTTCGAGATACAGGGATTTGTTCAGGGACAGTCTTGGCTTATTGTGAGTGCTAATGAAACATTAGTTCAAAGTTTCCCGCCACAGGGGGGCCTGTATCCATAGCAACTAGTGACTCGGTCTCTGGGCAGAAATTCTCACACCTGCCCGTGATTGGCTAGGTCGACAGTTAATACTGTTTAATACTGTCATACTGTTTGTGTTTGTGTGTGTGCGAGGGATGGAGATGCGCACCAAGCAGCAGGCACACTCAAAATTTCCTGAAATTTTCTAGTATTATTATTATTCTTCCTTGCAAAACTTCGGTATGTAACTAGTCTCGGGGCGTAGTTGCGACACCCCTCAAAATACATCAAAACGTGCGCCTTGATCGGGAATCAAGTGCTATGACTTTTCTTAGAGATTGTACGTAAAGTTTTCGCACGAAGTGCGAAAACGTGCGATTTTCGGCCCATTGAAATGAATGGAGAATCGGAAAAAAAATCGCACAAATTCATCAAATCGGCCCCTCTTTGGAGCCACGCAACTTGGTCATACTTTGTCGCAGAAACATGATTAAAAGTTTACACGGGTCACAAGACTTTGAACTCTGTTGGTCTAAAGACACTTTTCAATAGCTACTACGGTTTTTCCGCAATCGCAGTTTACGTTTTATAAGACTTTTGGACAGTTTCAGATTTTATAATGGGTGTGTATTGCGCGGAATGTTCAGACCTAGAGCACGTGATGTCGTCACACACTCTAGCTCCACGCCTTCAAGTTTGATCAGAAATCTTCCAAACATTATCATCTTAGGCCCACAGCTTCCACTCTACAAGGACAATTTATACACCAAATTGTAGGCATTTTTGTCCTCTCTCACCCAATGTTACTTCCATTGAAATAGGACCCACGGTTTTTGAATAAATCGCCCAAAAGGGCAGGGAGTGCCGTCCGACACTCCCATCCGCTTCCATGTAATTTGACCGCTCAAACCCAGAGTGAGAAGAAGAAAAGAAGGTGATTTATATTTTATCACAGCTCCTTTTTTTAAAATCATACAGACACATGTCATACATCAGTGTCGCCAGTGAAGTCTTGGGACGCTCAAAGTGAAAAAACATTTTCGATGCAAGCTTTACTTTTCGAGATACAGGGATTTGTTCGGGGACAGTCTTGGCTTATTGTGAGTGCTAATGAAACATTAGTTCAAAGTTTCCCGCCACAGGGGGGCCTGTATCCATAGCAACTAGTGACTCGGTCTCTGGGCAGAGTAACACTCTGCCCCTCTCTGCCCCTCTTTGGAGCCACGCCACTTGGTCATACTTTGTCGCAGAAACATGATTAAAAGTTTACACGGGTCACAAGACTTTGAACTCTGTTGGTCTAAAGACACTTTTCAATAGCTACTACGGTTTTTACGCAATCGCAGTTTACGTTTTATAAGATTTTTGGACAGTTTCAGATTTTATAATGGGTGTGTATTGTGCGGAATGTTCAGACCTAGAGCACGCGACGTCGTCACACACTCTAGCTCCACGCCTTCAAGTTTGATCAGAAATCTTCCAAACATTATCATCTTAGTCCCACAGCTTCCACTCTACAAGCAAGATTTATACACCAAATTGTAGGCATTTTTGTCCTCTCTCACCCAATGTTACTTCCATTGAAATAGGACCCACGGTTTTTGAATAAATCACCCAAAAGGGCAGGGAGTGCCGTCCGACACTCCCATCCGCTTCCATGTAATTTGACCGCTCAAACCCAGAGTGAGAAGAAGAAAAGAAGGTGATTTATATTTTATCACAGCTCCTTTTTTTAAAATCATACAGACACATGTCATACATCAGTGTCGCCAGTGAAGTCTTGAGACGCTCAAAGTGAAAAAACATTTTCGATGCAAGCTTTACTTTTCGAGATACAGGGATTTGTTCGGGGACAGTCTTGGCTTATTGTGAGTGCTAATGAAACATTAGTTCAAAGTTTCCCGCCACAGGGGGGCCTGTATCCATAGCAACTAGGGACTCTCTGGGCAGAAATTGTCACACCTGCCCGTGATTGGCTAGGTCGACAGTTAATACTGTTTAATACTGTTTAATACTGTCATACTGTTTGTGTTTGTGTGTGTGCGAAGGATGGAGATGCGCACCAAGCAGCAGGCACACTCAAAATTTCCTGAAATTTTCTAGTTAGTGTGCCTGCTTTGCAAGGCAAAGGAGCACACTCTTATTATTGCTCATACTTAATATTATTATTATTCTTCCTTGCAAAACTTCGGTATGTAACTAGTCTCGCAGCGTAGCCGCGACACCCCTCAAAATACATCAAAACGTGCGCCTTGAACGGGAATCAAGTGCTATGACTTTTCTTAGAGATTGTACGTAAAGTTTTCGCACGAAGTGCGAAAACGTGCGATTTTCGGCCCATTGAAATGAATGGAGAATCGGAAAAAAAATCGCACAAATTCATCAAATCGGCCCCTCTTTGGAGCCACGCCACTCGGTCATACTTTGTCGCAGAAACATGATTAAAAGTTTACACGGGTCACAAGACTTTGAACTCTGTTGGTCTGAAGACACTTTTCAATAGCTACAACGGTTTTTACGCAATCGCAGATTACGTTTTATACGACTTTTGGACAGTTTCAGATTTTATAATGGGTGTGTATTGCGCGGAATGTTCAGACCTAGAGCACGTGATGTCGTCACACACTCTAGCTCCACGCCTTCAAGTTTGATCAGAAATCTTCCAAACATTATCATCTTAGTCCCACAGCTTCCACTCTACAAGCAAGATTTATACACCAAATTGTAGGCATTTTTGTCCTCTCTCACCCAATGTTACTTCCATTGAAATAGGACCCACGGTTTTTGAATAAATCGCCCGAAAGGGCAGGGAGTGCCGTCCGACACTCCCATCCGCTTCCATGCAATTTGACCGCTCAAACCCAGAGTGAGAAGAAGAAAAGAAGGTGATTTATATTTTATCACAGCTCCTTTTTTAAAAATCATACAGACACATGTCATACATCAGTGTCGCCGGTGAAGTCTTGGGACGCTCAAAGTGAAAAAACATTTTTGATGCGAGATTTACTTTTCGAGATACAGGGATTTGTTCGGGGACAGTCTTGGCTTACTGTGAGTGCTAATGAAACATTAGTTCAAAGTTTCCCGCCACAGGGGGGCCTGTATCCATAGCAACTAGTGACTCAGTCTCTGGGCAGAAATTGTCACACCTGCCCGTGATTGGCTAGGTCGACAGTTAATACTGTTTAATACTGTCATACTGTTTGTGTTTGTGTGTGTGCGAGGGATTGAGATGCGCACCAAGCGGCAGGCACACTCAAAATTTCCTGAAATTTTCTAGTTATTATTATTCTTCCTTGCAAAACTTCGGTATGTAACTAGTCTCGCAGCGTAGCCGCGACACCCCTCAAAATACATCAAAACGTGCGCCTTGAACGGGAATCAAGTGCTATGACTTTTCTTAGAGATTGTACGTAAAGTTTTCGCATGAAGTGCGAAAACGTGCGATTTTCGGCCCATTGAAATGAATGGAGAATCGGAAAAAAAATCGCACAAATTCATCAAATCGGCCCCTCTTTGGAGCCACGCCACTCGGTCATACTTTGTCGCAGAAACATGATTAAAAGTTTACACGGGTCACAAGACTTTGAACTCTGTTGGTCTAAAGACACTTTTCAATAGCTACTACGGTTTTTACGCAATCGCAGTTTACGTTTTATAAGACTTTTGGACAGTTTCAGATTTTATAATGGGTGTGTATTGCGCGGAATGTTCAGACCTAGAGCACGTGATGTCGTCACACACTCTAGCTCCACGCCTTCAAGTTTGATCAGAAATCTTCCAAACATTATCATCTTAGTCCCACAGCTTCCACTCTACAAGCAAATACACCAAATTGTAGGCATTTTTGTCCTCTCTCACCCAATGTTACTTCCATTGAAATAGGACCCACGGTTTTTGAATAAATCGCCCAAAAGGGCAGGGAGTGCCGTCCGACACTCCCATCCGCTTCCATGTAATTTGACCGCTCAAACCCAGAGTGAGAAGACGAAAAGAAGGTGATTTATATTTTATCACAGCTCCTTTAGTTTAAATCATACAGACACATGTCATACATCAGTGTCGCCAGTGAAGTCCCGGGACGCTCAAAGTGAAAAAACATTTTCGATGCAAGCTTTACTTTTCGAGATACAGGGATTTGTTCGGGGACAGTCTTGGCTTATTGTGAGTGCTAATGAAACATTAGTTCAAAGTTTCCCGCCACAGGGGGGCCTGTATCCATAGCAACTAGTGACTCGGTCTCTGGGCAGAAATTGTCACACCTGCCCGTGATTGGCTAGGTGGACAGTTAATACTGTTTAATACTGTTTAATAGTGTCATACTGTTTGTGTTTGTGTGTGTGCGAGGGATGGAGATGCGCACCAAGCAGCAGGCACACTCAAAATTTCCTGAAATTTTCTAGTTATTAGTGTGCCTGCTTTGCAAGGCAAAGGAGCACACTCTTAATATTGCTCATACTTATTAGTGTGCCTGCTTTGCAAGGCAAAGGAGCACACTCTTAATATTGCTCATACTTATTAGTGTGCCTGCTTTGCAAGGCAAAGGAGCACACTCTTAATATTGCTCATACTTATTATTATTATTATTTTTATTAGTGTGCCTGCTTTGCAATGCAAAGGAGCACACTCTTAATATTGCTCATACTTATTATTATTCTTCCTTGCAAAACTTCGGCGCGTAACTAGTCTCGCAGCGTAGCCGCGACACCCCTCAAAATACATCAAAACGTGCGCCTTGAACGGGAATCAAGTGCTATGACTTTTCTTAGAGATTGTACGTAAAGTTTTCGCACGAAGTGCGAAAACGTGCGATTTTCGGCCCATTTAAATGAATGGAGAATCGGAAAAAAAATTGCACAAATTCATCAAATCGGCCCCTCTTTGGAGCCACTTTTTTTTCGGGGACAGTCTTGGCTTATTGTGAGTGCTAATGAAACATTAGTTCAAAGTTTCCCGCCACAGGGGGGCCTGTATCCATAGCAACTAGTGACTCAGTCTCTGGGCAGAGTGTCGCGGCGTAGCCGCGACACTCTGCCCCTCTCTGCCCCTCTTTGGAGCCACGCCACTTGGTCATACTTTGTCGCAGAAACATGATTAAAAGTTTACACGGGTCACAAGACTTTGAACTCTGTTGGTCTAAAGACACTTTTCAATAGCGTCTACGGTTTTTACGCAATCGCAGTTTACGTTTTATAAGACTTTTGGACAGTTTCAGATTTTATAATGGGTGTGTATTGCGCGGAATGTTCAGACCTAGAGCACGTGATGTCGTCACACACTCTAGCTCCACGCCTTCAAGTTTGATCAGAAATCTTCCAAACATTATCATCTTAGTCCCACAGCTTCCACTCTACAAGCAAATACACCAAATTGTAGGCATTTTTGTCCTCTCTCACCCAATGTTACTTCCATTGAAATAGGACCCACGGTTTTTGAATAAATCGCCCAAAAGGGCAGGGAGTGCTGTCCGACACTCCCATCCGCTTCCATGTAATTTGACCGCTCAAACCCAGAGTGAGAAGAAGAAAAGAAGGTGATTTATATTTTATCACAGCTCCTTTTTTTAAAATCATACAGACACATGTCATACATCAGTGTCGCCAGTGAAGTCTTGGGACGCTCAAAGTGAAAAAACATTTTCGATGCGAGCTTTACTTTTCGAGATACAGGGATTTGTTCGGGGACAGTCTTGGCTTATTGTGAGTGCTAATGAAACATTAGTTCAAAGTTTCCCGCCACAGGGGGGCCTGTATCCATAGCAACTAGTGACTCGGTCTCTGGGCAGAAATTCTCACACCTGCCCGTGATTGGCTAGGTCGACAGCTAATACTGTTTAATACTGTTTAATACTGTCATACTGTTTGTGTTTGTGTGTGTGCGAGGGATGGGAGATGCGTGCCAAGCAGCAGGCACACTCAAAATTTCCTGAAATTTTCTAGTTATTATTATTATTTTTTTTATTTTTATTCTTCCTTGCAAAACTTCGGCGCGTAACTAGTCTCGCAGCGTAGCCGCGACACCCCTCAAAATACATCAAAACGTGCGCCTTGATCGGGAATCAAGTGCTATGACTTTTCTTAGAGATTGTACGTAAAGTTTTCGCACGAAGTGCGAAAACGTGCGATTTTCGGTCCATTGAAATGAATGGAGAATCTGAAAAAAAATCACACAAATTCATCAAATCGGCCCCTCTTTGGAGCCACGCCACTTGGTCATACTTTGTCGCAGAAACATGATTAAAAGTTTACACGGGTCACAAGACTTTGAACTCTGTTGGTCTAAAGACACTTTTCAATAGCTACTACGGTTTTTACGCAATCGCAGTTTACGTTTTATAAGACTTTTGGACAGTTTCAGATTTTATAATGGGTGTGTATTGCGCGGAATGTTCAGACCTAGAGCACGTGATGTCGTCACACACTCTAGCTCCACGCCTTCAAGTTTGATCAGAAATCTTCCAAACATTATCATCTTAGTCCCACAGCTTCCACTCTACAAGCAAGATTTATACACCAAATTGTAGGCATTTTTGTCCTCTCTCACCCAATGTTACTTCCATTGAAATAGGACCCACGGTTTTTGAATAAATCGCCCAAAAGGGCAGGGAGTGCTGTCCGACACTCCCATCCGCTTCCATGTAATTTGACCGCTCAAACCCAGAGTGAGAAGAAGAAAAGAAGGTGATTTATATTTTATCACAGCTCCTTTAGTTTAAATCATACAGACACATGTCATACATCAGTGTCGCCAGTGAAGTCTTGGGACGCTCAAAGTGAAAAAACATTTTCGATGCGAGCTTTACTTTTCGAGATACAGGGATATGTTCGGCGACCAGCTTGGCTTATTGTGAGTGCTAATGAAACATTAGTTCAAAGTTTCCCGCCACAGGGGGGCCTGTATCCATAGCAACTAGTGACTCAGTCTCTGGGCAGAGTGACACTCTGCCCCTCTCTGCCCCTCTTTGGAGCCACGCCACTTGGTCATACTTTGTCGCAGAAACATGATTAAAAGTTTACACGGGTCACAAGACTTTGAACTCTGTTGGTCTAAAGACACTTTTCAATAGCTACTACGGTTTTTACGCAATCGCAGTTTACGTTTTATAAGATTTTTGGACAGTTTCAGATTTTATAATGGGTGTCTATTGTGCGGAATGTTCAGACCTAGAACACGCGACGTCGTCACACACTCTAGCTCCACGCCTTCAAGTTTGATCAGAAATCTTCCAAACATTATCATCTTAGTCCCACAGCTTCCACTCTACAAACAAGATTTATACACCAAATTGTAGGCATTTTTGTCCTCTCTCACCCAATGTTACTTCCATTGAAATAGGACCCACGGTTTTTGAATAAATCACCCAAAAGGGCAGGGAGTGCCGTCCGACACTCCCATCCGCTTCCATGTAATTTGACCGCTCAAACCCAGAGTGAGAAGAAGAAAAGAAGGTGATTTATATTTTATCACAGCTCCTTTTTTTAAAATCATACAGACACATGTCATACATCAGTGTCGCCAGTGAAGTCTTGAGACGCTCAAAGTGAAAAAACATTTTCGATGCAAGCTTTACTTTTCGAGATACAGGGATTTGTTCGGGGACAGTCTTGGCTTATTGTGAGTGCTAATGAAACATTAGTTCAAAGTTTCCCGCCACAGGGGGGCCTGTATCCATAGCAACTAATGACTCGGTCTCTGGGCAGAAATTGTTGCACCTGCCCGTGATTGGCTAGGTCGACAGTTAATACTGTTTAATACTGTCATACTGTTTGTGTCTGTGTGTGTGCGAGGGATGGAGATGCGCACCAAGCAGCAGGCACACTCAAAATTTCCTGAAATTTTCTAGTACTGTTTAATACTGTCATACTGTTTGTGTTTGTGTGTGTGCGAGGGATGGAGATGCGCACCAAGCAGCAGGCACACTCAACATTTCCTGAAATTTTCTAGTTAGTGTGCCTGCTTTGCAAGGCAAAGGAGCACACTCTTATTATTGCTCATACTTATTATTATTATTATTAGTGTGCCTGCTTTGCAAAGCAAAGGAGCACACTCTTAATATTGCTCATACTTATTAGTGTGCCTGCTTTGCAATGCAAAGGAGCACACTTATATTATTGCTCATACTTATTATTTTTCTTTTTATTATTCTTCCTTGCAAAACTTCGGTATGTAACTAGTCTCGCAGCGTAGTCGCGACACCCCTCAAAATACATCAAAACGTGCGCCTTGAACGGGAATCAAGTGCTATGACTTTTCTTAGAGATTGTACGTAAAGTTTTCGCACGAAGTGCGAAAACGTGCGATTTTCGGCCCATTGAAATGAATGGAGAATCGGAAAAAAATCGCACAAATTCATCAAATCGGCCCCTCTTTGGAGCCACGCCACTCGGTCATACTTTGTCGCAGAAACATGATTAAAAGTTTACACGGGTCACAAGACTTTGAACTCTGTTGGTCTAAAGACACTTTTCAATAGCTACTACGGTTTTTACGCAATCGCAGATTACGTTTTATACGACTTTTGGACAGTTTCAGATTTTATAATGGGTGTGTATTGCGCGGAATGTTCAGACCTAGAGCACGTGATGTCGTCACACACTCTAGCTCCATGCCTTCAAGTTTTATCAGAAATCTTCCAAACATTATCATCTTAGTCCCACAGCTTCCACTCTACAAGCAAGATTTATACACCAAATTGTAGGCATTTTTTTCCTCTCTCACCCAATGTTACTTCCATTGAAATAGGACCCACGGTTTTTGAATAAATCGCCCGAAAGGGCAGGGAGTGCCGTCCGACACTCCCATCCGCTTCAATGTAATTTGACCGCTCAAACCCAGAGTGAGAAGAAGAAAAGGAGGTGATTTATATTTTATCACAGCTCCTTTAGTTTAAATCATACAGACACATGTCATACATCAGTGTCGCCGGTGAAGTCTTGGGACGCTCAAAGTGAAAAAACATTTTTGATGCGAGCTTTACTTTTCGAGATACAGGGATTTGTTCGGGGACAGTCTTGGCTTATTGTGAGAGCTAATGAAACATTAGTTCAAAGTTTCCCGCCACAGGGGTGTCTCTGGGCAGAAATTCTCACACCTGCCTGTGATTGGCTAGGTCAAGTTTGATCAGAAATCTTCCAAACATTATCATCTTAGTCCCACAGCTTCCACTCTACAAGCAAGATTTATACACCAAATTGTAGGCATTTTTGTCCTCTCTCACCCAATGTTACTTCCATTGAAATAGGACCCACGATTTTTGAATAAATCGCCCGAAAGGGCAGGGAGTGCCGTCCAGCACTCCCATCCGCTTCCATGTAATTTGACCGCTCAAACCCAGAGTGAGAAGAAGAAAAGGAGGCTATTTATATTTTATCACAGCTACTTTTTTTTAAAATCATACAGACACATGTCATACATCAGTGTCGCCGGTGAAGTCTTGGGACGCTCAAAGTGAAAAAACATTTTTGATGCAAGCTTTACTTTTCGAGAAACAGGGATTTGTTCGGGGACAGTCTTGGCTTATTGTGAGTGCTAATGAAACATTAGTTCAAAGTTTCCCGCCACAGGGGGGCCTGTATCCATAGCAACTAGTGACTCGGTCTCTGGGCAGAAATTCTCACACCTGCCCGTGATTGGCTAGGTCGACAGTTAATACTGTTTAATACTGTTTAATACTGTTTAATGCTGTCATACAGTTTGTGTTTGTGTGTGTGCGAGGGATGGAGATGCGCACCAAGCAGCAGGCACACTCAAAATTTCCTGAAATTTTCTAGTTAGTGTGCCTGCTTTGCAAGGCAAAGGAGCACACTCTTAATATTGCTCATACTTATTATTTTTATTAGTGTGCCTGCTTTGCAAGGCAAAGGAGCACACTCTTATTATTGCTCATACTTATTATTATTAGTGTGCCTGCTTTGCAAGGCAAAGGAGCACACTCTTAATATTGCTCATACTTATTATTATTATTATTATTATTATTATTAGTGTGCCTGCTTTGCAAGGCAAAGGAGCACACTCTTAATATTGCTCATACTTATTATTATTATTATTATTTTTATTAGTGTGCCTGCTTTGCAAGGCAAAGGAGCACACTCTTAATATTGCTCATACTTATTATTATTTTTATTTTTATTCTTCCTTGCAAAACTTCGGCGTGTAACTAGTCTCGCAGCGTAGCCGCGACACCCCTCAAAATACATCAAAACGTGCGCCTTGAATGGGAATCAAGTGCTATGACTTTTCTTAGAGATTGTACGTAAAGTTTTCGCACGAAGTGCGAAAACGTGCGATTTTCGGCCCATTGAAATGAATGGAGAATCGGAAAAAAAATCGCACAAATTCATCAAATCGGCCCCTCTTTGGAGCCACGCCACTCGGTCATACTTTGTCGCAGAAACATGATTAAAAGTTTACACGGGTCACAAGACTTTGAACTCTGTTGGTCTAAAGACACTTTTCAATAGCTACTATGGTTTTTACGCAATCGCAGATTACGTTTTATACGACTTTTGGACAGTTTCAGATTTTATAATGGGTGTGTATTGCGCGGAATGTTCAGACCTAGAGCACGTGATGTCGTCACACACTCTAGCTCCACGCCTTCAAGTTCGATCAGAAATCTTCCAAACATTATCATCTTAGTCCCACAGCTTCCACTCTACAAGCAAGATTTATACACCAAATTGTAGGCATTTTTGTCCTCTCTCACCCAATGTTACTTCCATTGAAATAGGACCCACGGTTTTTGAATAAATCGCCCAAAAGGGCAGGGAGTGCCGTCCGACACTCCCATCCGCTTCCATGTAATTTGACCGCTCAAACCCAGAGTGAGAAGAAGAAAAGAAGGTGATTTATACTTTATCACAGCTCCTTTAGTTTAAATCATACAGACACATGTCATACATCAGTGTTGCCAGTGAAGTCTTGGGACGCTCAAAGTGAAAAAACATTTTCGATGCAAGCTTTACTTTTCGAGATACAGGGATTTGTTCGGGGACAGTCTTGGCTTATTGTGAGTGCTAATGAAACATTAGTTCAAAGTTTCCCGCCACAGGGGGGCCTGTATCCATAGCAACTAGTGACTCAGTCTCTGGGCAGAGTGTCACGGCCACGCCACTTGGTCATACTTTGTCACAGAAACATGATTAAAAGTTTACACGGGTCACAAGACTTTGAACTCTGTTGGTCTAAAGACACTTTTCAATAGCTATTATGGTTTTTACGCAATCACAGTTTACGTTTTATAAGACTTTTGGACAGTTTCAGATTTTATAATGGGTGTGTATTGCGCGGAATGTTCAGACCTAGAGCACGTGACGTCATCACACACTCTAGCTCCACGCCTTCAAGTTTGATCAGAAATCTTCCAAACATTATCATCTTAGTCCCACAGCTTCCACTCTACAAGCAAGATTTATACACCAAATTGTAGGCATTTTTGTCCTCTCTCACCCAATGTTACTTCCATTGAAATAGGACCCACGGTTTTTGAATAAATCGCCCAAAAGGGCAGGGAGTGCCGTCCGACACTCCCATCCGCTGTCATGTAATTTGACCGCTCAAACCCAGAGTGAGAAGAAGAAAAGGAGGTGATTTATATTTTATCACAGCTCCTTTAGTTTAAATCATACAGACACATGTCATACATCAGTGTCGCCGGTGAAGTCTTGGGACGCTCAAAGTGAAAAAACATTTTCGATGCGAGCTTTACTTTTCGAGATACAGGGATTTTTTCGGGGACAGTCTTGGCTTATTGTGAGTGCTAATGAAACATTAGTTCAAAGTTTCCCGCCACAGGGGGGCCTGTATCCATAGCAACTAGTGACTCGGTCTCTGGGCAGAAATTGTCACACCTGCCCGTGATTGGCTAGGTGGACAGTTAATACTGTTTAATACTGTCATACTGTTTGTGTTTGTGTGTGTGCGAGGGATGGAGATGCGCACCAAGCAGCAGGCACACTCAAAATTTCCTGAAATTTTCTAGTTATTATTCTTCCTTGCAAAACTTCGGCGCGTAACTAGTCTCGGGGCGTAGCTGCGACACCCCTCAAAATACATCGAAACGTGCGCCTTGATCGGGAATCAAGTGCTATGACTTTTCTTAGAGATTGTACGTAAAGTTTTCGCACGAAGTGCGAAAACGTGCGATTTTCGGCCCATTGAAATGAATGGAGAATCGGAAAAAAAATCGCACAAATTCATCAAACCGGCCCCTCTTTGGAGCCACGCCACTCGGTCATACTTTGTCGCAGAAACATGATTAAACGTTTACACGGGTCACAAGACTTTGAACTCTGTTGGTCTAAAGACACTTTTCAATAGCGTCTACGGTTTTTACGCAATCGCAGTTTACGTTTTATAAGACTTTTGGACAGTTTCAGATTTTATAATGGGTGTGTATTGCACGGAATGTTCAGACCTAGAGCATGTGATGTCGTCACACACTCTAGCTCCACGCCTTCAAGTTTGATCAGAAATCTTCCAAACATTATCGTCTTAGTCCCACAGCTTCCACTCTACAAGCAAGATTTATACACCAAATTGTAGGCATTTTTGTCCTCTCTCACCCAATGTTACTTCCACTGAAATAGGACCCACGGTTTTTGAATAAATCGCCCAAAAGGGCAGGGAGTGCCGTCCGACACTCCCATCCGCTTCCATGTAATTTGACCGCTCAAACCCAGAGTGAGAAGAAGAAAAGAAGGTGATTTATATTTTATCACAGCTCCTTTTTTTAAAATCATACAGACACATGTCATACATCAGTGTCGCCGGTGAAGTCTTGGGACACTCAAAGTGAAAAAACATTTTCGATGCAAGCTTTACTTTTCGAGATACAGGGATTTGTTCGGGGACAGTCTTGGCTTATTGTGAGTGCTAATGAAACATTAGTTCAAAGTTTCCCGCCACAGGGGGGCCTGTATCCATAGCAACTAGTGACTCGGTCTCTGGGCAGAAATTGTCACACCTGCCCGTGATTGGCTAGGTGGACAGTTAATACTGTTTAATACTGTTTAATACTGTCATACTGTTTGTGTTTGTGTGTGTGCGAGGGATGGAGATGCGCACCAAGCAGCAGGCACACTCAAAATTTCCTGAAATTTTCTAGTATTATTATTATTCTTCCTTGCAAAACTTCGGTATGTAACTAGTCTCGGGGCGTAGTTGCGACACCCCTCAAAATACATCAAAACGTGCGCCTTGAACGGGAATCAAGTGCTATGACTTTTCTTAGAGATTGTACGTAAAGTTTTCGCACGAAGTGCGAAAACGTGCGATTTTCGGCCCATTGAAATGAATGGAGAATCGGAAAAAAAATCGCACAAATTCATCAAATCGGCCCCTCTTTGGAGCCACGCCACTTGGTCATACTTTGTCGCAGAAACATGATTAAAAGTTTACACGGGTCACAAGACTTTGAACTCTGTTGGTCTAAAGACACTTTTCAATAGCTACTACGGTTTTTACGCAATCGCAGATTACGTTTTATACGACTTTTGGACAGTTTCAGATTTTATAATGGGTGTGTATTGCGCGGAATGTTCAGACCTAGAGCACGTGATGTCGTCACACACTCTAGCTCCACGCCTTCAAGTTTTATCAGAAATCTTCCAAACATTATCATCTTAGTCCCACAGCTTCCACTCTACAAGCAAGCTTTATACACCAAATTGTAGGCATTTTTGTCCTCTCTCACCCAATGTTACTTCCATTGAAATAGGACCCACGGTTTTTGAATAAATCGCCCGAAAGGGCAGGGAGTGCCGTCCGACACTCCCATCCGCTTCCATGCAATTTGACCGCTCAAACCCAGAGTGAGAAGAAGAAAAGGAGGTGATTTATATTTTATCACAGCTCCTTTAGTTTAAATCATACAGACACATGTCATACATCAGTGTCGCCAGTGAAGTCTCGGGACGCTCAAAGTGAAAAAAAATTTCCGATGTGAGCTTTACTTTTCGAGATACAGGGATTTGTTCGGGGACAGTCTTGGCTTATTGTGAGTGCTAATGAAACATTAGTTCAAAGTTTCCCGCCACAGGGGGGCCTGTATCCATAGCAACTAGTGACTCGGTCTCTGGGCAGAAATTGGGCTCGTTCGAAACCGGATACTAACGTACTGCCTACTACATACTCAAAATGTATGTACTATATGTACTGCATACTGCCTACTAATTATGAAATTAAGTATGCAGACTGTTCACACTGTAGTATACAACCAAGTATCCCAGAATGCATTTCGCACTCACCGGCAGCGATAGCGCGAATTTTAAAGCAGGACAAAAGCTGTTTTAATTTTGGCTCTACGACTGTTAATATGTCACTTTAGTAAGTTTTAATATTTTTTCAGGCGAGAAAGTAACCATGTAGATTCCCAATATGTGGTCAGTGTATCCAAATAACGCCTGTTTGTAAATCTGCTGCGACGTTTTCGGAGATTTGAAGGTAAGGCCAGCGCGCCGCCGCCGCGCACCCCCGCTCCCGCCCCCCCCCCCCCTCGTCCCCCCCTTTGTTTTCCTACCTGTACCATAACGTCCTGTGCATCACGTTCACTCGCCATCAACATTTTAACATTTTACATTTTATTCATTTTACATTTTATCCATGCCTCTTACCAGACGACAGAGGCATTCAGCTCGTCTTCTGCGGTACATGATTCAACTGTACCTGACTTTTGGATTTCCCCCAGAAGTAAGTATTAGCACATTATCTAGTTTCGTCAGCTCACTAGCTCCCAGTATATTAATGTGATGTTAACAGTGAAAGTGTGAATCTTCTTACAATCTCTTGTAGCATCAGAAGACTGACAGACTCATGAATAAATTAATCTTTAAAGTGATAATTTAATCTTCATGCATCATACACGTTTCTAAAAGTGAAAAAGGTATAATCAATATTAATAATTAATAACAATACATTCATTAATATCAATATATAATAATTTCATCAATAGCTATGTATAAATAAACAAACAACTAATAAGCAGAATAAATAGTAATCATAAATAATTTATTAGACAAATACATTATAATAAATAGTCAATCTAAATAAGTTAATAAATAATTTCATAAATAAGTTAATAAATAATTTCATAAATATCCTTTACAGGTTGTTGCAAGAGGGCCGTACTGCAGGGTAAATCCTCATGTTCCCCTGTTGCGCCTCTATTTTGGGGAAGGTGACCTCAGGAAGGACTGAGTCTGTCAAGGCCAACACTGGAGAACCTGATCTGTCTGCTACAGGGGGACACCGACCATGGATGGGGGAAGGCGTTTGAGGTTCTCGTGTTTGTATATTGGTTGGCTACTGGCACATCTTACAGGGTTGTGTCAGAGGCCTTTGACATTCCTCGCACCACGTGTCACGACATGGTGCACCGGGTCAGCAAGGGCATCCAGGGCATATTTAGGAGGCTCATCCGCTTCCCCAACAGGGATGAGCTGGAGGAAATCGGGGCTGGATTCCGGCAGCTGTCTGGTTCCCCAGCCTTCAGCAATGTGGCAGGGAGCATAGATGGATGCCATGTCCGCATCGTACCACGTGGACGGTTTGCGGCGGACTATTTTAACCGGAAGCTGTTCCACTCCATCCAGTTCCAAGCCGTCTGTGACCACAAGGGCCGCTTCCTGGATGTCCACGTGGGCTTCCCTGGCTGTGTGCACGATGCCAGGGTCCTCAGGTGCAGCCCCTTGTATGTGCACCAGCTGTACCCACCTCCAGGATGGTGCCTCATAGGTGACGGAGGGTATCCCTGCTTGGCTCAACCCATCTGTCTGATGACCCCATTCCGTGAGCCTGTCCGGAATGCTGTCGAGGGCAGGTACAACACAAGGCTGTCCAGGGCAAGGTGTGTGGTGGAGAGGGCATTTGGGGTGCTGAAGACCAGGTGGCGCTCCATCTTTTTGAAGGCCCTGGAGGTGAAGGTGGAGTTTGCGTCAGAGGTCATCATCGACTGCCTTTTCCTCCACAACCTCTGCGTTGGGAATGGGGACATTTTGGAGCCTGATGAAGGTGGTGATGGTGATGATGGGGATGACTGCGACGAAGGCGATGAGCCACTCCAACGGTCTGGGGACACCCTGAGGAACAGGCTCGCAGCTGCAGTGTCTGCTCCAATTGACCGGATCCCTGTACTGCAGGAACATGATTATTGTTAAGTTTTCTTTATTCTTTTGTTTTTATTTATTTTAACCTTTACCCAGGGAGTTTCAGTTTCAAGTTCATTTCAATTTCAATTTTATCCAATCCTGGTGAATACATGTACATAGTTGTAATAAAGTAAAATTCAAGCTCCCAAATAACATGAGTTTTGTTTCATCTGTTCACTTCACCTCTTGTAATGTGTCAAAACAATTTACTGTACAGTGCGCTAGCTAGAGACCTCTAGTGGATGGCACTCCCACCTGATACCTGATACCAACATTGATAAATAAAACACTGACACTGACTGTAATCTGTTTTTATTTTATTTCTTTTGCAAAAATGACTCCAGCATTGACATTAGTCTTTCCTCCCTGGCTTGGCTCACCCTCTCCTCTCTTTCTTGCCGTTCCTCCCTAGCTCTGCTGTTCATCCACTCTCTCCACTCTCTCTCCCTCCTCTCACTGTGCCTTCTCTCTTCTTCTCTCCTTTCTCTCTCCCTCTTCTCTCTCCAGTGCCTCTCTCTCTTTCTTCTCCTCCCTTTCTTCCACTCTGCGTTCCTTCTCCTCCTCTCTCTCCTGAAACTCCCTAAGGAACGTGAGCCACTCCGACTCACGTCTCCTCTTAGGTGGAATGCTAGATATCTGCTCTGGAGGAGAGGCCACTGCTGCAGTGGTTGGTGCCATGGCTGAGGAGATGAGGTTTGGTGGGGTTATGGATGGTCTTTGCCCCATCACCTCATCCATGGCATCAAACCACTTCCAGTTTGCAGCAGTGGCCTCTCCTCCCTCAGTGCTCACACCCTTGCGAGGTGCCTTCAGTTACTACAAAACAACATACACAAAGGTCATCTGATAATCATTATTTAGCTAAACTTTTCACCACTAGTCATATAGTCTGTGATTAAATTAGGGGAACCAGGGGAAAAAATGGATATGGAAAAACCATAATGGACTGCACTGTTTTAACAAATTGTAGATATTACCCAGCACTGACTTTGCCTGATTATTTTGAAGAAAGACATCAAACATCATCATCACATGTTTCTTTTGTGCTAAACATCAATACTGTAGTGCTTTTGATACTTCAACTCACCTTGTATTTTTGTTTGAGGTTCTCCCACTTCTTTTTGGCCCACCCAGGCTCGACCTTCCCCTCCAACCCATGCTCCTTGATGAACATCCTATACAAGCATAACATTGGTCAAATTGGCATACATTTTTGACAGGGGATAAGCACTTATATGTGAACATCTACCAGCCACTGACAGATAAATGTTCAAATTCACCAGCCACTAAATAGTAAATCATTATATTGCGTCTCAAATGTACCACTAGCCGCTTTCATATTTTACCAGCATTTGGCTGGTGCTACTTTCCCACCATTATGGTCATTGCTATGATCCCTTAAGACAAAACTAACTGGTCACCAGCAATATTGTACAATTATACATCTCAGGAGAGTAGAACAGTAACTTATAATGAGCCATGCACATGACAGTTATAACACTTAAAACGTAACTTTCTTACTCAAAGCCTTTCACGGCAGCATTGCGCCTGCCGGTAAACTGGTCCTCATTTTTACCCCTCCATCTGATCAGGCGCTCGGTGTCTTCATCAGTCCCTTGAAGAAACGAACAACGATACGGCGTTATTAATCACGGTTACGTTACTCATCACACGTCCACATTTACAGCTCAGTTGTAGTTAACTACGGTGTTATTAGCCGACTCGCTAACCTCTAACGTTATGCTAAATTAGCATGTAGGCTAACGGGCTTGCAGGCCAGTCGAGCGGTACATACAATTCCAACAATAAAGATCCGTTCATTATGAATATAAACCCCGACATTCAAATATAATTTGACCACATACAAGCCGTATTAGTTTGGTTACTCACATTTATATGCGCTCTGTCGCTGGCTGGTGCCAGGTCCGTCTGCCTCGCAGTCCGCCATTCCGCAGTCTGAAGACACGCAATGCATTTTGGGGCGGTTGAGTATATCCAGTAAGCTCACGGCGCATACTCAGAAATTCTTGATAATCTAGTATACATCCGGGCATTTCTCGCGTACACAAAATTCACATACTATGCAGTTGGAACGTACTACATACTTAATTCCACGTCACACTTAGTATGAATAGTACGTTAGTATGCGGTTAGTATCCGGTTTCGAACAAGCCCATTGTCACACCTGCCCGTGATTGGCTAGGTCGACAGTTAATACTGTTTAATACTGTTTAATACTGTCATACTGTTTGTGTTTGTGTGTGTGCGAGGGATGGAGATGCGCACCAAGCAGCAGGCACACTCAAAATTTCCTGAAATTTTCTAGTTAGTGTGCCTGCTTTGCAAGGCAAAGGAGCACACTCTTAATATTGCTCATACTTATTATTATTAGTGTGCCTGCTTTGCAAGGCAAAGGAGCACACTCTTAATATTGCTCATACTTATTATTTTTTTTATTTTTATTTTTCTTTTTATTATTCTTCCTTGCAAAACTTCGGCGTGTAACTAGTCTCGCAGCGTAGCCGCGACACCCCTCAAAATACATCAAAACGTGCGCCTTGAACGGGAATCAAGTGCTATGACTTTTCTTAGAGATTGTACGTAAAGTTTTCGCACGAAGTGCGAAAACGTGCGATTTTCGGCCCATTGAAATGAATGGAGAATCGGAAAAAAAATCGCACAAATTCATCAAATCGGCCCCTCTTTGGAGCCACGCCACTTGGTCATACTTTGTCGCAGAAACATGATTAAAAGTTTACACGGGTCACAAGACTTTGAACTCTGTTGGTCTAAAGAAACTTTTCAATAGCTACTACGGTTTTTACGCAATCGCAGTTTACGTTTTATAAGACTTTCGGACAGTTTCAGATTTTATAATGGGTGTGTATTGCGCGGAATGTTCAGACCTAGAGCACGTGATGTCGTCACACACTCTAGCTCCACGCCTTCAAATTTGATCAGAAATCTTCCAAACATTATCATCTTAGTCCCACAGCTTCCACTCTACAAGCAAGATTTATACACCAAATTGTAGGCGTTTTTGTCCTCTCTCACCCAATGTTACTTCCATTGAAAAAGGACCCACGGTTTTTGAATAAATCGCCCAAAAGGGCAGGGAGTGCCATCCAACACTCCCATCCGCTTCCATGCAATTTGACCGCTCAAACCCAGAGTGAGAAGAAGAAAAGGAGGTGATTTATATTTTATCACAGCTCCTTTAGTTTAAATCATACAGACACATGTCATACATCAGTGTCGCCAGTGAAGTCTCGGGACGCTCAAAGTGAAAAAAAATTTCCGATGCGAGCTTTACTTTTCGAGATACAGGGATTTGTTCGGGGACAGTCTTGGCTTATTGTGAGTGCTAATGAAACATTAGTTCAAAGTTTCCCGCCACAGGGGGGCCTGTATCCATAGCAACTAGTGACTCAGTCTCTGGGCAGAGTGACACTCTGCCCCTCTCTGCCCCTCTTTGGAGCCACGCCACTTGGTCATACTTTGTCGCAGAAACATGATTAAAAGTTTACACGGGTCACAAGACTTTGAACTCTGTTGGTCTAAAGACACTTTTCAATAGCTACTACGGTTTTTACGCAATCGCAGTTTACGTTTTATAAGACTTTCGGACAGTTTCAGATTTTATAATGGGTGTGTATTGCGCGGAATGTTCAGACCTAGAGCACGTGATGTCGTCACACACTCTAGCTCCACGCCTTCAAGTTTGATCAGAAATCTTCCAAACATTATCATCTTAGTCCCACAGCTTCCACTCTACAAGCAAGATTTATACACCAAATTGTAGGCATTTTTGTCCTCTCTTGGCCAATGTTACTTCCATTGAAATAGGACCCACGGTTTTTGAATAAATCGCCCAAAAGGGCAGGGACTGCTGTCCGACACTCCCATCCGCTTCCATGTAATTTGACCGCTCAAACCCAGAGTGAGAAGAAGAAAAGGAGGTGATTTATATTTTATCACAGCTCCTTTAGTTTAAATCATACAGACACATGTCATACATCAGTGTCGCCGGTGAAGTCTTGGGACGCTCAAAGTGAAAAAACATTTTCGATGCGAGCTTTACTTTTCGAGATACAGGGATTTGTTCGGGGACAGTCTCGGCTTATTGTGACAGCTAATGAAACATTAGTTCAAAGTTTCCCGCCACAGGGGGGCCTGTATCCATAGCAACTAGTGACTCGGTCTCTGGGCAGAAATTCTCACACCTGCCCGTGATTGGCTAGGTCGACAGTTAATACTGTTTAATACTGTTTAATACTGTCATACTGTTTGTGTTTGTGTGTGTGCGAGGGATGGAGATGCGCACCAAGCAGCAGGCACACTCAAAATTTCCTGAAATTTTCTAGTTAGTGTGCCTGCTTTGCAAAGCAAAGGAGCACATTCTTATTATTGCTCATACTTATTATTATTTTTATTATTTTTCTTTTTATTATTCTTCCTTGCAAAACTTCGGTATGTAACTAGTCTCGGGGCGTAGTTGCGACACCCCTCAAAATACATCAAAACGTGCGCCTTGATCGGGAATCAAGTGCTATGACTTTTCTTAGAGATTGTACGTAAAGTTTTCGCACGAAGTGCGAAAACGTGCGATTTTCGGCCCATTGAAATGAATGGAGAATCGGAAAAAAAATCGCACAAATTCATCAAATCGGCCCCTCTTTGGAGCCACGCCACTTGGTCATACTTTGTCGCAGAAACATGATTAAAAGTTTACACGGGTCACAAGACTTTGAACTCTGTTGGTCTAAAGACACTTTTCAATAGCTACTACGGTTTTTACACAATCGCAGATTACGTTTTATACGACTTTTGGACAGTTTCAGATTTTATAATGGGTGTGTATTGCACGGAATGTTCAGACCTAGAGCACGTGATGTCGTCACACACTCTAGCTCCACGCCTTCAAGTTTGATCAGAAATCTTCCAAACATTATCATCTTAGTCCCACAGCTTCCACTCTACAAGCAAGCTTTATACACCAAATTGTAGGCATTTTTGTCCTCTCTCACCCAATGTTACTTCCATTGAAATAGGACCCACGGTTTTTGAATAAATCGCCCAAAAGGGCAGGGAGTGCCGTCCGACACTCCCATCCGCTTCCATGTAATTTGACCGCTCAAACCCAGAGTGAGAAGAAGAAAAGAAGGTGATTTATATTTTATCACAGCTCCTTTAGTTTAAATCATACAGACACATGTCATACATCAGTGTCGCCAGTGAAGCCTTGGGACGCTCAAAGTGAAAAAACATTTTCGATGCGAGCTTTACTTTTCGAGATACAGGGATTTGTTCGGGGACAGTCTTGGCTTATTGTGAGTGCTAATGAAACATTAGTTCAAAGTTTCCCGCCACAGGGGGGCCTGTATCCATAGCAACTAGTGACTCAGTCTCTTGGCGGAAATTGTCACAGCTGCCCGTGATTGGCTAGGTGGACAGTTAATACTGTTTAATACTGTTTAATACTGTCATACTGTTTGTGTTTGTGTGTGTGCGAGGGATGGAGATGCGCACCAAGCAGCAGGCACACTCAAAATTTCCTGAAATTTTCTAGTTATTAGTGTGCCTGCTTTGCAAGGCAAAGGAGCACACTCTTATTATTGCTCATACTTAATATTATTATTATTCTTCCTTGCAAAACTTCGGTATGTAACTAGTCTCGCAGCGTAGCCGCGACACCCCTCAAAATACATCAAAACGTGCGCCTTGAACGGGAATCAAGTGCTATGACTTTTCTTAGAGATTGTACGTAAAGTTTTCGCACGAAGTGCGAAAACGTGCGATTTTCGGCCCATTGAAATGAATGGAGAATCGGGAAAAAAATCGCACAAATTCATCAAATCGGCCCCTCTTTGGAGCCACGCCACTCGGTCATACTTTGTCGCAGAAACATGATTAAAAGTTTACACGGGTCACAAGACTTTGAACTCTGTTGGTCTAAAGACACTTTTCAATAGCTACTACGGTTTCTACGCAATCGCAGATTACGTTTTATACGACTTTTGGACAGTTTCAGATTTTATAATGGGTGTGTATTGCGCGGAATGTTCAGACCTAGAGCACGTGATGTCGTCACACACTCTAGCTCCACGCCTTCAAGTTTGATCAGAAATCTTCCAAACATTATCATCTTAGTCCCACAGCTTCCACTCTACAAGCAAGATTTATACACCAAATTGTAGGCATTTTTGTCCTCTCTCACCCAATGTTACTTCCATTGATATAGGACCCACGGTTTTTGAATAAATCGCCCGAAAGGGCAGGGAGTGCCGTCCGACACTCCCATCCGCTTCAATGTAATTTGACCGCTCAAACCCAGAGTGAGAAGAAGAAAAGGAGGTGATTTATATTTTATCACAGCTCCTTTAGTTTAAATCATACAGACACATGTCATACATCAGTGTCGCCGGTGAAGTCTCGGGACGCTCAAAGTGAAAAAACATTTTCGATGCGAGCTTTACTTTTCGAGATACAGGGATTTGTTCGGGGACAGTCTTGGCTTATTGTGAGTGCTAATGAAACATTAGTTCAAAGTTTCCCGCCACAGGGGGGCCTGTATCCATAGCAACTAGTGACTCGGTCTCTGGGCAGAAATTGTCACACCTGCCCGTGATTGGCTAGGTGGACAGTTAATACTGTTTAATACTGTCATACTGTTTGTGTTTGTGTGTGTGCGAGGGATGGAGATGCGCACCAAGCGGCAGGCACACTCAAAATTTCCTGAAATTTTCTAGTTATTATTATTCTTCCTTGCAAAACTTCGGTATGTAACTAGTCTCGCAGCGTAGCCGCGACACCCCTCAAAATACATCAAAACGTGCGCCTTGAACGGGAATCAAGTGCTATGACTTTTCTTAGAGATTGTACGTAAAGTTTTCGCACAAAGTGCGAAAACGTGCGATTTTCGGCCCATTGAAATGAATGGAGAATCGGGAAAAAAATCGCACAAATTCATCAAATCGGCCCCTCTTTGGAGCCACGCCACTTGGTCATACTTTGTCGCAGAAACATGATTAAAAGTTTACACGGGTCACAAGACTTTGAACTCTGTTGGTCTAAAGACACTTTTCAATAGCTACTACGGTTTTTACGCAATCGCAGTTTACGTTTTATAAGACTTTCGGACAGTTTCAGATTTTATAATGGGTGTGTATTGCGCGGAATGTTCAGACCTAGAGCACGTGATGTCGTCACACACTCTAGCTCCGCGCCTTCAAGTTTGATCAGAAATCTTCCAAACATTATCATCTTACACCCACAGCTTCCACTCTACAAGCAAGATTTATACACCAAATTGTAGGCATTTTTGTCCTCTCTCACCCAATGTTACTTCCATTGAAATAGGACCCACGGTTTTTGAATAAATCGCCCAAAAGGGCAGGGAGTGCCGTCCGACACTCCCATCCGCTTCCATGTAATTTGACCGCTCAAACCCAGAGTGAGAAGAAGAAAAGAAGGTGATTTATATTTTATCACAGCTCCTTTAGTTTAAATCATACAGACACATGTCATACATCAGTGTCGCCGGTGAAGTATTGGGACACTCAAAGTGAAAAAACATTTTCGATGCGAGCTTTACTTTTCGAGATACAGGGATTTGTTCGGGGACAGTCTTGGCTTATTGTGAGTGCTAATGAAACATTAGTTCAAAGTTTCCCGCCACAGGGGGGCCTGTATCCATAGCAACTAGTGACTCAGTCTCTGGGCAGAAATTGTCACACCTGCCCGTGATTGGCTAGGTCGACAGTTAATACTGTTTAATACTGTCATACTGTTTGTGTTTGTGTGTGTGCGAGGGATGGAGACGCGCACCAAGCAGCAGGCACACTCAAAATTTCCTGAAATTTTCTAGTTATTATTATTCTTCCTTGCAAAACTTCGGTATGTAACTAGTCTCGCAGCGTAGCCGCGACACCCCTCAAAATACATCAAAACGTGCGCCTTGAACGGGAATCAAGTGCTATGACTTTTCTTAGAGATTGTACGTAAAGTTTTCGCACGAAGTGCGAAAACGTGCGATTTTCGGCCCATTGAAATGAATGGAGAATCGGAAAAAAAATCGCACAAATTCATCAAATCGGCCCCTCTTTGGAGCCACGCCACTCGGTCATACTTTGTCGCAGAAACATGATTAAAAGTTTACACGGGTCACAAGACTTTGAACTCTGTTGGTCTAAAGACACTTTTCAATAGCTACTACGGTTTTTACGCAATCGCAGATTACGTTTTATATGACTTTTGGACAGTTTCAGATTTTATAATGGGTGTGTATTGCGCGGAATGTTCAGACCTAGAGCACGTGATGTCGTCACACACTCTAGCTCCACGCCTTCAAGTTTGATCAGAAATCTTCCAAACATTATCGTCTTAGTCCCACAGCTTCCACTCTACAAGCAAGATTTATACACCAAATTGTAGGCATTTTTGTCCTCTCTCACCCAACGTTACTTCCATTGAAATAGGACCCACGGTTTTTGAATAAATCGCCCGAAAGGGCAGGGAGTGCTGTCCGACACTCCCATCCGCTTCCATGTAATTTGACCGCTCAAACCCAGAGTGAGAAGAAGAAAAGAAGGTGATTTATATTTTATCACAGCTCCTTTAGTTTAAATGATACAGACACATGTAATACATCAGTGTCGCCAGTGAAGTCTTGGGACGCTCAAAGTGAAAAAACATTTTCGATGCGAGCTTTACTTTTCGAGATACAGGGATTTGTTCGGGGACAGTCTTGGCTTATTGTGAGTGCTAATGAAACATTAGTTCAAAGTTTCCCGCCACAGGGGGGCCTGTATCCATAGCAACTAGTGACTCGGTCTCTGGGCAGAAATTGTCACACCTGCCCGTGATTGGCTAGGTCGACAGTTAATACTGTTTAATACTGTTTAATACTGTCATTCTGTTTGTGTTTGTGTGTGTGCGAGGGATGGAGATGCGCACCAAGCAGCAGGCACACTCAAAATTTCCTGAAATTTTCTAGTTAGTGTGCCTGCTTTGCAAGGCAAAGGAGCACACTCTTAATATTGCTCATACTTATTATTAGTGTGCCTGCTTTGCAAGGCAAAGGAGCACACTCTTATTATTGCTCATACTTAATATTATTATTATTCTTCCTTGCAAAACTTCGGTATGTAACTAGTCTCGGGGCGTTGTTGCGACACCCCTCAAAATACATCAAAACGTGCGCCTTGAACGGGAATCAAGTGCTATGACTTTTCTTAGAGATTGTGCGTAAAGTTTTCGTACGAAGTGCGAAAACGTGCGATTTTCGGCCCATTGAAATGAATGGAGAATCGGAAAAAAAATCGCACAAATTCATCAAATCGGCCCCTCTTTGGAGCCACGCCACTCGGTCATACTTTGTCGCAGAAACATGATTAAAAGTTTACACAGGTCACAAGACTTTGAACTCTGTTGGTCTAAAGACACTTTTCAATAGCTACTACGGTTTTTACGCAATCGCAGATTACGTTTTATACGACTTTTGGCCAGTTTCAGATTTTATAATGGGTGTGTATTGCGCGGAATGTTCAGACCTAGAGCACGTGATGTCGTCACACACTCTAGCTCCACGCCTTCAAGTTTGATCAGAAATCTTCCAAACATTATCATCTTAGTCCCACAGCTTCCACTCTACAAGCAAGATTTATATACCAAATTGTAGGCATTTTTGTCCTCTCTCACCCAATGTTACTTCCATTGAAATAGGACCCACGGTTTTTGAATAAATCGCCCAAAAGTGCAGGAAGTGCCGTCCGACACTCCCATCCGCTTCCATGTAATTTGACCGCTCAAACCCAGAGTGAGAAGACGAAAAGAAGGTGATTTATATTTTATCACAGCTCCTTTAGTTTAAATCATACAGACACATGTCATACATCAGTGTCGCCAGTGAAGTCTTGGGACGCTCAAAGTGAAAAAACATTTTCGATGCGAGCTTTACTTTTCGAGATACAGGGATTTGTTCGGGGACAGTCTTGGCTTATTGTGAGTGCTAATGAAACATTAGTTCAAAGTTTCCCGCCACAGGGGGGCCTGTATCCATAGCAACTAGTGACTCTGTCTCTGGGCAGAAATTGTCACACCTGCCCGTGATTGGCTAGGTCGACAGTTAATACTGTTTAATACTGTCATACTGTTTGTGTTTGTGTGTGTGCGAGGGATGGAGATGCGCACCAAGCAGCAAGCACACTCAAAATTTCCTGAAATTTTCTAGTATTATTATTATTCTTCCTTGCAAAACTTCGGTATGTAACTAGTCTCGGGGCGTTGTTGCGACACCCCTCAAAATACATCAAAACGTGCGCCTTGAACGGGAATCAAGTGCTATGACTTTTCTTAGAGATTGTGCGTAAAGTTTTCGTACGAAGTGCGAAAACGTGCGATTTTCGGCCCATTGAAATGAATGGAGAATCGGAAAAAAAATCGCACAAATTCATCAAATCGGCCCCTCTTTGGAGCCACGCCACTCGGTCATACTTTGTCGCAGAAACATGATTAAAAGTTTACACAGGTCACAAGACTTTGAACTCTGTTGGTCTAAAGACACTTTTCAATAGCTACTACGGTTTTTACGCAATCGCAGATTACGTTTTATACGACTTTTGGCCAGTTTCAGATTTTATAATGGGTGTGTATTGCGCGGAATGTTCAGACCTAGAGCACGTGATGTCGTCACACACTCTAGCTCCACGCCTTCAAGTTTGATCAGAAATCTTCCAAACATTATCATCTTAGTCCCACAGCTTCCACTCTACAAGCAAGATTTATATACCAAATTGTAGGCATTTTTGTCCTCTCTCACCCAATGTTACTTCCATTGAAATAGGACCCACGGTTTTTGAATAAATCGCCCAAAAGTGCAGGAAGTGCCGTCCGACACTCCCATCCGCTTCCATGTAATTTGACCGCTCAAACCCAGAGTGAGAAGAAGAAAAGGAGGTGATTTATATTTTATCACAGCTCCTTTAGTTTAAATCATACAGACACATGTCATACATCAGTGTCGCCGGTGAAGTCTTGGGACGCTCAAAGTGAAAAAACATTTTCGATGCGAGCTTTACTTTTCGAGATACAGGGATTTGTTCGGGGACAGTCTTGGCTTATTGTGAGTGCTAATGAAACATTAGTTCAAAGTTTCCCGCCACAGGGGGGCCTGTATCCATAGCAACTAGTGACTCGGTCTCTGGGCAGAAATTCTCACACCTGCCCGTGATTGGCTAGGTCGACAGTTAATACTGTTTAATACTGTCATACTGTTTGTGTTTGTGTGTGTGCGAGGGATGGAGATGCGCACCAAGCAGCAGGCACACTCAAAATTTCCTGAAATTTTCTAGTTATTATTATTATTTTTATTAGTGTGCCTGCTTTGCAAGGCAAAGGAGCACACTCTTAATATTGCTCATACTTATTATTATTATTATTATTTTTATTATTATTATTCTTCCTTGCAAAACTTCGGTATGTAACTAGTCTCGCAGCGTAGCCGCGACACCCCTCAAAATACATCAAAACGTGCGCCTTGAACGGGAATCAAGTGCTATGACTTTTCTTAGAGATTGTACGTAAAGTTTTCGCACGAAGTGCGAAAACGTGCGATTTTCGGCCCATTGAAATGAATGGAGAATCGGAAAAAAAAACGCACAAATTCATCAAATCGGCCCCTCTTTGGAGCCACGCCACTCGGTCATACTTTGTCGCAGAAACATGATTAAAAGTTTACACGGGTCACAAGACTTTGAACTCTGTTGGTCTAAAGACACTTTTCAATAGCTACTACGGTTTTTACGCAATCGCAGATTACGTTTTATACGACTTTTGGCCAGTTTCAGATTTTATAATGGGTGTGTATTGCGCGGAATGTTCAGACCTAGAGCACGTGATGTCGTCACACACTCTAGCTCCACGCCTTCAAGTTTGATCAGAAATCTTCCAAACATTATCATCTTAGTCCCACAGCTTCCACTCTACAAGCAAGATTTATACACCAAATTGTAGGCATTTTTGTCCTCTCTCACCCAATGTTACTTCTATTGAAATAGGACCCACGGTTTTTGAATAAATCGCCCAAAAGGGCAGGGAGTGCTGTCCGACACTCCCATCCGCTTCAATGTAATTTGACCGCTCAAACCCAGAGTGAGAAGAAGAAAAGGAGGTGATTTATATTTTATCACAGCTCCTTTAGTTTAAATCATACAGACACATGTCATACATCAGTGTCGCCGGTGAAGTCTTGGGACGCTCAAAGTGAAAAAACATTTTCGATGCGAGCTTTACTTTTCGAGATACAGGGATTTGTTCGGGGACAGTCTTGGCTTATTGTGAGTGCTAATGAAACATTAGTTCAAAGTTTCCCGCCACAGGGGGGCCTGTATCCATAGCAACTAGTGACTCTGTCTCTGGGCAGAAATTGTCACACCTGCCCGTGATTGGCTAGGTCGACAGTTAATACTGTTTAATACTGTTTAATACTGTCATACTGTTTGTGTTTGTGTGTGTGCGAGGGATGGAGATGCGCACCAAGCAGCAGGCACACTCAAAATTTCCTGAAATTTTCTAGTTATTATTATTCTTCCTTGCAAAACTTCGGTATGTAACTAGTCAAGCAGCGTAGCCGCGACACCCCTCAAAATACATCAAAACGTGCGCCTTGAACGGGAATCAAGTGCTATGACTTTTCTTAGAGATTGTACGTAAAGTTTTCGCACGAAGTGCGAAAACGTGCGATTTTCGGCCCATTGAAATGAATGGAGAATCGGGAAAAAAATCGCACAAATTCATCAAATCGGCCCCTCTTTGGAGCCACGCCACTCGGTCATACTTTGTCACAGAAACATGATTAAAAGTTTACATGGGTCACAAGACTTTGAACTCTGTTGGTCTAAAGACACTTTTCAATAGCTACTACGGTTTTTACGCAATCGCAGTTTACGTTTTATAAGACTTTCGGACAGTTTCAGATTTTATAATGGGTGTGTATTGCGCGGAATGTTCAGACCTAGAGCACGTGATGTCGTCACACACTCTAGCTCCGCGCCTTCAAGTTTGATCAGAAATCTTCCAAACATTATCATCTTACACCCACAGCTTCCACTCTACAAGCAAGATTTATACACCAAATTGTAGGCATTTTTGTCCTCTCTCACCCAATGTTACTTCCATTGAAATAGGACCCACGGTTTTTGAATAAATCGCCCAAAAGGGCAGGGAGTGCCGTCCGACACTCCCATCCGCTTCCATGTAATTTGACCGCTCAAACCCAGAGTGAGAAGAAGAAAAGGAGGTGATTTATATTTTATCACAGCTCCTTTAGTTTAAATCATACAGACACATGTCATACATCAGTGTCGCCGGTGAAGTCTTGGGACACTCAAAGTGAAAAAACATTTTCGATGCGAGCTTTACTTTTCGAGATACAGGGATTTGTTCGGGGACAGTCTTGGCTTATTGTGAGTGCTAATGAAACATTAGTTCAAAGTTTCCCGCCACAGGGGGGCCTGTATCCATAGCAACTAGTGACTCGGTCTCTGGGCAGAAATTCTCACACCTGCCCGTGATTGGCTAGGTGGACAGTTAATACTGTTTAATACTGTCATACTGTTTGTGTTTGTGTGTGTGCGAGGGATGGAGATGCGCACCAAGCAGCAGGCACACTCAAAATTTCCTGAAATTTTCTAGTTATTTTTATTATTTTTCTTTTTATTATTCTTCCTTGCAAAACTTCGGCGCGTAACTAGTCTCGGGGGGTTGTTGCGACACCCCTCAAAATACATCAAAACGTGCGCCTTGATCGGGAATCAAGTGCTATGACTTTTCTTAGAGATTGTACGTAAAGTTTTCGCACGAAGTGCGAAAACGTGCGATTTTCGGCCCATTGAAATGAATGGAGAATCGGGAAAAAAATCGCAGAAATTCATCAAACCGGCCCCTCTTTAGAGCCACGCCACTTGGTCATACTTTGTCGCAGAAACATGATTAAAAGTTTACACGGGTCACAAGACTTTGAACTCTGTTGGTCTAAAGAAACTTTTCAATAGCTACTACGGTTTTTACGCAATCGCAGTTTACGTTTTATAAGATTTTTGGACAGTTTCAGATTTTATAATGGGTGTGTATTGCGCGGAATGTTCAGACCTAGAGCACGTGATGTCGTCACACACTCTAGCTCCACGCCTTCAAGTTTTATCAGAAATCTTCCAAACATTATCATCTTAGTCCCACAGCTTCCACTCTACAAGCAAGATTTATACACCAAATTGTAGGCATTTTTGTCCTCTCTCACCCAATGTTACTTCCATTGAAATAGGACCCACGGTTTTTGAATAAATCGCCCAAAAGGGCAGGGAGTGCCGTCCGACACTCCCATCCGCTTCCATGTAATTTGACCGCTCAAACCCAGAGTGAGAAGAAGAAAAGAAGGTGATTTATATTTGATCACAGCTCCTTTTTTTAAAATCATACAGACACATGTCATACATCAGTGTCGCCAGTGAAGTCTTGAGACGCTCAAAGTGAAAAAACATTTTCGATGCAAGCTTTACTTTTCGAGATACAGGGATTTGTTCGGGGACAGTCTTGGCTTATTGTGAGTGCTAATGAAACATTAGTTCAAAGTTTCCCGCCACAGGCCGCGACACTCTGCCCCTCTCTGCCCCTCTTTGGAGCCACGCCACTTGGTCATACTTTGTCGCAGAAACATGATTAAAAGTTTACACGGGTCACAAGACTTTGAACTCTGTTGGTCTAAAGACACTTTTCAATAGCTACTACGGTTTTTACGCAATCGCAGTTTACGTTTTATAAGACTTTTGGACAGTTTCAGATTTTATAATGGGTGTGTATTGCGCGGAATGTTCAGACCTAGAGCACGCGACGTCGTCACACACTCTAGCTCCACGCCTTCAAGTTTGATCAGAAATCTTCCAAACATTATCATCTTAGTCCCACAGCTTCCACTCTACAAGGACAATTTATATACCAAATTGTAGGCATTTTTGTCCTCTCTCACCCAATGTTACTTCCATTGAAATAGGACCCACGGTTTTTGAATAAATCGCCCAAAAGTGCAGGGAGTGCCGTCCGACACTCCCATCCGCTTCCATGTAATTTGACCGCTCAAACCCAGAGTGAGAAGAAGAAAAGGAGGTGATTTATATTTTATCACAGCTCCTTTTTTTAAAATCATACAGACACATGTCATACATCAGTGTCGCCGGTGAAGTCTTGGGACGCTCAAAGTGAAAAAACATTTTCGATGTGAGCTTTACTTTTCGAGATACAGGGATTTGTTCGGGGACAGTCTTGGCTTATTGTGAGTGCTAATGAAACATTAGTTCAAAGTTTCCCGCCACAGGGGGGCCTGTATCCATAGCAACTAGTGACTCGGTCTCTGGGCAGAAATTCTCACACCTGCCCGTGATTGGCTAGGTCGACAGTTAATACTGTTTAATACTGTTTAATACTGTCATACTGTTTGTGTTTGTGTGTGTGCGAGGGATGGAGATGCGCACCAAGCAGCAGGCACACTCAAAATTTCCTGAAATTTTCTAGTTAGTGTGCCTGCTTTGCAAGGCAAAGGAGCACACTCTTAATATTGCTCATACTTATTATTTTTTTTATTTTTATTTTTCTTTTTATTATTCTTCCTTGCAAAACTTCGGCGTGTAACTAGTCTCGCAGCGTAGCCGCGACACCCCTCAAAATACATCAAAACGTGCGCCTTGAACGGGAATCAAGTGCTATGACTTTTCTTAGAGATTGTACGTAAAGTTTTCGCACGAAGTGCGAAAACGTGCGATTTTCGGCCCATTGAAATGAATGGAGAATCGGAAAAAAAATCGCACAAATTCATCAAATCGGCCCCTCTTTGGAGCCACGCCACTTGGTCATACTTTGTCGCAGAAACATGATTAAAAGTTTACACGGGTCACAAGACTTTGAACTCTGTTGGTCTAAAGAAACTTTTCAATAGCTACTACGGTTTTTACGCAATCGCAGTTTACGTTTTATAAGACTTTCGGACAGTTTCAGATTTTATAATGGGTGTGTATTGCGCGGAATGTTCAGACCTAGAGCACGTGATGTCGTCACACACTCTAGCTCCACGCCTTCAAATTTGATCAGAAATCTTCCAAACATTATCATCTTAGTCCCACAGCTTCCACTCTACAAGCAAGATTTATACACCAAATTGTAGGCGTTTTTGTCCTCTCTCACCCAATGTTACTTCCATTGAAAAAGGACCCACGGTTTTTGAATAAATCGCCCAAAAGGGCAGGGAGTGCCATCCAACACTCCCATCCGCTTCCATGCAATTTGACCGCTCAAACCCAGAGTGAGAAGAAGAAAAGGAGGTGATTTATATTTTATCACAGCTCCTTTAGTTTAAATCATACAGACACATGTCATACATCAGTGTCGCCAGTGAAGTCTCGGGACGCTCAAAGTGAAAAAAAATTTCCGATGCGAGCTTTACTTTTCGAGATACAGGGATTTGTTCGGGGACAGTCTTGGCTTATTGTGAGTGCTAATGAAACATTAGTTCAAAGTTTCCCGCCACAGGGGGGCCTGTATCCATAGCAACTAGTGACTCAGTCTCTGGGCAGAGTGACACTCTGCCCCTCTCTGCCCCTCTTTGGAGCCACGCCACTTGGTCATACTTTGTCGCAGAAACATGATTAAAAGTTTACACGGGTCACAAGACTTTGAACTCTGTTGGTCTAAAGACACTTTTCAATAGCTACTACGGTTTTTACGCAATCGCAGTTTACGTTTTATAAGACTTTCGGACAGTTTCAGATTTTATAATGGGTGTGTATTGCGCGGAATGTTCAGACCTAGAGCACGTGATGTCGTCACACACTCTAGCTCCACGCCTTCAAGTTTGATCAGAAATCTTCCAAACATTATCATCTTAGTCCCACAGCTTCCACTCTACAAGCAAGATTTATACACCAAATTGTAGGCATTTTTGTCCTCTCTTGGCCAATGTTACTTCCATTGAAATAGGACCCACGGTTTTTGAATAAATCGCCCAAAAGGGCAGGGACTGCTGTCCGACACTCCCATCCGCTTCCATGTAATTTGACCGCTCAAACCCAGAGTGAGAAGAAGAAAAGGAGGTGATTTATATTTTATCACAGCTCCTTTAGTTTAAATCATACAGACACATGTCATACATCAGTGTCGCCGGTGAAGTCTTGGGACGCTCAAAGTGAAAAAACATTTTCGATGCGAGCTTTACTTTTCGAGATACAGGGATTTGTTCGGGGACAGTCTCGGCTTATTGTGACAGCTAATGAAACATTAGTTCAAAGTTTCCCGCCACAGGGGGGCCTGTATCCATAGCAACTAGTGACTCGGTCTCTGGGCAGAAATTCTCACACCTGCCCGTGATTGGCTAGGTCGACAGTTAATACTGTTTAATACTGTTTAATACTGTCATACTGTTTGTGTTTGTGTGTGTGCGAGGGATGGAGATGCGCACCAAGCAGCAGGCACACTCAAAATTTCCTGAAATTTTCTAGTTAGTGTGCCTGCTTTGCAAAGCAAAGGAGCACATTCTTATTATTGCTCATACTTATTATTATTTTTATTATTTTTCTTTTTATTATTCTTCCTTGCAAAACTTCGGTATGTAACTAGTCTCGGGGCGTAGTTGCGACACCCCTCAAAATACATCAAAACGTGCGCCTTGATCGGGAATCAAGTGCTATGACTTTTCTTAGAGATTGTACGTAAAGTTTTCGCACGAAGTGCGAAAACGTGCGATTTTCGGCCCATTGAAATGAATGGAGAATCGGAAAAAAAATCGCACAAATTCATCAAATCGGCCCCTCTTTGGAGCCACGCCACTTGGTCATACTTTGTCGCAGAAACATGATTAAAAGTTTACACGGGTCACAAGACTTTGAACTCTGTTGGTCTAAAGACACTTTTCAATAGCTACTACGGTTTTTACACAATCGCAGATTACGTTTTATACGACTTTTGGACAGTTTCAGATTTTATAATGGGTGTGTATTGCACGGAATGTTCAGACCTAGAGCACGTGATGTCGTCACACACTCTAGCTCCACGCCTTCAAGTTTGATCAGAAATCTTCCAAACATTATCATCTTAGTCCCACAGCTTCCACTCTACAAGCAAGCTTTATACACCAAATTGTAGGCATTTTTGTCCTCTCTCACCCAATGTTACTTCCATTGAAATAGGACCCACGGTTTTTGAATAAATCGCCCAAAAGGGCAGGGAGTGCCGTCCGACACTCCCATCCGCTTCCATGTAATTTGACCGCTCAAACCCAGAGTGAGAAGAAGAAAAGAAGGTGATTTATATTTTATCACAGCTCCTTTAGTTTAAATCATACAGACACATGTCATACATCAGTGTCGCCAGTGAAGCCTTGGGACGCTCAAAGTGAAAAAACATTTTCGATGCGAGCTTTACTTTTCGAGATACAGGGATTTGTTCGGGGACAGTCTTGGCTTATTGTGAGTGCTAATGAAACATTAGTTCAAAGTTTCCCGCCACAGGGGGGCCTGTATCCATAGCAACTAGTGACTCAGTCTCTTGGCGGAAATTGTCACAGCTGCCCGTGATTGGCTAGGTGGACAGTTAATACTGTTTAATACTGTTTAATACTGTCATACTGTTTGTGTTTGTGTGTGTGCGAGGGATGGAGATGCGCACCAAGCAGCAGGCACACTCAAAATTTCCTGAAATTTTCTAGTTATTAGTGTGCCTGCTTTGCAAGGCAAAGGAGCACACTCTTATTATTGCTCATACTTAATATTATTATTATTCTTCCTTGCAAAACTTCGGTATGTAACTAGTCTCGCAGCGTAGCCGCGACACCCCTCAAAATACATCAAAACGTGCGCCTTGAACGGGAATCAAGTGCTATGACTTTTCTTAGAGATTGTACGTAAAGTTTTCGCACGAAGTGCGAAAACGTGCGATTTTCGGCCCATTGAAATGAATGGAGAATCGGGAAAAAAATCGCACAAATTCATCAAATCGGCCCCTCTTTGGAGCCACGCCACTCGGTCATACTTTGTCGCAGAAACATGATTAAAAGTTTACACGGGTCACAAGACTTTGAACTCTGTTGGTCTAAAGACACTTTTCAATAGCTACTACGGTTTCTACGCAATCGCAGATTACGTTTTATACGACTTTTGGACAGTTTCAGATTTTATAATGGGTGTGTATTGCGCGGAATGTTCAGACCTAGAGCACGTGATGTCGTCACACACTCTAGCTCCACGCCTTCAAGTTTGATCAGAAATCTTCCAAACATTATCATCTTAGTCCCACAGCTTCCACTCTACAAGCAAGATTTATACACCAAATTGTAGGCATTTTTGTCCTCTCTCACCCAATGTTACTTCCATTGATATAGGACCCACGGTTTTTGAATAAATCGCCCGAAAGGGCAGGGAGTGCCGTCCGACACTCCCATCCGCTTCAATGTAATTTGACCGCTCAAACCCAGAGTGAGAAGAAGAAAAGGAGGTGATTTATATTTTATCACAGCTCCTTTAGTTTAAATCATACAGACACATGTCATACATCAGTGTCGCCGGTGAAGTCTCGGGACGCTCAAAGTGAAAAAACATTTTCGATGCGAGCTTTACTTTTCGAGATACAGGGATTTGTTCGGGGACAGTCTTGGCTTATTGTGAGTGCTAATGAAACATTAGTTCAAAGTTTCCCGCCACAGGGGGGCCTGTATCCATAGCAACTAGTGACTCGGTCTCTGGGCAGAAATTGTCACACCTGCCCGTGATTGGCTAGGTGGACAGTTAATACTGTTTAATACTGTCATACTGTTTGTGTTTGTGTGTGTGCGAGGGATGGAGATGCGCACCAAGCGGCAGGCACACTCAAAATTTCCTGAAATTTTCTAGTTATTATTATTCTTCCTTGCAAAACTTCGGTATGTAACTAGTCTCGCAGCGTAGCCGCGACACCCCTCAAAATACATCAAAACGTGCGCCTTGAACGGGAATCAAGTGCTATGACTTTTCTTAGAGATTGTACGTAAAGTTTTCGCACAAAGTGCGAAAACGTGCGATTTTCGGCCCATTGAAATGAATGGAGAATCGGGAAAAAAATCGCACAAATTCATCAAATCGGCCCCTCTTTGGAGCCACGCCACTTGGTCATACTTTGTCGCAGAAACATGATTAAAAGTTTACACGGGTCACAAGACTTTGAACTCTGTTGGTCTAAAGACACTTTTCAATAGCTACTACGGTTTTTACGCAATCGCAGTTTACGTTTTATAAGACTTTCGGACAGTTTCAGATTTTATAATGGGTGTGTATTGCGCGGAATGTTCAGACCTAGAGCACGTGATGTCGTCACACACTCTAGCTCCGCGCCTTCAAGTTTGATCAGAAATCTTCCAAACATTATCATCTTACACCCACAGCTTCCACTCTACAAGCAAGATTTATACACCAAATTGTAGGCATTTTTGTCCTCTCTCACCCAATGTTACTTCCATTGAAATAGGACCCACGGTTTTTGAATAAATCGCCCAAAAGGGCAGGGAGTGCCGTCCGACACTCCCATCCGCTTCCATGTAATTTGACCGCTCAAACCCAGAGTGAGAAGAAGAAAAGAAGGTGATTTATATTTTATCACAGCTCCTTTAGTTTAAATCATACAGACACATGTCATACATCAGTGTCGCCGGTGAAGTATTGGGACACTCAAAGTGAAAAAACATTTTCGATGCGAGCTTTACTTTTCGAGATACAGGGATTTGTTCGGGGACAGTCTTGGCTTATTGTGAGTGCTAATGAAACATTAGTTCAAAGTTTCCCGCCACAGGGGGGCCTGTATCCATAGCAACTAGTGACTCAGTCTCTGGGCAGAAATTGTCACACCTGCCCGTGATTGGCTAGGTCGACAGTTAATACTGTTTAATACTGTCATACTGTTTGTGTTTGTGTGTGTGCGAGGGATGGAGACGCGCACCAAGCAGCAGGCACACTCAAAATTTCCTGAAATTTTCTAGTTATTATTATTCTTCCTTGCAAAACTTCGGTATGTAACTAGTCTCGCAGCGTAGCCGCGACACCCCTCAAAATACATCAAAACGTGCGCCTTGAACGGGAATCAAGTGCTATGACTTTTCTTAGAGATTGTACGTAAAGTTTTCGCACGAAGTGCGAAAACGTGCGATTTTCGGCCCATTGAAATGAATGGAGAATCGGAAAAAAAATCGCACAAATTCATCAAATCGGCCCCTCTTTGGAGCCACGCCACTCGGTCATACTTTGTCGCAGAAACATGATTAAAAGTTTACACGGGTCACAAGACTTTGAACTCTGTTGGTCTAAAGACACTTTTCAATAGCTACTACGGTTTTTACGCAATCGCAGATTACGTTTTATATGACTTTTGGACAGTTTCAGATTTTATAATGGGTGTGTATTGCGCGGAATGTTCAGACCTAGAGCACGTGATGTCGTCACACACTCTAGCTCCACGCCTTCAAGTTTGATCAGAAATCTTCCAAACATTATCGTCTTAGTCCCACAGCTTCCACTCTACAAGCAAGATTTATACACCAAATTGTAGGCATTTTTGTCCTCTCTCACCCAACGTTACTTCCATTGAAATAGGACCCACGGTTTTTGAATAAATCGCCCGAAAGGGCAGGGAGTGCTGTCCGACACTCCCATCCGCTTCCATGTAATTTGACCGCTCAAACCCAGAGTGAGAAGAAGAAAAGAAGGTGATTTATATTTTATCACAGCTCCTTTAGTTTAAATGATACAGACACATGTAATACATCAGTGTCGCCAGTGAAGTCTTGGGACGCTCAAAGTGAAAAAACATTTTCGATGCGAGCTTTACTTTTCGAGATACAGGGATTTGTTCGGGGACAGTCTTGGCTTATTGTGAGTGCTAATGAAACATTAGTTCAAAGTTTCCCGCCACAGGGGGGCCTGTATCCATAGCAACTAGTGACTCGGTCTCTGGGCAGAAATTGTCACACCTGCCCGTGATTGGCTAGGTCGACAGTTAATACTGTTTAATACTGTTTAATACTGTCATTCTGTTTGTGTTTGTGTGTGTGCGAGGGATGGAGATGCGCACCAAGCAGCAGGCACACTCAAAATTTCCTGAAATTTTCTAGTTAGTGTGCCTGCTTTGCAAGGCAAAGGAGCACACTCTTAATATTGCTCATACTTATTATTAGTGTGCCTGCTTTGCAAGGCAAAGGAGCACACTCTTATTATTGCTCATACTTAATATTATTATTATTCTTCCTTGCAAAACTTCGGTATGTAACTAGTCTCGGGGCGTTGTTGCGACACCCCTCAAAATACATCAAAACGTGCGCCTTGAACGGGAATCAAGTGCTATGACTTTTCTTAGAGATTGTGCGTAAAGTTTTCGTACGAAGTGCGAAAACGTGCGATTTTCGGCCCATTGAAATGAATGGAGAATCGGAAAAAAAATCGCACAAATTCATCAAATCGGCCCCTCTTTGGAGCCACGCCACTCGGTCATACTTTGTCGCAGAAACATGATTAAAAGTTTACACAGGTCACAAGACTTTGAACTCTGTTGGTCTAAAGACACTTTTCAATAGCTACTACGGTTTTTACGCAATCGCAGATTACGTTTTATACGACTTTTGGCCAGTTTCAGATTTTATAATGGGTGTGTATTGCGCGGAATGTTCAGACCTAGAGCACGTGATGTCGTCACACACTCTAGCTCCACGCCTTCAAGTTTGATCAGAAATCTTCCAAACATTATCATCTTAGTCCCACAGCTTCCACTCTACAAGCAAGATTTATATACCAAATTGTAGGCATTTTTGTCCTCTCTCACCCAATGTTACTTCCATTGAAATAGGACCCACGGTTTTTGAATAAATCGCCCAAAAGTGCAGGAAGTGCCGTCCGACACTCCCATCCGCTTCCATGTAATTTGACCGCTCAAACCCAGAGTGAGAAGACGAAAAGAAGGTGATTTATATTTTATCACAGCTCCTTTAGTTTAAATCATACAGACACATGTCATACATCAGTGTCGCCAGTGAAGTCTTGGGACGCTCAAAGTGAAAAAACATTTTCGATGCGAGCTTTACTTTTCGAGATACAGGGATTTGTTCGGGGACAGTCTTGGCTTATTGTGAGTGCTAATGAAACATTAGTTCAAAGTTTCCCGCCACAGGGGGGCCTGTATCCATAGCAACTAGTGACTCTGTCTCTGGGCAGAAATTGTCACACCTGCCCGTGATTGGCTAGGTCGACAGTTAATACTGTTTAATACTGTCATACTGTTTGTGTTTGTGTGTGTGCGAGGGATGGAGATGCGCACCAAGCAGCAAGCACACTCAAAATTTCCTGAAATTTTCTAGTATTATTATTATTCTTCCTTGCAAAACTTCGGTATGTAACTAGTCTCGGGGCGTTGTTGCGACACCCCTCAAAATACATCAAAACGTGCGCCTTGAACGGGAATCAAGTGCTATGACTTTTCTTAGAGATTGTGCGTAAAGTTTTCGTACGAAGTGCGAAAACGTGCGATTTTCGGCCCATTGAAATGAATGGAGAATCGGAAAAAAAATCGCACAAATTCATCAAATCGGCCCCTCTTTGGAGCCACGCCACTCGGTCATACTTTGTCGCAGAAACATGATTAAAAGTTTACACAGGTCACAAGACTTTGAACTCTGTTGGTCTAAAGACACTTTTCAATAGCTACTACGGTTTTTACGCAATCGCAGATTACGTTTTATACGACTTTTGGCCAGTTTCAGATTTTATAATGGGTGTGTATTGCGCGGAATGTTCAGACCTAGAGCACGTGATGTCGTCACACACTCTAGCTCCACGCCTTCAAGTTTGATCAGAAATCTTCCAAACATTATCATCTTAGTCCCACAGCTTCCACTCTACAAGCAAGATTTATATACCAAATTGTAGGCATTTTTGTCCTCTCTCACCCAATGTTACTTCCATTGAAATAGGACCCACGGTTTTTGAATAAATCGCCCAAAAGTGCAGGAAGTGCCGTCCGACACTCCCATCCGCTTCCATGTAATTTGACCGCTCAAACCCAGAGTGAGAAGAAGAAAAGGAGGTGATTTATATTTTATCACAGCTCCTTTAGTTTAAATCATACAGACACATGTCATACATCAGTGTCGCCGGTGAAGTCTTGGGACGCTCAAAGTGAAAAAACATTTTCGATGCGAGCTTTACTTTTCGAGATACAGGGATTTGTTCGGGGACAGTCTTGGCTTATTGTGAGTGCTAATGAAACATTAGTTCAAAGTTTCCCGCCACAGGGGGGCCTGTATCCATAGCAACTAGTGACTCGGTCTCTGGGCAGAAATTCTCACACCTGCCCGTGATTGGCTAGGTCGACAGTTAATACTGTTTAATACTGTCATACTGTTTGTGTTTGTGTGTGTGCGAGGGATGGAGATGCGCACCAAGCAGCAGGCACACTCAAAATTTCCTGAAATTTTCTAGTTATTATTATTATTTTTATTAGTGTGCCTGCTTTGCAAGGCAAAGGAGCACACTCTTAATATTGCTCATACTTATTATTATTATTATTATTTTTATTATTATTATTCTTCCTTGCAAAACTTCGGTATGTAACTAGTCTCGCAGCGTAGCCGCGACACCCCTCAAAATACATCAAAACGTGCGCCTTGAACGGGAATCAAGTGCTATGACTTTTCTTAGAGATTGTACGTAAAGTTTTCGCACGAAGTGCGAAAACGTGCGATTTTCGGCCCATTGAAATGAATGGAGAATCGGAAAAAAAAACGCACAAATTCATCAAATCGGCCCCTCTTTGGAGCCACGCCACTCGGTCATACTTTGTCGCAGAAACATGATTAAAAGTTTACACGGGTCACAAGACTTTGAACTCTGTTGGTCTAAAGACACTTTTCAATAGCTACTACGGTTTTTACGCAATCGCAGATTACGTTTTATACGACTTTTGGCCAGTTTCAGATTTTATAATGGGTGTGTATTGCGCGGAATGTTCAGACCTAGAGCACGTGATGTCGTCACACACTCTAGCTCCACGCCTTCAAGTTTGATCAGAAATCTTCCAAACATTATCATCTTAGTCCCACAGCTTCCACTCTACAAGCAAGATTTATACACCAAATTGTAGGCATTTTTGTCCTCTCTCACCCAATGTTACTTCTATTGAAATAGGACCCACGGTTTTTGAATAAATCGCCCAAAAGGGCAGGGAGTGCTGTCCGACACTCCCATCCGCTTCAATGTAATTTGACCGCTCAAACCCAGAGTGAGAAGAAGAAAAGGAGGTGATTTATATTTTATCACAGCTCCTTTAGTTTAAATCATACAGACACATGTCATACATCAGTGTCGCCGGTGAAGTCTTGGGACGCTCAAAGTGAAAAAACATTTTCGATGCGAGCTTTACTTTTCGAGATACAGGGATTTGTTCGGGGACAGTCTTGGCTTATTGTGAGTGCTAATGAAACATTAGTTCAAAGTTTCCCGCCACAGGGGGGCCTGTATCCATAGCAACTAGTGACTCTGTCTCTGGGCAGAAATTGTCACACCTGCCCGTGATTGGCTAGGTCGACAGTTAATACTGTTTAATACTGTTTAATACTGTCATACTGTTTGTGTTTGTGTGTGTGCGAGGGATGGAGATGCGCACCAAGCAGCAGGCACACTCAAAATTTCCTGAAATTTTCTAGTTATTATTATTCTTCCTTGCAAAACTTCGGTATGTAACTAGTCAAGCAGCGTAGCCGCGACACCCCTCAAAATACATCAAAACGTGCGCCTTGAACGGGAATCAAGTGCTATGACTTTTCTTAGAGATTGTACGTAAAGTTTTCGCACGAAGTGCGAAAACGTGCGATTTTCGGCCCATTGAAATGAATGGAGAATCGGGAAAAAAATCGCACAAATTCATCAAATCGGCCCCTCTTTGGAGCCACGCCACTCGGTCATACTTTGTCACAGAAACATGATTAAAAGTTTACATGGGTCACAAGACTTTGAACTCTGTTGGTCTAAAGACACTTTTCAATAGCTACTACGGTTTTTACGCAATCGCAGTTTACGTTTTATAAGACTTTCGGACAGTTTCAGATTTTATAATGGGTGTGTATTGCGCGGAATGTTCAGACCTAGAGCACGTGATGTCGTCACACACTCTAGCTCCGCGCCTTCAAGTTTGATCAGAAATCTTCCAAACATTATCATCTTACACCCACAGCTTCCACTCTACAAGCAAGATTTATACACCAAATTGTAGGCATTTTTGTCCTCTCTCACCCAATGTTACTTCCATTGAAATAGGACCCACGGTTTTTGAATAAATCGCCCAAAAGGGCAGGGAGTGCCGTCCGACACTCCCATCCGCTTCCATGTAATTTGACCGCTCAAACCCAGAGTGAGAAGAAGAAAAGGAGGTGATTTATATTTTATCACAGCTCCTTTAGTTTAAATCATACAGACACATGTCATACATCAGTGTCGCCGGTGAAGTCTTGGGACACTCAAAGTGAAAAAACATTTTCGATGCGAGCTTTACTTTTCGAGATACAGGGATTTGTTCGGGGACAGTCTTGGCTTATTGTGAGTGCTAATGAAACATTAGTTCAAAGTTTCCCGCCACAGGGGGGCCTGTATCCATAGCAACTAGTGACTCGGTCTCTGGGCAGAAATTCTCACACCTGCCCGTGATTGGCTAGGTGGACAGTTAATACTGTTTAATACTGTCATACTGTTTGTGTTTGTGTGTGTGCGAGGGATGGAGATGCGCACCAAGCAGCAGGCACACTCAAAATTTCCTGAAATTTTCTAGTTATTTTTATTATTTTTCTTTTTATTATTCTTCCTTGCAAAACTTCGGCGCGTAACTAGTCTCGGGGGGTTGTTGCGACACCCCTCAAAATACATCAAAACGTGCGCCTTGATCGGGAATCAAGTGCTATGACTTTTCTTAGAGATTGTACGTAAAGTTTTCGCACGAAGTGCGAAAACGTGCGATTTTCGGCCCATTGAAATGAATGGAGAATCGGGAAAAAAATCGCAGAAATTCATCAAACCGGCCCCTCTTTAGAGCCACGCCACTTGGTCATACTTTGTCGCAGAAACATGATTAAAAGTTTACACGGGTCACAAGACTTTGAACTCTGTTGGTCTAAAGAAACTTTTCAATAGCTACTACGGTTTTTACGCAATCGCAGTTTACGTTTTATAAGATTTTTGGACAGTTTCAGATTTTATAATGGGTGTGTATTGCGCGGAATGTTCAGACCTAGAGCACGTGATGTCGTCACACACTCTAGCTCCACGCCTTCAAGTTTTATCAGAAATCTTCCAAACATTATCATCTTAGTCCCACAGCTTCCACTCTACAAGCAAGATTTATACACCAAATTGTAGGCATTTTTGTCCTCTCTCACCCAATGTTACTTCCATTGAAATAGGACCCACGGTTTTTGAATAAATCGCCCAAAAGGGCAGGGAGTGCCGTCCGACACTCCCATCCGCTTCCATGTAATTTGACCGCTCAAACCCAGAGTGAGAAGAAGAAAAGAAGGTGATTTATATTTGATCACAGCTCCTTTTTTTAAAATCATACAGACACATGTCATACATCAGTGTCGCCAGTGAAGTCTTGAGACGCTCAAAGTGAAAAAACATTTTCGATGCAAGCTTTACTTTTCGAGATACAGGGATTTGTTCGGGGACAGTCTTGGCTTATTGTGAGTGCTAATGAAACATTAGTTCAAAGTTTCCCGCCACAGGCCGCGACACTCTGCCCCTCTCTGCCCCTCTTTGGAGCCACGCCACTTGGTCATACTTTGTCGCAGAAACATGATTAAAAGTTTACACGGGTCACAAGACTTTGAACTCTGTTGGTCTAAAGACACTTTTCAATAGCTACTACGGTTTTTACGCAATCGCAGTTTACGTTTTATAAGACTTTTGGACAGTTTCAGATTTTATAATGGGTGTGTATTGCGCGGAATGTTCAGACCTAGAGCACGCGACGTCGTCACACACTCTAGCTCCACGCCTTCAAGTTTGATCAGAAATCTTCCAAACATTATCATCTTAGTCCCACAGCTTCCACTCTACAAGGACAATTTATATACCAAATTGTAGGCATTTTTGTCCTCTCTCACCCAATGTTACTTCCATTGAAATAGGACCCACGGTTTTTGAATAAATCGCCCAAAAGTGCAGGGAGTGCCGTCCGACACTCCCATCCGCTTCCATGTAATTTGACCGCTCAAACCCAGAGTGAGAAGAAGAAAAGGAGGTGATTTATATTTTATCACAGCTCCTTTTTTTAAAATCATACAGACACATGTCATACATCAGTGTCGCCGGTGAAGTCTTGGGACGCTCAAAGTGAAAAAACATTTTCGATGTGAGCTTTACTTTTCGAGATACAGGGATTTGTTCGGGGACAGTCTTGGCTTATTGTGAGTGCTAATGAAACATTAGTTCAAAGTTTCCCGCCACAGGGGGGCCTGTATCCATAGCAACTAGTGACTCGGTCTCTGGGCAGAAATTCTCACACCTGCCCGTGATTGGCTAGGTCGACAGTTAATACTGTTTAATACTGTTTAATACTGTCATACTGTTTGTGTTTGTGTGTGTGCGAGGGATGGAGATGCGCACCAAGCAGCAGGCACACTCAAAATTTCCTGAAATTTTCTAGTTAGTGTGCCTGCTTTGCAAGGCAAAGGAGCACACTCTTAATATTGCTCATACTTATTATTTTTTTTATTTTTATTTTTCTTTTTATTATTCTTCCTTGCAAAACTTCGGCGTGTAACTAGTCTCGCAGCGTAGCCGCGACACCCCTCAAAATACATCAAAACGTGCGCCTTGAACGGGAATCAAGTGCTATGACTTTTCTTAGAGATTGTACGTAAAGTTTTCGCACGAAGTGCGAAAACGTGCGATTTTCGGCCCATTGAAATGAATGGAGAATCGGAAAAAAAATCGCACAAATTCATCAAATCGGCCCCTCTTTGGAGCCACGCCACTTGGTCATACTTTGTCGCAGAAACATGATTAAAAGTTTACACGGGTCACAAGACTTTGAACTCTGTTGGTCTAAAGAAACTTTTCAATAGCTACTACGGTTTTTACGCAATCGCAGTTTACGTTTTATAAGACTTTCGGACAGTTTCAGATTTTATAATGGGTGTGTATTGCGCGGAATGTTCAGACCTAGAGCACGTGATGTCGTCACACACTCTAGCTCCACGCCTTCAAATTTGATCAGAAATCTTCCAAACATTATCATCTTAGTCCCACAGCTTCCACTCTACAAGCAAGATTTATACACCAAATTGTAGGCGTTTTTGTCCTCTCTCACCCAATGTTACTTCCATTGAAAAAGGACCCACGGTTTTTGAATAAATCGCCCAAAAGGGCAGGGAGTGCCATCCAACACTCCCATCCGCTTCCATGCAATTTGACCGCTCAAACCCAGAGTGAGAAGAAGAAAAGGAGGTGATTTATATTTTATCACAGCTCCTTTAGTTTAAATCATACAGACACATGTCATACATCAGTGTCGCCAGTGAAGTCTCGGGACGCTCAAAGTGAAAAAAAATTTCCGATGCGAGCTTTACTTTTCGAGATACAGGGATTTGTTCGGGGACAGTCTTGGCTTATTGTGAGTGCTAATGAAACATTAGTTCAAAGTTTCCCGCCACAGGGGGGCCTGTATCCATAGCAACTAGTGACTCAGTCTCTGGGCAGAGTGACACTCTGCCCCTCTCTGCCCCTCTTTGGAGCCACGCCACTTGGTCATACTTTGTCGCAGAAACATGATTAAAAGTTTACACGGGTCACAAGACTTTGAACTCTGTTGGTCTAAAGACACTTTTCAATAGCTACTACGGTTTTTACGCAATCGCAGTTTACGTTTTATAAGACTTTCGGACAGTTTCAGATTTTATAATGGGTGTGTATTGCGCGGAATGTTCAGACCTAGAGCACGTGATGTCGTCACACACTCTAGCTCCACGCCTTCAAGTTTGATCAGAAATCTTCCAAACATTATCATCTTAGTCCCACAGCTTCCACTCTACAAGCAAGATTTATACACCAAATTGTAGGCATTTTTGTCCTCTCTTGGCCAATGTTACTTCCATTGAAATAGGACCCACGGTTTTTGAATAAATCGCCCAAAAGGGCAGGGACTGCTGTCCGACACTCCCATCCGCTTCCATGTAATTTGACCGCTCAAACCCAGAGTGAGAAGAAGAAAAGGAGGTGATTTATATTTTATCACAGCTCCTTTAGTTTAAATCATACAGACACATGTCATACATCAGTGTCGCCGGTGAAGTCTTGGGACGCTCAAAGTGAAAAAACATTTTCGATGCGAGCTTTACTTTTCGAGATACAGGGATTTGTTCGGGGACAGTCTCGGCTTATTGTGACAGCTAATGAAACATTAGTTCAAAGTTTCCCGCCACAGGGGGGCCTGTATCCATAGCAACTAGTGACTCGGTCTCTGGGCAGAAATTCTCACACCTGCCCGTGATTGGCTAGGTCGACAGTTAATACTGTTTAATACTGTTTAATACTGTCATACTGTTTGTGTTTGTGTGTGTGCGAGGGATGGAGATGCGCACCAAGCAGCAGGCACACTCAAAATTTCCTGAAATTTTCTAGTTAGTGTGCCTGCTTTGCAAAGCAAAGGAGCACATTCTTATTATTGCTCATACTTATTATTATTTTTATTATTTTTCTTTTTATTATTCTTCCTTGCAAAACTTCGGTATGTAACTAGTCTCGGGGCGTAGTTGCGACACCCCTCAAAATACATCAAAACGTGCGCCTTGATCGGGAATCAAGTGCTATGACTTTTCTTAGAGATTGTACGTAAAGTTTTCGCACGAAGTGCGAAAACGTGCGATTTTCGGCCCATTGAAATGAATGGAGAATCGGAAAAAAAATCGCACAAATTCATCAAATCGGCCCCTCTTTGGAGCCACGCCACTTGGTCATACTTTGTCGCAGAAACATGATTAAAAGTTTACACGGGTCACAAGACTTTGAACTCTGTTGGTCTAAAGACACTTTTCAATAGCTACTACGGTTTTTACACAATCGCAGATTACGTTTTATACGACTTTTGGACAGTTTCAGATTTTATAATGGGTGTGTATTGCACGGAATGTTCAGACCTAGAGCACGTGATGTCGTCACACACTCTAGCTCCACGCCTTCAAGTTTGATCAGAAATCTTCCAAACATTATCATCTTAGTCCCACAGCTTCCACTCTACAAGCAAGCTTTATACACCAAATTGTAGGCATTTTTGTCCTCTCTCACCCAATGTTACTTCCATTGAAATAGGACCCACGGTTTTTGAATAAATCGCCCAAAAGGGCAGGGAGTGCCGTCCGACACTCCCATCCGCTTCCATGTAATTTGACCGCTCAAACCCAGAGTGAGAAGAAGAAAAGAAGGTGATTTATATTTTATCACAGCTCCTTTAGTTTAAATCATACAGACACATGTCATACATCAGTGTCGCCAGTGAAGCCTTGGGACGCTCAAAGTGAAAAAACATTTTCGATGCGAGCTTTACTTTTCGAGATACAGGGATTTGTTCGGGGACAGTCTTGGCTTATTGTGAGTGCTAATGAAACATTAGTTCAAAGTTTCCCGCCACAGGGGGGCCTGTATCCATAGCAACTAGTGACTCAGTCTCTTGGCGGAAATTGTCACAGCTGCCCGTGATTGGCTAGGTGGACAGTTAATACTGTTTAATACTGTTTAATACTGTCATACTGTTTGTGTTTGTGTGTGTGCGAGGGATGGAGATGCGCACCAAGCAGCAGGCACACTCAAAATTTCCTGAAATTTTCTAGTTATTTTTATTCTTCCTTGCAAAACTTCGGCGCGTAACTAGTCTTGCAGCGTAGCCGCGACACCCCTCAAAATACATCAAAACGTGCGCCTTGAACGGGACTCAAGTGCTATGACTTTTCTTAGAGATTGTACGTAAAGTTTTCGCACAAAGTGCGAAAACGTGCGATTTTCGGCCCATTGAAATGAATGGAGAATCGGAAAAAAAATCGCACAAATTCATCAAATCGGCCCCTCTTTGGAGCCACGCCACTTGGTCATACTTTGTCGCAGAAACATGATTAAAAGTTTACACGGGTCACAAGACTTTGAACTCTGTTGGTCTAAAGACACTTTTCAATAGCTACTACGGTTTTTACGCAATCGCAGATTACGTTTTATACGACTTTTGGACAGTTTCAGATTTTATAATGGGTGTGTATTGCGCGGAATGTTCAGACCTAGAGCACGTGATGTCGTCACACACTCTAGCTCCACGCCTTCAAGTTTGATCAGAAATCTTCCAAACATTATCATCTTAGTCCCACAGCTTCCACTCTACAAGCAAGATTTATACACCAAATTGTAGGCATTTTTGTCCTCTCTCACCCAATGTTACTTCCATTGAAATAGGACCCACGGTTTTTGAATAAATCGCCCGAAAGGGCAGGGAATGCCGTCCGACACTCCCATCCGCTTCAATGTAATTTGACCGCTCAAACCCAGAGTGAGAAGAAGAAAAGGAGGTGATTTATATTTTATCACAGCTCCTTTAGTTTAAATCATACAGACACATGTCATACATCAGTGTCGCCGGTGAAGTCTTGGGACGCTCAAAGTGAAAAAACATTTTCGATGCGAGCTTTACTTTTCGAGATACAGGGATTTGTTCGGGGACAGTCTTGGCTTATTGTGAGTGCTAATGAAACATTAGTTCAAAGTTTCCCGCCACAGGGGGGCCTGTATCCATAGCAACTACTGACTCGGTCTCTGGGCAGAAATTCTCACACCTGCCCGTGATTGGCTAGGTGGACAGTTAATACTGTTTAATACTGTCATACTGTTTGTGTTTGTGTGTGTGGGAGGGATGGAGATGCGCACCAAGCAGCAGGCACACTCAAAATGTCCTGAAATTTTCTAGTTTTTGTTACTCTTCAGGCTTATTTGGGGATGAAACCTGTGGTCACCCTGTTTATGGTTTGTCCTTTTGTTTTCCCTCAGAGATAAAAAGGGATTTTTTCTGACATAATTGTCTTCATTCAGATTTTGTTCAAAATATGGTGATCATATCAAACCATGACCCCAGTATTGTGTATCAAACCAAACCGTTAGCTGAATGTATAATTACATGCCTAATAAACAGTATTAAATTCCATTCCTTTTGACTGAACACTCCAGGTTCTGGTATCCACCTCAACCTGACAACAATGGAAAAGGGGAAGACTGTGTTGAGTTCTACAATGGGGTTCTGGCCAGCAGAGGATGGAATGACAATTCATGTAATAAAGTTAACTACTGGATCTGTGAAAGAGCTATCTGCTGAAATCACCAATTTTACTATGTATTGGTGTAGATGGTGTATTGGTAGAGCTACATGCTATTGTATTAGTGTAGTGAGTTTGAGTAGATCCTTTGGTCTCTGGATAGACCTGCTTTTAAATTACAGCCTTGTTACTGTACCTTTCAGTTTATATTCACATTTTTTTGTTAACATAGCCTCCTCAGGTTGGCTAACAGCCAACTGTCAATTTTGAGTATTTATCCATTTTAATCTCCTCTTAAAATTACTTTACTATCCTTTTTAATATTCCTGTAAAGGACTTTGTAAACTGTGCTTCAAGATAACTGCTATATAATCAAAGTATATGATTATTTTCCCAAATAAATGTCAGTGATGCAGCCAGCAGTGAAGGAGCGTTGACATGCATCAATTTATACAATATATCCTGAGATACAAATTCTGACTAGTGTGATTCTCTAAGATGATGATGAAAGAGTCCCTGAGGACCCCAAATGGTGGAGTTGTTTCAGTACAACTTAGAAAACAGTCAAAGGCGTTCATTTAATCAAGCAGTTGGACCTGTGAAGGGCACCATGCAAGGAAGATAAGGAATATTTCCCAAACTACAGCAGCCTCAATATAAGATAAATGTATTGTGTATATTTCTTTATCCTTCCAAACACTGACTCTTGTGTGTCAGATACTACCAGCTGCTCCTTGGACAAATTCTCCATAAAAATCGACTACGGCTGCTGTGCATGGATGATTTGTTCTAATATCTCCAAAAAGACAGCTTCAGAAATTAGGGGAGGAAAGCTTTGTTCAGATTAATGCCCAGGCATTTTTGAAATTGTTACATTACATGTTTTCTTCATTTTATTTCCAATGTGGAATCTCTGTATTTATACAAAAATATGTGTGTGTTTGCTTATGATGAGCTGTTTTTTTTCTCCTTTTTTGAGCAGTGACCCTGACTGGTTTTCAGACAGTGCTTTACAGAGTGATAATACCTTTGAAAACTTTGAAGAGAAAACACAGCGTTCCAACTAGATGTATCTGCTAAAACAGCTTAATAGAAGCAGAAAAACAAGGATTATAACTGAGTTTTTACTATTATATGCTAACTTTGAGGCAATGTTGTGAGAAAATTTTGACAAAAAATATTGCTAGTAATATTTTCATGGTAAACCAGTTCATCATGGTGCTCCATATGACCGGTATTGCCTACATGCCTACTCCAACATTCCCTGTTTATTGTACTGTAATAAACCTTAGTTTAGGTATGAATATTAACTGGACAGGCTGAAAAGCTTCTGCCACCACCTTTTTTCCCAGTCTGGTCCGGTGTCAGAGATCTGAGAACAACACACACTTAACGACGTAAGAAGAATATAGGCTCTTTATTTTACAAAGATCAGTTCAGGCAACAGCATGTTCTTCGTGGACCGAGTAGAGCGGGGTTTCTCAACCACTGGGCCGCGGCCCATGTGTGGGCCGTGAGTGCCCTCTATTGGGCCGCGAAATGTTTTCAAGTTGAAGCTCACTTTTTGCGTGTGTTTCAGCAGATGGACTGACTGTCACCAGGCTGCACTGGACTCATCCCTGACCACGTAGATACGCTCTTATTCTTAAATAAACCAGTAGATTGTCGTGCCATTGTTTCCAATACATAAACTGTGGCAGCGCCACAATATCGGCACGGCCGGCACAACATAAACAGTTAATCAATGTATAGAAATTGATCTGAATCGCTCTGTAATGCGTCTAATGTGCGCATCACGTCATGTCTGTTATTTGGCATGCAGTAGATCTGTACTCAACCTGACAGTCCGTCTCCCGTTCTGAAAACGTTCATAAAAAAAATATAAAATTCCACAATTTCTCCCAACTCGCATGTGTTGTAACGGTAAAGAGTAACTTGATACTTTTCAATCAGACAATTCTAACGCTGCTCAACACTCAGAAAGTTAACGAGTGCAGTGCAGAGACTTCATTGCATATTCCACCAGTTGGGTTGGACACAATGTAAAGACAATTTAAAGTAATTAACACTAAAGAAAGTACATTTTCAGCCTGTGGGAAACACTGACGTCCGTTGTCGGGGGTCCCGACTCTTTTGAATTATGCTTGGTTGAGTAACTTGTTGAGTAGGCCTAAAGACAGCCTTCCTTGTTTGCTGTGGCAATTATTGAATCATTAGTTCAATAAAAGGCCAGACTCCACTTGTGTATAATAAATCCCTTTTAACTGAGAATGCCCTGCTTTTATGGTTTTATGTTGGCTTCTGGCACACCCATACAATTTTAAAGAACCTGTTTGTTTTTATTGTATTTATTTAATTCGAGGGTTCCCGCCTGTATAACAGGGGGTGGTGTTGTTGTAGTTCATTAATACACTTAGAATAGATTATTAGATTAGATTATTAGAATAGAATAGATTAGCCAAGGTGGATTGGCTGTACCAAATTTTAAGTTGTATTTCTTTCACAGTGAGGCCCCTAGCTACCTGGTTTGATCCCCATTCTAATGTTTCTTGGCGTGCACTAGAGGAAAACAGAGTTTCTCCCTGGAGATTACAAGACATAATTTACGCAAATATCTCAATCAAACAGTGTCAGCTTCGGTTCGGCCCTCTTATCACGCAGATGATACATACGTGGCGTTTAGCACAGAGATTATGTTCAATTCAGTGTTTATGGCATCTCAATTCTCCAATCTTTAATAACAAGCAACTGCTTATTGGGCGTAGGCCAGTTAATTTTTCGCAATGGGAAAGGAGAGGCATCCATGTACTGGGTGACATTTACAACAATGATGGTCTCAGGGACTTCCGGTATGGCAACCGAGTGAAGCAGACGCACAGAGAGCAGCTCCTGAGCGATTTCTTAAATTCCTACTATTCACACCGTCAGTAAGCCTCGAGTGCACTCAGCGTTGTAGGAACGGACTTCAGTCTAACTTTGAATAATGTCTGGCAAAAATAAAACAGGCGCCAGGAGAGGAAAAACTTTGACCACAGACCCTGCCATGCTTCCAGTGGCTAAGCTAACAATGGCCACCGCAGCTGCACCTGGAGAAGCCGACTCTACTCTGACCATCGCCGACCTGATAGCTGAACTGGAGAAGAATAGAGCAGCGATTTCAGCCGAAATACAAGCTTCACTCTCTCCTATTCAAGCAACCTTAAATGCGGTTCGAATCAAGGTGGAGGACTTTGGCCCTCGTATGACTGCAATGGAAACCGCTCTCTCCGACCATAGCGACAGGCTAACTAGCCTTGAAGTTCAGGTGAAACAACTCCAAACTAGGGATGTTCCTAACGACTAATTTCTCCGTCGATTAAACGAAAATTTAAATTTAGACTAGTCGACTAGTCTAAAAGTAAGAAAACACTCAGAAAACAGTCAAAATCGAGCACAATTTAATCTATAAGGTTAGAACGCTGTCGGAAAAAATATTTTGTGTATTTAAGAGCCATTTGAAACTGTTAATCACATTCTGTGGCACTTTGCGCCGTTTATTATGAAGTTGCACATACAAAACATGACAACTCAGTAAATAAAAGTTATCAAATAACATTTAAAATAAATAAATTGCCGCTGAAATGTGTGGCACTTTGCGCAGTGCATTATGAACATTGCACATTACAAAACATGACAATAATAATAAAAAATGTAAAAAAAATATGTATTAAAAAATAATAATCATCAGAAAAACTAGGCCTACAAAACAATAACAATTAGGCCTACTAATCGACGTGACATTAGATTGGGCTATTCAACAACGGTGTGCTGAAGCAATCAGTTCCAAAAAGCAGGTGCACACACACACACACACACACACAACGTGGGTAGGCCTACTTACTTGACTGAAGAAACATTTTTGTTCAGTGAAATCAACATATCAACGTGTTCAGGTGACAGGCGAGACCTCAGTCTATTAACAATTAGTCCAGCAGCTGAAAAAACTCTCTCCGCTGGCACAGATGTTGCAGGCACACAGAGGTAGCGACTTGCAAGCCGGCACAGTTTCGGAAAGCGTCGCGTCTTCCCGCACCACCACGCAAGTGGATCTTCATTCGGTGGGATACAGCTTTCCATCCAGTAGCGCTCCAGCTCATCTTGATCCGCGGACTCTCCATAGCCATCCCCAAATAAAGACATTAAGCAAGTTTTCTGCCATTTTGGTTGAGTGTAGTTCTTCTCAGCCGAGTCGTCGTCGACAGGCCTGTCGCAGTCTTCATCAGCATCTTCCTCCTCATCATTCGCTGGGAGGCTGTGATACTGAGCAGCAAGATTTTCTCTTACTGCCCGTTGCATGTCCATCTGGAGAAAGCTGAGGTGCTTGTGGCGGGGATCGAGAGCAGAGGCAAGCAGTGCCACACTTCCAGCTCTCTCTCTGTCTGTTGGACACATTTGTCTCTCCAGTGATGCTGCCACCGTGTTCTTGAACTCAGCCACTTTGCTGGGATCACCTGCTGAGTTGAGATGCCTAGTGGAGATAATTGAATGGATGAATATGGTATAATCAGTTAAAGATCCCCTCCGGACATGTGTTAAAACATAGACTGTTTGGACCAATAGTGTGTGTCTGATTTGTTTTTTCCACAAAAAAGTGTAATTGCCATGTTAAAATCCTTAAAATGACATCTACTCCTTCTCCCACATTAAAAATTATTATTTTAATTATTATAAACATCGCACAAAAAGTTCGGAACTTTGTGTTTGGTAGATTATTTCTCTATTGTAACAATGCTTCTTGGCAATACATTTTATACCGTTGGAAAGCCTGTTTATTTCTCTTTCAAATGGTGCCTCATTTGTAAGGAACATGCATTTGTGGGATGAGCAGCACAGCTGAGTATGTGGGTTGCGCTCATGTAAAATTTGCCAAATCTTCTCTGCCAATGCCAAACAGCTTATTCTGCTGTTGTTATTGACTCTTGTTTGGTGTTGTTTGGTGGATTGGATGATTGAAGTCTATCAGTAACAAGGAAGAAACAAGACATATTGGCAATTTTATAATTTATTCATTTAACAAACAGTCAGGAGCCTCAGTAGCGTGTGGAAGAACCATACACAGCCACAACAGCCTGGCACCTCCTCCTCATGCTGGTCACCAGCCTGGTCACACACTGCTGTGGGATGGCATTCCACTCCTCAACCAGGATTTGTCGCAAGTCAGCCGACGCAGTTGTGTCGGTCACTCTAGCACGAACAGTACGCCCAAGCTGATCCCATAAGTGTTCAATTGGGTTGAGGTCAGGACTGTTGGCAGGCCATTCCATTCTCTCTACTCCCAAAGTCTGGAGGTAGTCTCTGATAAACCCCGCTCTGTGGGGGCGAGCGTTGTCATCTTGGAGGATGGAGTTCGGTCCCAGACTGTGGAGATATGGGATCGCCACCGGTTGCGGAATCTCATCTCGATATCTCTCTGCGTTGAGATCGCCTCCGATGATGACGAGCCTCGTTTTTCCAGTGATGGAGATGCCGCCCCACACCATCACACTGCCTCCACCAAAAGGTGTTACTCTATCGGTGCAGCGATCAGCAGAGCGTTCTCCCCGTCTTCTCCACACTTTGACCCTACGATCCAACTTCCGTAGGCAGAATCTGGACTCATTGCTGAACATAACGTTCCTCCACATGTTCAGGTTCCAGTGCAGGTGCCAATCAGGTACCTGATTGTCAGCACCTGGGGGTACCGGAAGCTCAAAACAAGAGTCAATAGCAACAGCAGAATAAGCTGTTTGGCATTGGCAGAGAAGATTTGGCAAATTTTTCATGAGCGCAACCCACATACTCAGCTGTGCTGCTCATCCCACAAATGCATGTTCCTTACAAATGAGGCACCATTTAAAAGGGAAATAAACAGGCTTTCCAACGGTATAAAATGTATTGCCAAGAAGCATTGTTACAACAGAGAAATAATCTACCAAACATAAAGTTCCGAACTTTTTGTTCGATGTTTATTTACCTGTTCAGCAAACTCATGGCAATGGGGAACACCATTGACACCGATACGTATGCCTCCCCACACAGAGCAGTGGTGGCACTTTTGAGGGAATCCAGCACAGGGAGCATAGACTCAATTGTCTGCCAATTGTCATCCGACAGCTCCAACGTCCTGGCATCTGTTAGTTTTGTCACTGTTCTGTCCGACAAAACAGCAGTGATGGCCCATCGCTGTTCGTGGATGCGCTGGAACATGTCGTTGACGGAGTTCCAACGTGTCTTGCAGGACTGTATAAGTTTGTGTGCAGGCAGGTCTTGTTGCTCCTGCTTTTTTTTTAGCGCCACAGTGGCCACAGTACTGTGGTGGAAATGGCTCACCAGTCTCGTGCATGCACCAATCAGCCGGCTCATGGCGTTCGCCTTCAATCCATCATTTATGGCTAATTGCAGGGTATGGGCAAAACAAGGTACTGACTCCCACTCCAGCAGGTCGTTGTTTGCCAATACCATGTTGCTCGCATTGTCGTGGACACAGGCGATGACCTTATCCAGTAGTCCCCACTTGCTAATAGCACCTCGCAGGTGCGCTGCCAGGTTCTCAGCAGTATGTCTTTCCTCTAGTGCGCACGTCTGGAGCACATTACTAACTAGTTTTCCTTCGATCATAAAATGACACGTTATTGTCATGTACGACTCGGTTGTCATGGAAGTCCAACCGTCTGTAGTTATGGCCACATATTCTGCCTTCTCCATGTTCATTTTCATCTCCTCCGTCATTTTTTGATGGTTGTGCTCCAATCTGGATGTGATCATTTTGCGCCCCAGCACCGTGTATTCAGGCTCAATGTAGTCCATTGACGTTCGGAAGCCTTTGCCTTCAACAAAGTTGAGTGGAAGCATATCTTGCGCAGTCATTGCCGTGATAAGCTGCGTTATCTTTTCAGACCGAGCGGGATCACAGCGTCTGCGGTTTGAGGTGGTAAACGATGTCATATTGGTTTGCAGTGCGGCTAACATTAGCAGTGCTAGCACCAGCAGCCTGCTCTCCTTGCAAGTTAACGTCCACATGCCTGTGCTGAATGTGGTTACGCATTGCTCCGGTCGAGTGGTTATATGCCAGTTTAGTTTGACACAGCCTACATACAACTTTATTTTCATTTTCTAAATCAAAATACTTCCAAACCGCGCTGGTTTTACGAGAAGTCATTGTCAGCTCTGTTCGGTGACGGTCCCACTTTCCACCTCGCTGGTTTACATCTGGGCATTACCGCCTGCCGGGGCTGCAACCCCATCTAGTGGCGGGTGGCTGCGTAACATCTTAGACGCAACAGTTAACCGGCGTTGTACATTATTAATAGTAGATTAACCGACTAGTATTTCTGGTGCCGATTAGCGAGGGTAGAAACGTTTAATCGACTGGTCGACTAATCGCGCACATCCCTACTCCAAACTGAGAACAGTCGTCTTAAACACAAGACAGAAGACCTCGAAAATCGCTCTCGTCGTAACAACGTAAGAGTAGTTGGCCTACCCGAGGGCTACGAGGGACGCTCGGCCACGGATTTCATGTCTAAATTTCTTGTTGACATATTGCAAGATGACTCATTCACCTCACCACCAGAGCTTGACAGGGCGCACCGCACGTTGAGACCGAAACCAGGGGAAGGAGAACGACCCCGACCCATGATCATTCGCTTTCTACGCTACAAAAAGAGGGAGCAGGTGCTTGCCCTAGCGAGGAAACGAGGACAACTTGTCTACCAGGGTCAAAAGATCTTTATTTTTCCAGACATGAGCAGTGAGTTCGCCAAGAAGCGCGCCACATTCACCACAGTCAAGTCCAAACTTTACAAGAGAGGTATTAAGTTCGCGCTCCGTCATCCAGCTGTGCTTACACTCACGTACCAGGGCGTCGAGCACAAGTTTCACGCTGCCGAAGAGGCCGAAACGTTCTACAACCAACACCTGGCGAACTTATCTGAATAAGTATGCTTGCAACGAACGTGGCTCCTGAAATACTGCTGAGTTTTTCCTATTCGGACCAGGACATACATCTGAAGATTTACAGATGTCACGCTGGTCGGCTGGTTTGCCTACTGTACACGCCGGCCCTTTTTGGAACTTGATTATTTCAACCTGACCAAGGCTCCTCGTTATAACACTAACCCTTGATTTTTGATTATGGACTTCTACCATTGGAATATGGACGTGTGATCTGAACATTGATTGCGGACACTACAACTGGTCTTTTTTACCACTGCGGTGCTCGCCATAATCTCAGCTCCCTCAAATCCAGTACATGGAAAAACGGACAGCCTCTTCAATTAACTACTTCACTCATCGATTATTGTGGACTACCTCGGACGTGAATCAATCCTTTTCAAACTGCATTCATCACGAAATCAGGACCTGCCTCTTCAATTACGGTGACGCTTCAGTAAGGCAACGGTGTGGGGTTTGTGTATCTATGCGTATGTGAGTATGCGTGTATATATATGCATACAGCCTATATATTGTGCATTTATCTTTGGTATTAACTAAGGTCCTGTGTCGATGATGTCTGACGTTGGTTGGTTAACAAAAAAAAAACAAAAAACAAAAAAAAAGGACTTGTGGGACGAAAATATACAATGCCCTTATGCTAAAAGATTTAGTTTATTGTATTTAAGATGTCACTCCCAGTTTACTTTATTTCAGATGGGTCTTATCATTGGAGTGCCCTACTCATGCTATTGATATTGTTAAATATGCCACAAGTTACGTGATGTGCGGCGCTCGCTCCCGCGTGTGCTGCAGCGCACTGATAATGCAGTTACAGCCTCTGGCTCCCTGCAGGGATAGTTTTGCCCCGATATTGACCGGCACGCATATGTGCAGTGGGTCTGTGTATTCTCAACAGTGTTATTTGTCCCACATCTCCCTGCAATTGTATGTAGTAGAGCATACAGCTTATAGTTATAGATTTAACGGTATGGGATACTAGTTATTCTTCCCTATATGATAGGCGTCGTGTTTGATTACTTATTTTCTTCTGACAGCCTTCCTAGGTCAGGCATCCTTAGTTATTTTCTAGCATTCTCGTGCTACTCTGCTCTGTTCCTGTTTTACTTCGAAATCTGTAGATGTGTGTTAATAGTACATATGCAAGCTCATCAGCGCTCTCTGTCTTGAGGATAGGAGGATAGTGCTCTTGCTTAGTTACCCCGGAGGTTAGTAAGTAGTTTTACCTGCAGCTCGTTGTAGGTGGGAAGATGAGCATAGGTACAAGGGGGGAGGATGGGGGGGGGGGGGGGCTCGTGTGTTTTTGGTTTTTTTTGTTTTTTTTCTTTCTTTTCATTTCTTCCTTTTACATTCAAGTCAACATGTATTTATCACTCTTCTTGCTGCAGTACCGTACTGGGTTTACACATATCCAGCACTTTCTCAGCTGAACCAGATCATCTTGTTCCACTATTATTTGGATATCAGAAATTGTTATGACAAATAACCCAAACAGATCGGTGAGAGTGAGAGGCTCCAAATTATCTCGTGGAACGTAGGAGGCCTGAACGGACCTGTGAAACGTGCTAGGGGATTCTCTCACCTGAAACACTTAAATACGGATGTCACATTCTTACAAGAAACACACTTGCGAACAATAGACCACCGACGACTTAGTAGGCCCTGGATAAGTCACATTTTCCATTCTACATTTAACTTTAAAACGAGAGGTGCAGCCATCTTGATTAATAAAAAAGTACATTTTATTCCCTCTAATACCATCTGTGACTCTAACAGGCGGTATATTATAGTAACTGGCTCCCTCTACCAAACCCCAGTTGTTCTTGTCTGTGTGTATGCCCCAAATTGGGATGATGTAGATTTTATGAAGAAACTTATATCATCACTTCCCGATTTACACACGCACAAGCTAATATTTGGAGGAGACATTAATTGTGTGATGGATCCCAATCTAGACAGATCTAGCTCTAGAACGGTTACACCTTCCAGGATGTCGCAAGCTCTGGCTACCTTTATGGATCGGTGTGGCTGCGTTGACCCATGGAGATTCTCTCATCCAACTGATAGGCACTATTCTTTTTATTCACATGTCCATAACTCTTACTCTCGTATAGATTATTTTTTTATAGATAAGACACTTCTTCCCTCTGTAACCTCAGTTGAATACTCCTCTATAGTTAATTCTGACCACTCCCCTGTGATACTTGGCTTAAACCTTGAAGCCCAACATAGAGAGAGTCGCTCCTGGAGATTGGATTCCACGCTTCTGTCTGATGCCAAATTTTGTGACCTTATCACTCAGTCTATTGGGCGCTTTGTGGAGACTAACAAAATCGAAGATACCAGTCCGTCTTTATTATGGGAAACCCTTAAGGCATTCCTTAGGGGCGAGATAATTTCGTACACTGCTCATACTAACAAGGCACGAAAGAGACGACAATGCGAGCTTATAGAAGCAATAGCAGATCTAGACCGCCGATGTTCCATCTTACCGTCTCCTGAACTGTTCAAGGAGAGACTTGGTCTCCAGACTGAGTTCAATCTTTTGTCCACTAGGGACGCAGAGAAGATGCTGCTTAAAGCTCGGGGAACATTGTATGAACATGGGGATAAGGCAGGGTGCCTTCTCGCAAATCAGTGGAAGGGCAGGATGGCCTCGCAACAAATTTCTCAAATAACCAATAATTCAGGCTCACTGACAACTAACCCCTCTGAAATTAATGAGACTTTCAGAGCCTATTATTCTGATCTATACAAATCTGACTCACCTGAAGACGATGTTGACATGTTACATTTCTTCAATGGGCTCAATGTTCCTAAATTGACGCCAGAATATCACGAAAATTTGGAGACACCGCTACATCTTAGCGAAATAACTGATGCCATGAAGTTAATGCAGAGTGGGAAGTCCCCGGGACCGGACGGCTACCCTGTGGAGTTTTATAAGAAGTTTTCCAATCACTTAGCACCTTTGCTTTTAGAAATGTTTGAGGACTCTCTCCAAAAAGGTACGCTACCACCAACATTTACCCAAGTCTCTATTTCACTGATCCTTAAAAAGGATAAAGATCCTAATTTATGCTCCTCTTATCGGCCTATTTCGCTTCTTAATGTAGATGAAAAACTACTTGCTAAAGTCCTTGCATGTAGAATTGAGACTATTTTGCCCTCTATTATCTCCGTTGACCAAACCGGGTTTATTAAACATCGTCACTCCTTCACAAACATATGGAGACTTCTTAACATCATTCACTCCCCAGCCCTTCTGTCTAATCCTGAGGTGGTTATATCTCTCAATGCGGAAAAAGCCTTCGATCGAGTTGAGTGGGGCCATCTATTCTTCACATTAAAGCAATTTGGGTTTGGAGAGAAATTTACATCCTGGATACGCTTACTGTATGCTTCCCCACAGGCCTGTGTATGTACCAACAATCAGCGATCACAGTTCTTTCCCCTCTCACGCGGGACACGCCAAGGATGCCCAATTTCCCCCCTCCTTTTTGCTATTGTTATTGAACCTCTATCAATTGCTCTTAAAGCAAATGAGTTGTTTTCAGGTATTAAAAGAGGCGGAGTCGAGCACAAAGTATCCTTGTACGCAGATGACCTGCTCCTTTATGTTTCTGATCCAATAGGTTCCATTCCGCATATTTTAGCCACTCTCAAATCCTTTGGCACCTTCTCTTGGTACAAATTAAATGTGCAGAAAAGCGAATGCTTTCCTATTACTCAATTGGCCCAAGGGATACCCCAGTCTAGTATCCCCTTCAAGTTATCTAGCACTAGGTTTAAATACTTAGGAATTACCATTACTAGCTCCATCCACTCCCTTTGTGAGGAAAATCTTACAGCTCTAACAACTAAAGTGAAAACTGATCTGCAGAGATGGAACGGCCTACCCCTCTCTCTAGCAGGTAGAGTACAATCTATTAAAATGAATGTGCTTCCCAGATATTTATACTTATTTCAATGTTTACCCATTTTTTTACCTAAACGCTTTTTTCGTCAATTGGATTTAATAATTTCAAATTTTATATGGGGGGGTAAAACCCCAAGAATTTGTAAATCTCTGCTCCAGAGGGGGAGGTTACAGGGGGGACTCGGTCTACCGAATTTTCAATTATATTACTGGGCAGCTAACATGCACAAAATTGCACTCTGGATCTCGGATACAGATACTAATTGGATTCAACTAGAAGCTAATTCTTGTCATTCCTCATCCTTAAAAGCCCTGGTGTGTAGCAGCCTTCCATTTAAACCTAGACAGCACTCCTCTAACCCCATGGTTATTTCCACTCTGAAAATCTGGCAACAAATTAGGCAACAGTTCGGCTGGATTTCTCTGCCCCTAGCTACACCTATCTGTAACAATCAACTCTTTCGACCAGCCAAGATTGATTCTAGATTTGCCACTTGGCGCAGACAAGGTCTATCCTGCCTGGGTGACCTTTATATTGATGGCCTGTTTGCTAGCTTTGCACAGTTATGCTCCACATTCAACCTTCAGCACTCTGATCTGTTTAGGTATTTCCAAATTCATAACTTTGCCAAATCCAACACCTTAGCATTTCCGCAGGCTCCGCCGGCCTCGGGCATTGACCATCTTCTTGTAGTTACTGACTTGTCAAAAGGTCATATTTCTTTCATATACGATCTTTTATCAGCAGTGACTTCCCCTGCTCTGCATAAGATCAAGACAGGTTGGGAGACTGAACTGGGTATCACTTTGTCTGATGAATGGTGGGACCATGCATTATATGCAATAAATTCATCCTCTTCCTGTGCGAGGCTTAGCCTCATTCAGTTCAAAGTACTTCATAGGATCCATTTTAGTAAAGCTAGATTATCGAAGATTTATCCAAATCCGAGTTTGGTAGAATACTGGAGGTCTTTCTTTGATCTTATATCGGAAATATTGGAACTGACTCTGGATCCATCGCCTCAGATCGCTATCTTTGGTGTCCCTAAGGAGGGAGTTAAACTGACTGCTAAACAAGTTAATGTAATATCCTTTGCCAGTTTAATTGCCCGTCGTCGGATTCTCCTCTTATGGAAAAATCGCTCTCCTCCCTCAAACACGTCCTGGCTGCGGGACTTGTCATTTCTAAAACTGGAAAAGATCAAATTTGCTGTCCGCGGCTCAGCTGAAAAATTTTACAAACACTGGCAGCCTCTCATCTCCCACTTCGAAACGATGCAATCTATCCCACTGGACTAGTGTGTTGGAAGTATGATTGGATGTAGATAACTGTGTATTGTTCCGGGGTGTGTGTGTGTTGTGAATACTTGGGTACATTAGGTGTATGTATGTGTGGGTAAACGTGTGCAGATATAACAATGTGCGGGCACATACGTCTTGGACTGTGACCTTGTGGGGTGCAGGCGGTGCTTAAGGGCAGGTTGACTTGATTCTGTGTATCATCAGTTGTCCATTCCTTTTCTTCTTCTCCCCCTTTTTTTTTTGCATTTATTTTTATTTTTATTTATTTATTTATTTATTTGTACAATCATTTTGTCATCTGTATTTATTTAAATTATTCAACTATTATTATTATTATTATTATTATTATTATTGTATTATTGTATTATTATTTATTTACTTTTTTTTATTATTTTGTTTCTATGAGCAGGGAGGGGAATGCTGGGGGGCTAAGGGGAGATAATGGGGGGTTATTACTGTCTAAAAAGAAAAGTATGAATCTGTAATATTGTTTCATCATATGTGCAGATTGTTGTATAAAATTTGGTTACAAAAAAAAAATGATGGTCTCAGATGATTTCAGGACCTTAAAGGCAGCTATAACCTACCGGGCACTTCATTCTTTTATTTACAGTTTAGGGCATCCCTCAAGGCTCATGGTGTGCCGTGGAATCAACCCTTAGAACAACATCCATTCCATAGAATCATCAGTTCCAGAGGAGCCTCTAAAGGTTTAGCCTCCGCACTTTATTCAAAATTACTTGAAGCCTCTTATAAGAAACTCTCTGTGGACAGGCAATGGAGAAGTGATATCCCAAACTTAGAGCCGGATTTCGATTGGGACTCTGTTTGGGCTAACATTTTGCTGGCTTCCCGCAATCCCAACCATCAACAAAATCACCTGAACTATGTGCATAGAACTTACCTTACTCCTAGGAGGATGCAGCTGATCCCCTTTGTTCCTTGTGCCCTCTGGGGGTCCAGAGGGCACAAGAAAGAAATTGAAGGCTCTGGTATAGTCATTATTTTACAAATGAATCTGTAGGTCTTTCCATCATGATCCTGTAGGTCCTGGGGGTGGGGTGGGAGGGTGTTGTATTATATTGTATTGTATGTATCTCAGTCTGTCAAGGTTTCTGTCTTTGTATTTCCACTTGTGTAATTGTATTTTTAAACGATTTCTAAAATAACAATACAAACATTTGATCACAAAAAAAAAAGAATAGATTAGCCAAAATAATTTGGGATCTTTTTTTTTAATGGGCCCTGGCCCCTTACAAGTATGAATAGTTGGGCCTTGAAGTAGAAAAGGTTGAGAACCCCTGGAGTAGAGGACTGGCAAAGCTATGACATAACCACCCCACACAGGTAAGCACACTAGGCAATCGACATGCGGATACACACACCCGTGACGTTGCAAAGAGCATTTAAGCAAACACTGAGCTTAATGCAGTAAAAGACACACAGGATTTCACCCTAGATAGGCACACTTGATTTCACACTACTATGTGGTGTGTTGATCAAACTGGGCTAGACAGGCATGTATCCCCCCCATACCTATCAGCTAACTTTCCCCCAGCTTCCCCCGGTTCCCACAGATTACTGCTGTTGTATTTAAGATCTATTAAAATCCTACAAATAACCACAAAAATGGATGAGGACAATAATGAACAGGACTGAACACAAAACACTAACACCTAACCTTTTCCTATGACCACTTAACTGTCCGGTTGGTCAAGACCCTCCCCCGGGCTTGTGGTGCTGGTCCGACACGGCCCGTATGCAGCAAGAGCCTGTGGGGGAATCGGCGGCTGACAGCGTGTCAGACGCCCACACACAGAGCTGGGAAGCGGTAGGGCACTCCTAGTTCCCCGGTCCCTAACTATCATCAGCCCTACCACAGGAACATCTCCCCCTATACTGCCTGTCTTCGCTGCCGGTAGCCCTAAACGGCTACGAACGGCCCCCACCCCTCTACCATGAGTGTAATGACAGTGGCTTCGTCGGGCAGATTACCCCCGACATGCATCAAGCTCCGCTCCCCAGGACAACTGCCACTCGCTCGGCTCTGATTTACCAGTTCACCATCTCAGCAATCAAGTCCAGCCGAGAATGATCAGCTCACAGAGTCTCTGTCAGCGGCAGCAGTCCAGATCAGGTGAAACCCATTAGTCTTTGATCAGTTGTCACAGCCCCCACAGAAAACCACAACCCAAATTCACCACAGTACATTGCCTCATTGAGTTACATGTATTGTGTATCTTAGCTACAGCAGTGTGTAACATTGTTAACCTAACCACTAGGGATGTACCCGAATCCGAATCCGTTATTCGGGAAAGAACAAATAATGCGATGGAAACAGATATTTCTTCTACCCGAAGCTGCTTGTTATTATTCGGGGAAAAAAAGCCATGATTGACATGTCTGTGCGTCAGCCATTATGTTTCTTCAAATTGATTCATATCATTGTGGATGGCCACAAGATAAAAATGCCCATTCTGTTTGCAACATAGGACTTTGATTTCACTAACTAGTCATTTCATTTACTACACATTATTGAAAAGTGATCGCTATTCTGTAGTCGCCCCCACCGAGTCAGGTGCGGGAGCTAGCGAGACAAAAGCCTGGTGTGGCAGCTGGATTACCCCCGCAACCTATACGTCAAAATGAAGCTTAGAACCTGTAGTGTTAATTTCCTCAATTAAAAAAAAAAACAATTTATGGTGGCAGTTTTCTGGACACAGATACAGAAATGGTTAGCAAATCATAATATATTTATTGATCTTGATATGAGATTATGTGTGATTGTGCATGTGCGGATGTATGTGTATATATGTATCTACAGATCATGTAAAAATGTACCTCATCTCAAAATCTGTAAAAAGAATTGCTGTAAAAACAGAATAATGTAAAAACAATATATGTATATGTCCTCCAAAGCGGGAGGGGTGGTGGAGGGGTTCAATTAAAAAAAAAAAAAAAACCCAGTCGAAATTTGTTTCATTTACTACACATTATTGAAAAGTGATCGCTATATTCTGTAGTCGCCCCCACCGAGTCAGCGCAAAGCAGGCAGCAGGCTGAGAGCTGACCGTTCCCGGCTATCACTCAGGGAAACTCTTGCATCGAGGAGGCGGCGGCGTCATGTGCTGGAGCTAGTGAGACAAAAGCCTGGCAGCTGGATTTCTTTCAAACCTCCGCAACCTATACATCAAAATGAAGCTTAGAACCTGTAGTTTTTAGCTGTATGTGTTAATTGATTGATTGATAATTTTTATTTCAAACATGTAAAAAATACAAAAAAAACAGATAAAAACAAAACAAGAATAACAAATAAACAATAAACCTATACAACAAACTCAATAAACAAATTCTCAGAAACTACGCAAATTAAATATTACGTTCGAAAAGGAGTAGGAAGAAGTATACACTTATTTTTGTCCTACCCCTTTCTCAACTACTCATCCATAAATTCTTATATACAATTTATAAACAACTATCCCAATTCCATGTACAACCCAATACAATTAATAAACAACTATCCCAATTCTATGTACAACCCAAAATGATTTATAAACAGCTATCCCAATTCTATGTACAACCCAATACAATTTATAAACAACTGTCCCAATTCGAAGTTCAACCCAAATATTCACCCGATGTCAATAAAATAAAACTAAACCTTTAACACAACCCTTCCTCATCCATATACCTGTTAAAAATATTTTTTTGTATATCTTCTTGAACTGATTTATGTTTGTACTTTGTTTTAACTACACATCCAAACCATTCCACAAATTCACCCCACAGATTGAAACACACATACTCTTCATAGTGGCGCGATATACTACTGGTATATTACCCGGTAGTAGATTATTTCTTGCTTTATACATTATTTGTACTGTGTTGAATTCTACCAGATCCATAAACTTAAAGGTATATGACTTTAAAAACAGCGTGTTGGTGTGTTTGCGATATCCTACATTGTTTATTATCCTTATGGCTTTTTTTTGTAGTATGCATAATGGCTGTAGGGTGCTTTTGTAGGTGTTACCCCAAACCTCGACACAGTAACTCAGATACGGCAATACAAGTGAGCAATACAGAGTGTACAACACTTTTAGATCCAGAATGTGCCTTGTTTTTCCTAGTACTGCAATGCTCCTTGCCAGCTTCGCTCGCACATATTTTATATGGGGTTTCCAGCAGATTTTGTGGTCTAATATCACATCTAGAAATTTATTTTCATACACTCTTTCTATAAAGACATTGTCTATCATCACTTGTACTTGAGTGTTTATTTTACAATTTCCTAACAACATAATCTTTGTTTTGTTCAGATTTAATGACAATTTGTTTGTCAAACCACCGTTTTAATTTTCTCATTTCTGCTGTGATCACCTCCAAAAGCTGCTGTAAATTCTCCCCAGAACAAAAAATATTTGTGTCGTCTGCAAATAATACAAATTTCAATATTTTTGATACTCTGACCATGTCATTTATGTACAGAATGAACAATTTTGGGCCTAATACTGACCCCTGAGGTACTCCACAAGTAATATCCATGCATGTTGATTTATGCTCACCTATCTTTACAAATTGTTGCCTGTTTCTTAAATAGCTTCTCAACCAATTCAGCACAACCCCTCTGATACCATACCTTTCCAATTTATCGAGTAATATATTGTGATCAATGGTATCGAAAGCTTTTTTTTAAATCTGTAAATACTCCCACTGCATACTTTTTTTCTCTATACAATTAGTAATTTATTCAATTAATTCAATTATCGCCAAAGAGGTTGATCTGTTTGTTCTGAATAAATACTGACTTTCAGTCAGCAATTTGTGCTTCTCAGTGAATTTGTCTAGTCTTTCAGTAAAGCGTTTTTTCCAATATCTTGGAGAATTGGGAAAGTAAAGAAACAGGCCTGTAATTTGTAAAATGGTGTCTATCCCCAGTTTTATATAATAGTATTTTGCAATTTTCATTTTGCTTGGAAGTTACAGATGTGAGTTAGTGGTTTTGCAATTCCTTCGATGACTTTCTTGACTATTGTCATATCAACTTCATTCCAGTCAGTAGAATTTTTGTTCTTACATTTGCTTACAATGTCCATGATTTCCTTTTCTTCTACTGCTCTAAGAAAAATGTAACTCGAATTTCTATCCCCATAATCATCATCAGACCCCTCTTTGGTTGTTTCTGGGTCACTGATTTTTTCTGCCAATTTTGGTCCCACACTTACAGTTTAATTAATTAATAAATTAATTTGATTTAATTTCCTCCATTTAAAAAACCCAGTCAAAAAATTGAAAAAAAACAACGTTTTACCTTGTATTTCAGTCAATATTCATCTGTTTAAGATGTAACATGCTGTATGTATCAGCCATAGGTTTCATGGAATTTTGACTTAGCAGGTGAGTTCCCATTAAAAAATTAAAAAAAAAAAAGAGACAGAGAGAGAGAGATGGAAAGTATAGTATGAGGATGTGGAAATATATTTCACAATTAATTATATGGCAGTATTAAATCAATTTGATGCTTTGAAGGCACAAAAATTGCATTGCCAATGAATATTAGGTTATAAAATACAACATTTGCCCGAAAAAAAGTGACACTGTCTGTAGAAAGTATTTCCTGACCCTGGGACAGACAAACTATAGATAATGCTCTGTAATATGTTAAGTAGGGTTCGACTGATCTGAGTTTTTGAAGGCCAATACTGATACAGATAGTCAGTATCTTTACATTTGATCATTTTCATGCCAAAAATATTCAGCACATCCCCCAGAATTTTATTCTTGTAAGAGTGGAAAAGCCTCAAACAGCATTAATACATTTAGATTAATACATTTGAATGAACAATTAATTTGCAGAATTTCTTTTGAAAAAATAAATGAAAAAATTGAATGTGCATGTTCCTGTCACAGGGGAAATACATCAGTTTTTCTCAATTCACGTTAATATTTGGAGATATGATTTTTTAGCCACAATATTTATATCCACAGTATTTTTTTTTTTTTTATTATTTCAGCATGCTGGTGTTTTTGTGTTGAAGCAGTATTTGCAATGTATAACAAGACACAGATCTGTTTCTACTATTCGTCTGTTTAGGCATCTAAGTTTCTCTGAAAACATTGAGACCACACAGACAGCTTGCATCAAAGAAGGTCCATGTGACATAATAAGAATGATGATAATAATAATAATAATCTTTATTTATGTAGCACTTTTCAAAACCAAGTTACAAAGTGCTTTACAGCAATGAAAACAGAGTTTAAAAAGTCAATAAAGCATCATACGAGATAAAGTACTACAAATAGAAAACACCAAAAAAAGGCCTTTACATAAAAATAGGTTCTAAGAAGGAGACTTAAAAGATGATACTGGCTTTGCTAGCCTGAGATACTCAAGCAGGAGTTTCATAGCTGAGGGGCCCTGACAGCAAAAGCCTGGTCACCTTTAGTGATGAGGTGTGTTTCAGGAACAACCAGGAGGGCCCTACCTTGAGGATCTCCGGCTGCGCTCAGGCACATAAGGGATGAAAAGGTGTAAAATGTAGCTAGGAGCCTGACCATGCAGAGCTTTAAATGTCATCAGTAAACCTTAAAATCAATATAAAAAGCCTACAGACAACCAGTGGAGAGAGACAGGAATTGGAGTGATGTGGTCTTGTCTTGTTGGTTAAGTTGGTTAAAAGCCTCGTAGCTGCATTTTGTTCCAACTGGAGGCGGGAGATGGCTTTCTTACTAAGCCCCAAGTAGAGAGAATTGCAGTGGTCTAACTGTGAGGAAATAAAAACATGGATCACCTTTTCAAAGTCTTTAAAGGATAAAAAGGACCTGATTTTAGCAATGTTCCTCAGCTATTTGGCCATCAAAAGAGAGGTCAGAGTCAAAGAACGCTCCCAGATTACTGGCAGCAGGTTTAACATTGGAGGACAAGGTGCCAAGAATTGACTGGTAAAAGGTGACCATGTTTGAGGGGCCAAATAAAAGGATCTCAGCTTTTGACTAATTTAGCTGGAGAAAGTTCTGTGACGTCCAGCACTTAATGTCAGAGAGACAAGACATAACATGGGCCATGTTGCCTCCCTCGCCAGCTCTAAGTGGGACATATAGCTGAGTATCATCAGCATAACAATGAAAGCGGATACCATGTTTATGAATAATGTACCCCAGGGGAAGCATGTAGAAAGAGAATAGTAGAGGACCCGAGATTGACCCCTGGGGAACACCACACAAAAGGGGGGCATTAGAAGAGGAGGCTTCTCCAATTCTGACCGAGAAACTTCTGTCAGTGAGGTACAAGCGAAACCAATCAAGAGCTCTAAGCATTGATTAAAACAGCATGGTCAACCGTGTCAAAGGCAGCACTCAGATCAAGGAGGATTCAAATGGAACAATCACCAGAGTCAGCAGCCAGAAGTTGATAATTTAAAACTTTGATAAGTGCTGTTTTGGTGCTGTGGTGTGCACGAAAGCCTGATTGGGATTTTTCAAAGATATTATTATTCATAAAAGAAATCAGTTGTAAGGAAACACTCTTTTCTAAAATTTTGGATAAAACGGTATTTTAGACATTGGTCTAAAATTGTTTAAAACAATAGGATCTAGAGTGGGCTTTTTCAGGAGAGGTTGAACTAACGCATGTTTGAGGGAGGAAGGAAACACGGCAGTAATTAGAAAGTAGTTGACAATAGCTAAAATATTTGGGCCAACTGTCTGGAACACCTGTTTCAAGAATCTGGTAGGAATTATATCGAGGGGACAGGAAGTGGACTTCATATGGGAGATGGTATCCTCTAGGGTTGGAAGGGAGATTCCATTGAAATGGGAGCAGGGGGATCTGGACAGTTGTACATACAGAGGTCTCTGGACTCCAGGGAAATTTGCGATCTAATCGCTTCTACCGTGTTGACAAAGAACTGGAGAAACTCCTCACGTTTATCAGGAAGTGGTTCTACTGGTTGATTGGATGGAGGACTGATGAGTGAGTGAATGGTTTGAAATAGAATCCTTGGATTATTGGACTGGCTGGTGATTAATTCAGAAAAATATGCTTTCCTGACATGCTTGACTGCATCCTGATATACAGTCATTAAGCCTTTGAGGATATTGAGTGAAATAGTGAGTTTATCTTTCCTGCATTGTCTCTTAATGTCCCTAGTACTGTCATTGAGCCAAGGCAGGGCATTAGGTTTCCTAACTGTCTTTAAAAGGTGCAATAAAAAAACAAGAGTAGTCAAGCACAAGTGATTAAAATCAGAAACTAAAACATCAGCGGAGACGTTGGAGTGCTCAGAAGTGCTAGAGGAAACAGATTAGAAGGCCTGGCAGAACTGGTGAGATATGTATTGCTTCACTTACTTTCTTAGGTAACACTCACGGTTCCTGGATCGCACACACACACACATATTGTAATGAGCTTGTGAACCAAGAGAAAAAGTTTTAATTTTATTTGTTGATCAATGTTTAATCACTTTAACAACTAATTGGCAATGTACTTTGCATTCCTGCCTCCATTTTGTTGTTTGGTAGTGTAATTTTCTTCCCGTGGATAACTGTTTCGAGCACAGCTACGATGGAGTTTGATAGCTTAAAGTGTTTCAGCGATCTAAACGATAAACGTCAGGCTTTGGTTTCAGTCAAAGAATCAGAGCGAGGGATTCTTTCTAGAGCTGCCATTTTGTACTAATGTTCAACAATCTTACAGGGAGAAATCCATTGCAGAAGAGGAGAGAGACCAATTTATCCACTGACAGTAGCCTCAAAAGACCAGAATGTTTTGTTTTAAGTGAGACGCGACCCCGATCATAGACACACCCCATGAACTAGCTAGCTACATTTATATGGCTTTATTAGAGAGCATACAGTGGAGAGCAACAGGACTAGGTCAGGTGAATTGAAGACTCTAAATTGCCCATAGGCGTGAGTGAGTGTGTTCTGTGTGCAGTATGGTATATCATGTATACAATCTAGTAATAATGATGTATATGATGTAGTATATGACAAATAGTATGTATATGATGTAGTTAATGATGCATATGAAGTATGTATATGATGTAGTATAGTATGTATATGATGTAGTATAGTATGTATATGATGTAGTAAATGATGTATATGAAGTATGTATATGAAGTATGTATATGACGTAGTATAGGATGTATATGATGTGTATTTACTGTATATGTAGTATGATGTAGCATGTATATGACATGTACTGTATATGAAGTTATGTAAAGCCCTTTAAGACATGCTTGTGATAAAGGGCTATATAAATAAACTAGACTAGACTAGACTGATAGCGATATGCAACAAAGGTTATTGACCAAATTTGAATCCATAATCTCAGAGGTACAACCTGTTTCAAAAATAGGTTTACGTTTTTTTTGATAGGAGACTTCTTCCATTTGTAAGCAAATGTGACTATAGACGTGTTTAATATAATTTATCTACACCACAACCATGTGTTCTAAAATTCTATTATAAAGAAGAGATGAGGAATAAGACATAAAGGTGAGGTACCACAGGTCAAAAAGGTTTATTAATTTTGAAATATAATATTTTGCATGTAAAACTACTGTAGTTTGATGAAGTTTACAAACAATCATCAAAAATTCAACTTCACTTGTAGATATGGCCACCAAATTTGACCTGTTGCTTCTGAACAAAAATAGCTCGTAATTTACTGAGGCCGTTTTAATATTTTTGTCATTTATATTTTACGAGAGACAAATCTCAGATTTCCATCATATAATAAATAATTCATCAAAAAGCTTCTTTTTTTTTCGAATCCCTCTGTAAGTTATCATCTATTTAGTTATTCATCACGATGAAACAGGAAATTCCACTCCTTCAACCACTAAGAATAAAATCTGCACACTTTTTTATTAAATACTAGCTATTTTTAATAAGTTAAAAACAAAATAAATAAATGTCATAATACAAAAAGTGTTTGTATTTGTGTCCATATTCAACTTGTAAAATGTCATTTGGAAAGGATGAAAGAGGTATAAACAATGTTTGACAAAGCAACATTGCCTCTTAAACACCTAGCTGTAGGCACAGAAGCAGGAAGACAGATGACAGAGAGGAAAAGGGGGAAGTGTTGAGTCATTTGGCTCAGTGTGAAGCGCTGCACATCATCAAACACAACACACACCTCTAGCCTACAGTGGAAAGCTGCTTCAACTACATGGCTGTGTTTTTTCACTCAGGGGAGTCTGAAATCCAAGTGGAAACTGGTGACTATCAGAACTTCCCCAAGGCTGAAGCTGAGGAGGCTGTTTCAGACAGGATTCCAAAGTCAAGTAGGGTTGTATTTACTCAGTGTTGCATTGTTTTTGTTGTATAGCACTTTCTGGCATTATGAGTATTAGAAATATTATGCATGTCATTATATCTTAGTAGGTTTTAAAGGTGTTCTAGTGTACAAGACAATGTATGTAGAATTCCATGTACGCATGTTTTTTTGTTTGCTTTGATTTATTAACAGGACAAGAGTACGGGCCAACTCTAAGATGAAGAGTGTGTGTGTGTGTGTGTGTTATACAGAGTTCCGACATCTCAGTGTGGTTCTGGTGAGCTTTGGGCTGCTGTGTCCCCTTCAAGCTATTCTCAACATCTCTCTGAGACTTGCTCTGAGTGAGTCCATAATTTCACATCACTTTACCAAACTCTGACTGACAGCTGATCAACAGTCAACTTGGTGCATAGAGATGGTGACTCTTTAGATTGATATCATCTGGTAGTGATGCAATGTTATAGATATTATTTTAACAGATATTATAGTAAATATCGTTAGTAATTACTGATTTACTTGTAAAGAAACTTAAATGAGACAGTGAGTGGATGCTTTGCATCAGAAGGCTTTGATAATCCTAATTACTCAATACTACTCTTTGTCAAATCCCTTGGCGTCACGAAAGCAAAAGGTACCATTTCGCGTCTGTATAGGACGCACCGGGTGTTCCATAGACTCCATGGTAAAACCTCTCGCGGCAGTATTGGACGCCTACAGGGGATTCCGGTTTGCTACATTTCTTTGCTTGAGCTCTTTGGTGCTAATATTGATTTTTTTTTAAATTGGTTAGTATGGTTGTAGATCAATTTCGAGGCCAAATAGAAAAATTGCACTGCAATATTGCCCTTTGAACTCTGACCCCGGACCACTTTTGAAAGCTCATTATGCAGCAACAGAAGGGGCTAGAGACATGGGGTCAACTTTTCTAGAAAGCTATTGAGCTGCACTTTCATGGGAGTGGGGTTACTGATGGCGGGCGACACTGAGTTGGGTTGAATTGGGTTGCAATATTTTCTGAAATTCTCCTGCTTCCTGCTCATAGGAAGAGCCAAACAGTGCAAACTGTAGTTTTTCCAGGTGCAAGGTTACGGTTGTGAAAAGGCAAACTGCTCAATATTACAAAGATGCAATACAATGAACCAAAAGGTTGATGTTATAAGAGGATATAATCCAAAAAATTACAAAAATATGCTTTTGTTGGTGCTATTTTGCCACGATTTCATCAGCTATGTTTCAAGGGCAGAAAGAGGTATGTTCAATAACGAAACGGATTATGCAACGTTTGGAAACAGAACTCCCGGCTGCGTTCTTCTATTTAAATTATGCTTATTGTAAAGTAGAGGTAGCAATACAGTCATTATAAAGTGTTATCTTTTATGCAGTTTATTGAGATGCCACTGAAATAACTTGTTATATAGGTTATGAGCCAAATTTACTTATTTATCCAGCAGGTGACATCAAATACTAAAATGCAAGCGATTTTTTTTTTCCATTTGGCCTCGAAATTGATCTACAACCATACTAACCAATTTTTGAAAAATCAATATTAGCACCAAAGAGCTCAAGCAAAGAAATGCAGCAAACCAGAATGCCTTATTTGGGCAGAAAATGTATGCCAAACTGTGTGTTCTGTGGTCCAGGAGAGAAAGTTGCAGGTGTCCAATACTACCGCGAGAGGCTTTACCGTGGAGTCTATGGAACACCCGGTGCGTCCTATACAGACGCAGAAGAGAACCTTTAGCGTCGTTATAGCGACGCCAAGGGATTTGACAAAGAGTCAACATAGGATGAGCTGGGAATGAGAACGGGTTGACTACTACTACTTCTACTATTAATAATATTAATAGATTTATATTGCACTAACCCTAACCCAAAACATAAGTTACAAAGTTGCTTAACAAATAGGCAGTAAAAGACATGCTTTAAGGAGACATAAAGGATGGATTATTTAGTGTTCCAATATTTACAGGTCAAGGTGATAGAAACTGTTGAATAAGTAAAGTTAAATTAATGTTAATTTGGTAAAAGTATAACATACATTTACTGGTAATTCACATGTAAGTAGATCTGTAACTGCAGGTTCTCATTCCTGTGTAGATATGATGGTGATTAAAGAGAAAAACAACATACAGTTCAGTTACAATGACCTGGCTGAAGAGAGAGACTCCTTACAGACTGGTTATAACCAGTTACAGTCCAGTTACAACAACCTGACCAAAGAGAAATATGACACTCAGAAGCCTTGCGGTGAGTCAGTGACCTTTCACTCTATTTCTTGAGTATCGTTCATTCATCCTCTTCCTGATGTGTCATTACTTAGAAATTAGGAAACGTTTATGATAAAATTGTGTAATATTGAAGTAACAGTAAAGATGGATTAGTTTTCTTGTTAAAAGGAGCAAACTCCTCTAAGGGGGAGTGGAACATTGGCTGTAGTTGTTACTTCATCTCTACTGAGCAAAAAAACTGGGAGGAGAGCAGACAAGCCTGTGCAGGCAGACAATCACACCTGATGATCATAAACAGCAAAGAGGAACAGGTATAGTGTGTGTGTGTCTGTGTGTATCTGGCATGTGTACCACAGCAAACACATTTTCTTTATAAATCATATTGTTATTTTTCTGTGATTATCAAAGTTTGTTTGTTGCTATATTTACCATTTTTTTAGGGGTCCAAGCAAGGTGCTGGACCTCTTTTGTTTAGTTATGATGATTCTTATTATTTTTCTTCCTCCTCTTCTTCTTTTCAAAAAGGTACCTTAGAGACCTAAGTCCTAGAGCAATGAAATTTGGTGGATAGGTTTCAAATCTCCTCCACAACTCAGGCAAAACAATTCATGTAGGCCAATACCTCTTGAGCCGTCATCAAAAATTTGGGTAACCCTTTATTTTACAGTCCGCTAATTGCCTGGTATTTACTAGGAAACTAGATGGTAACAAAATATGGTTATTAAGAAAGTACCCAAAGAACTTGATAGTAAATGCTAAGTTATTACTTAGTAAGTACATGGAAACCTACTAGGAAACTAGATGGTAAAAATATGGTTATTAAGTAAGTACCCAAATAAATGGTTAGTAAGTACTTAGTTATTACCCAGTTGGTACATATTACTTACTAGGAAACACCACAGTATGTACATGGAAATACCATAAGTTTCATTGTTCTTTCAATACACTGGTGAATTCCAGTTGCTTACCTTTATTTGAAGCTTACCTAGCGAGTTTCAGGAGCAGGACCACACCTCAACCGCGCCTCTTCCGGCATCTCTTAAATACCACCCTAACCCTCTCTTCCCCTTTCGCTCTCGTATTCTGCGCTTCGTTCTCATTTACGTGCGGAACGTTTGACAGCTCGCATACTGCCACACCAAGCCAAGCTAGGCATAGACCAGCATCGAAAAGTAAACCAGAGTTTACTCACCTCACCTCTCCGGGGGTCCCGCCCGATGGATCACCCGTGCCTCAGCCCGTCCGACGACGACCTCTCCTTCCCGGCTCCGTGCGGTTCCGTCCATTCCGCTCAGGCCTTTCAGCCGGAAGATTCACCTCAACACCCAGCAACCGATGCCGAAAACCTCCTGGTTGCACCCGAGACCCCAGCAACCTCAATGGATGTCGGCAACACTCCAGAGAGTCAACCACACCATCGCTCAAAAATCCGGTCTCCTCCACCCAGAAGCTACAATCCCAGAACTCCATCCATCCGAGGAAGAGCCCTCCGGCGTAGCGAGAGAGCAACAAGCCCCCGCCACGCATCCTCAACCCCGACACGTTCCCCAGCTAGTCCGAGACACAGGCGAGATTCTCCGAATGCAGGTCCGGCTCCGCTCCGCTTCGAAGCCGGCGCTCTCACGCCCCGGCGAGGTCCCCCGACGATTCACTGCCGTCAACGATTCCGAGTGGACAGTGGTTCGACTCCAGAGAGAGTTAAAGGATAGAGGAATTCCCTACCACCGCTCCGATAACAAAGCAAAGTCATTCGAACGTTTTACAGCTTCCCGCCATACTCGATCCACCAAACACACACAAAACCGTCTTCTTCCGAGTAGCGTCACCAGCAGCGGCGCAAGACGCGACGTCATCACGCACCAGCACTACGCTCCACAAAACCGGGGAACCCGGGGAATCACTGCTACAGCTCCAGGATATCAGCTTCTCACCCTACTATTCCCAGCCTCCTATAGCAGCGCCTGCCTCCAGTCAATGCCACTGGCACCGGGTTGCCAGTTGCTCACCCTTTTTCCCCCCTTCTCAGCAGCTTCCTCCCTCAACGAACGGCACCGGGTTGCCAGTTGCTCTCCCTATTCTCCCCCCATCTCAGCAGCTTCCTCCCTCAACGAACGGCACCGGGTTGCCAGTTGCTCACCCTATTTTTCCCCCCATCTCAGCAGCTTCCTCCCTCAACGAACGGCACCGGGTTGCCAGTTGCTCACCCTATTTTTCCCCCCATCTCAGCAGCTTCCTCCCTCAACGAACGGCACCGGGTTGCCAGTTGCTCACCCTATTTTTCCCCCCATCTCAGCAGCTTCCTCCCTCAACGAACAGCACCGGGTTGCCAGTTGCTCACCCTATTTTTCCCCCCATCTCAGCAGCTTCCTCCCTCAATGAACGCCTCCGGCACTGGGATGCCAGGTCTTCACTCAACCCTTCCTCTCTCCTCTCAACAGCTTCCTCCCTCAGCGAACGCCACTGGCACCGGGATGCCAGCTCCACTCTTTACCTTTCCCCTACCCTGCTCCGTCACAGCACTCTTCCGGGTGACGTCATCACGCGCACCCCAACGACACGTCGCGACATCAGCCTTCCAGCTCAAAGGCAGCAAAAAGTGCGGCAACAAAAGCAACAAATTGGATCACCAGCCAGACCACATAACACCAGGGTTTCAGCAACCACCTCCCGTCAATATCTTGCACAATCAGCCACGTCAGTTGGAGCGCCCGACACTGGAGTTCCAGGACCCTCCACCTCCCATCTAAGTTCTCATCACCAGGACCGACAGCCTATACCATCCAGGGCAAATGACACAGCGCCCCCAGCCATCCAGTTCCAGCATTTGCAGCTCTCTCTAGCCGGGGCTTCCGGCACCGGGATGCCGGCGCCTCCCGCCGCCCGCTTCCAGCAACCGCAGCAGCTCGCTCTAGCCGGGGCTTCCGGCACCGGGATGCCGGCGCCTCCCGCCGCCCGCTTCCAGCAACCGCAGCAGCTCGCTCTAGCCGGGGCTTCCGGCACCGGGATGCCGGCACCCAGCTTCCTCCACAGCTCTCGCTGCAGCAAGTTCCTGCTGCACCTAACTCCGGTCTCCTCTCTCAAACCATTCCAGCCCAGCAGGCAACCGTCAACTTCACCTTGCCTATGGCTAATCCTCCCATTCGTCCTCCTTATACCTTCGCCTCCCGTCCTTCTCCGGTTCCCGCTATTCTATGTAAACAACATAGACCTTGCACTCCTTCTCATGCCTTCCCTCCACCAACCACCCATCGATAGATTCCTCGAAGGACATGAAGGCACCCTTCTCCACCCGAAAGAGGGAACACCCACCCGTTCCAGAGAGCTTACACCCGCCGAGTTCGCCTACGCCTTCTCTCTCTACAGAGACGTTCTTTGTTCACAATTTCCCACCCGCCGCCAGGAACTGTACGACTACATGGCCACCGTCCTTAATCTGGCCCTCCGTTTTGGAGGCAACGGTTTCTACCAATATCACACCCACTTCGCCTCCAAAGCCGCCGCCCGCCTTCTGCAATTCAACGAGGCCACATACTGGGGCGTTCTCGACACCGAAACTTACTGTCGCATCTTCGCTGCCCGTGCAGCCCATACGTGCCTTACGTGCATTTCCCCTTCCTCATCGCCACCTTCTTCCGGCCTGGTCACTCTGACTTTATACTCACTCTGGTTTTATCCGACCTCGGGGTTCCCCTGTCTGCAGAGAATGGAGGGCCCCTCCACATCCCTTGAGTTCCTCGGAATCGCTCTTGACACAATTCTGTTTCAGGCTTCTCTCCCAGTCGAAAAAAGCTCAATCGAATCAGCCTTCTGATCTCCAATTTCCTGCTCGCCCCGTGCTGCTCCAAATGCCAACGTCTCTCCCTCCTAGGCCATCCCAACTTCGCCCTTCGCATCATTCCACAAGGGCAGGCCTTTATCTCTCACCTGCTATCCATCGTTTCTTCCGCCCCGTCTCTCTTGACCTCCATCTCCCGGGACAGTCCAAGCCGCGCCAAACTCCGTCTGTGGCTCAACCTCCTCGCCAACTGAAACGGGATCACCTTCTCTTATGATGACCATCTGACGCACCTGCATGACATCAATCTGTACACAGATGCCGGTTTTGGGGGTTTCTACAACGGAAGATGGTTCGCAGCAGAATGGTCCCGGAGCTCGCAAACGAATGCCAGGTCGCTTCCTCTGCTCTCTTCGAAATCTACCCCATAATAGCCACCGCCATTCCGTGGGGTCACGAATGGTCCCGCAAGGCCTTCCTTATTTACTCAGACAACCTCGTAGTCGTTGACATAATCAACAAAGGACGCTCCAACTCTCCATCCATCATGCCGTTCATGCACCGCCTCGTCCGGCACTCCGTTACACACCAATATATTCTCAGCGCAGCCGATGTTCCCGGCCACTCCAACGCCATCGACTTTCAACTCATAAATCCTGCCCTAATACCCCTGATCGTCGAATCCCAGAACTCCATCATCAACAGCCTATCACCCACAACCCTGTCATCCTACTGGACAGCTTGGAAGGTTTCCGTCACTTTCACGTCCAGCATAACATAACCTTCCCATCGTTCGATCTCGTCACCCTGACTAGTTTCATTACCTATTCCCATTCCGTGATGGCCATCAAAACACACACCATCAAAGTTTATCTTAGCGGCATCAGCTTCTTCTCCAAACTCATAACCGGCAGTCCGAGCCTAGCCTCCAGCCATCCTCAGATAACTTAGTTCCTCAAAGGACTCCTACGTCAAGAGCCAGCAAAAAATCCTCACCACCTTCTTCTTACTGCCGACTTGCTGTCAGCCTGCATCCACACCATCCGCTCTGGATACGGCACTCCCCACGTAGCTCGAACCCTAGAAGCCATATTACTACTCGCTTTCTTCAGATGCTCTGAATTCACCGCCTCAACCGTCCACTTCGACCCGCGCCACCACGCTTGCATTTCAGACTTGTCATATTTCTCAGAAGACACCATGGTATTCCACCTAAAGCGAACCAAAACCAATCAATCCGGTCAGCCTACACCTGTCTTCTACTTCTAAGTCCAATCACCACTGAATCCCTTCCAGACCCTCGCAGACTACTCGGCGTTCCGGAAATCCCAGAGCATAACATCTTCAGATCCTCTCTTCGTCTCCGAATCCAGACGAGTGGCTACTCGATTTTGGTTCCACCATCACCTCCGCCTCGTACTCTCCTTGTCCACCATTTCTCCCGTTCACTACTCCGGACACTCCTTCAGGATCGGAGCCACCACTTCAGCCTCCCGCAATGGCATCCCAGAACACTTCATTCAACTCATGGGCCGTTGGTCCTCCCAAACATATCACCGCTACATCCGTTCAGATCTCAAAGATCTCATATCCGCTCAATCTTATCTCCTTAAGTAACTGGAGGTTTTTGGGGGTCCGTCGTGGCCCGGGTGCCGCGGCAGATTCCCTACAAAGCCTCCCCACAACGCATTCAGCTACCAGAAACCATGCTCATCAATCTTCCTTCAATAAATCATTTAAACGCATCTTGTTGATGGTGTGGTCCTTGCTAGTGAAATACCATTTACTGCCAATCCGAAAGTATCCTGTTGTTGCTTGATGATGTGTCATAGGTGCTTATGCAGTGTTTCCAATGAACTATCATAATTACCATGTTCTTTCCAGGTACTAAATTATTACTTTTTGTGTACTAAACATATACTAGGACTGTCAAATAAAGCCATTCATATGTCCCTATAAATACCAAGTACTTTCTTACCAAGTATACATAGTCTACCTTAAAATGGTTGGATTTGATAAACTCAAAGTACCATGCTCTTTCTTGGTACTACATTTTTACTGTATGATTACTAAACATGTATTAGGACTGCAAAAAGCCATGCATATTTCCCTGTAAATACAGAGCACTTTATAACCAAGTATATATAGGCTACCTTTAGATGGATATGTAATAGTAAAGTACCCATAAAAAAAATGATAGTAATTATTATTATTATTATTAATAATAGTTATTACCTAGTAAGTACATGGAAACATACTAGGAAACTAGATGGTAAAAAATATCCTTATTTAGAAAGTACCCAAATAAATGGTTAGTAAGTACCAAGTTATTACCCCATTACTTACTAATAAACACCACATTATGTACATGGAAATACCATAACAATTGCAACCTTAAGATGGTTGGATTTATTTAAAGATCAAACTGTTTTCTTTAACATTTACACTTCAGATAAAATAACTTCTTTAATTATATCACCCCTTGTAAAAGCTCACAGATATTCTTTTTATTTAACTGAACATTGCTTACTAAATAACAAACGGACATTCAAGCTTCATTGGCCTGGGTTACTTATCATATTGTAAATAAAGGGGGAAGAGGATGGTGCAATTTGTGGAACTTTTTTGTGAAAATTGATTTTGTGCTACACCTTATAGCATGCCCGTATGTCTTTAAAAAGGCGTCCTATAATGCCATCCTTGTGATGCCTTGCGAGCCAGTGGTTCCACTCTATGAAACGCAAATTCATTTTCAAAGCCTTTGGAGTCAAATTCCCCCTGAATCGATATATGTCTTCTTTATAGCTTCGCCATGCACGTTCGATATGCTGTGTGTGCGCACCAGTCTGTGGATGCACAAAGTGCCTCCTGTGGTTGACCTGGTAGTGGATATAGCCTTCCTGGGATAACCTTCGATAGGCACACCAAGAGTCACTGATGACTTCACTCCCAGGTCGCACATGCTTTCTAATAATTGGCAGTAGCTCTCTGCTCGACCTCTGTCTGATTAGTCTCAGCACTGGTCTTCTTCGCTGCCCTTTGACCTCCAGCATCCCAAAAACCCATGACCGTCTCCTCCATGTTCCTCCTAACGGCCGAAATACATGGGACACGGACGCGGCGCGACACGTCTGCCGCGGAATGCCCGCAACAGAGCGCGTCCATAATAATCAACTGAAGCGGCTCATCTCTATTTTTGCGCGTCTGGTCTATTTTTTCCCCTCTACGCGCGGCTACGCGGCCCTCAAACAGGTAAAAACTCCATAGAACTGTGTAAAAAACGAGTACAATCTGTTTAAAAATGATTAAAATAAATACCTCATTGTACCAGAGGCAATGTGAGCAGCAGAGCAACCTTGTGGGTGTTTTTACATTGCACATTAAAATAAATCAATCAAATCAATGTGTATCCATGATCCTGTAGTTAAAACGATCTAGTTAATTAATTCAATACCAGTTAATATAGCCTATACTTCCAAACCAAACCAAAGTATCCTACTTGATATCTCCTCAGAAAACCATGCAACCACACGCTACAAAGACGGAGTCTGTGTAGCAGGTGAAAAACCCCGCTCCGCCCCGCCTACGTGACGCGTCGCGTCCGTGTCCCATGTATTTCGGCCGTAAGCGTCCCCGTGCATACTGTATAGAATAAAAACATCATTTGCATACCTGTACAAAACAACATCAATTAAGCTAATTTTCTCATGACATGAAAATATCAAGTCAAAAAGACTACTTTTACTGTAAAGTGTGATATAGTCGACAATAATGTCTGTTTTTGACTATGGTGATGTCCTGTATATGCATGCCTCGCCTACTACCTTGAAGCTTCTTGATGCGGTATTTCATAGTGCTCTGCGTTTTATTACTGGTGATGGGTTTCTCACTCATCACTGTATCTTATATGAAAAAGTGGGTTGGCCCTCCCTTACCATTCGAAGAGAGCAACATTGTCTTTTGTTTGTTTACAAAGCTTTGTCTGGCAAGCTTCCACTGTATTTGTCTTCACTCTTGAGTTTCAGTGCTACAGGGTATCATACTCGCTCGCAGACACACATTAGATTAGACACACCACGTATGAACAGTGAGGCAGGAAAGACCGCTTTCAGTTTTTACGCTCCTGATAGATGGAATAGGCTGCAGGACTCTCTTAAACTGGGCCGATTTGTCTCTATGGAGAAGTTCAGGGCGCTTTTAGAGGATGCATTATGTGGGGATGGCACGTGCTTCTCATAGTCTTGTTGTTTATCTGAACCTGTGATTTTCATGTGATTTTATATTGTTTTATGTTTTTTTTGTACTGTAATGTTTGTAATGTGTTTTTTATATCTTGTGCTGTAATCAGGGTGTCCTTGAAAAAGAGAGCTTGCTCTCAATGGCCCTCCCTGAATAAATAAAGGTTTACATATGAACTAACAGTAATACTGTTACGAAATAGTCAATTTACCTTCCTTTTATGCCTGAATCAATGGCTACAAAAGCTCTTCTCCCTCCAATTCTCATGGCACGCCGCCTCTCCAGACGTTTGATTGCTCTGACGCAGACTTTACGTAGCACTGTTGTCATCTTCGTTATTGAGGTGTTGCTGCCACATACACCATCCTCTATCATGTCTACTTGTCTTTTCCTTAACCCCTGAGCTAAACTGTTGGAGAAATAAAGTAACAGTCTTTGAAATGTAGCATATTATCATCCTTGGCGTCATTTCCCTTGCATATGTATTCAAGTGTTAGTGTTTGTTGGGGCAGTGTGATAGTGACAGTTATTTCCCCCAACAATCTATCACTCAACTGCCAACACTAGATAGAACAGGGGTGTTGGTGTTTATTGGGGAAGTGTGGAATGGCTCAACAACAATGACCAGACGTGTAGATTACATAGGCAATCATTTAATACAAATACTCATGAAAAATGTGCATTCAAATCATTTACTTGGTCATTTATTTTGATAGCTAGGTATATGTTAAATTAAAAATGATGCGATGGTTGCTTGCTATCAGAAATACTAACCTGTGCATACATTTTAACCATGATGGCAAGGTGAGATGAGATCTGTAGAAAATAGAGCCCTTTCTGACAGAACGTGAAATGGTGTGATGAGACCGTCTGCATCTCCTGAAATACATGACATGAACAAATAATGAACTTATGTTGTTATTCTAAAGTCAAGTTACTGGTGCCAGGTACAACTATAATTATTAGGCTACCACATACCATCTATATCCATCCTTTGTGGTATCGGTCCTTGTAAGCTTCATTCTATGGTTGCACTCAGGACATCTCCTTTTTGGGGCCAGCAGCCTAATTTTTTGAAGCCAGCTTATTAATTGTTTTCCTCCTCGCTCTGTTTTCTGTATTAGTTTTTGGCCTCATAGCTACAACTGAAAGGGTTAAAATGAGTAACTAAGTTAATAAAACATGCATGTGCCAGAGAACATAGCAGACACTTAGACTACATCCACACTAATACATTGATCTCCGTCCACACAAGCATTTTAGCACCGTTTCAGAAATAATCTCTGAACCGTTAGCTATAGCACTTAGAGCTAGTGAATTTACAGGCATTATGAGAGGTGGAGTGGAGCAAAAAGTATCCCTTTATGCTGATGATTTATTGCTATATGTATCTGACCCTGATAAATCCATCCCTCAGGTGCTTACCATCCTTGGATGTTTTGGTCAGATCTCTGGGTACAAACTAAATTTAAACAAAAGTGAACTTATGCCAGTTAACTCTGCAGCCAAGACATATGCCTTGAGTAGATTGCCTTTTAGAATCTCTCATCATAAGTTCACGTACCTAGGGATTTGTGTAACTAATGGATTTAACAATTTATTTAGGAATAATTTTACCCCTCTGCTAGACCGTTTGACCCGCGATTTTCAACGTTGGTCACTTCTCCCCCTGTCTTTGGCTGGGCGGATAAATTGTATCAAAATGAATGTGCTTCCCAGATTTTTGTACCTTTTCCAATGCATCCCCATTTTTATTGCAAAGTCATTCTTCCGTAAATTGGATGGCATGATTTTGCAATTTATTTGGGAAGGTGGGAATCCTAGAATTCGAAAACAAGTATTGCAGAGACCTAAACTGTCAGGGGGAATGGCTCTACCTAATTTCCAACAGTATTTCTGGGCCGCCAATCTACGCTCTATCCTACATTGGCAGAATATTGATTCTATTGATCCTATTCCTGCGTGGCTCTGTATTGAATCTGCTTCCTGTGCTCCAGCCTCATTGGCAGCTCTCTTGTGCTCACCCTCCTTGTCACCACTACCCAAATTTACTAAGAACATAATTGTAAAGAATAGTCTAAAAATCTGGCATCAATTTGCACGGCATTACAGGCTTAATTCACCTCCCCTATCATCCCCTCTCCATGCCAACCCGCTTTTCCCCCCCTCTGTACTGGATAATGCCTATAATCTGTGGCACAGTCAGGGCATTTCCACCATCAGTAACCTGTATGTGGTTGGCATATTTGCTTCTTTTGATGATCTGGTAAATATATATGATCTTCCAAGAGCCCATTTCTTCAGATACCTGCAAGTCCGTAATTTTGTCCGCAAACATTTTTCAGGCTTTCCTGCAATTCCCCCAATTTCTACCATCGATTCGCTTCTGAAACAAGATCCAATTATAAAAGGTGCCATTACATGTTTATACAATGAGATATCCATGCTACAGTCCCCCGATTCTTTCACACTACGTACAATTTGGCCACAGGACTTGGGGGAAGAATTAGATCATAAGACCTGGGAGGCTATCCTCTACAGAGTTCACCGCTCCTCCATATGTGCCAGACATGGGGTGCTGCAGTGTAAGGTGGTTCATAGGGTACATTGGTCTAGGTGTAGGCTGGCAAAGATTTTTCCTGACATTGATCCTACATGTGTTAGATGCCGGCAGGCCCCTGCTGATCTTTGTCATATGTTTTGGTTGTGTCTCTCTCTCTCTTCCTTTTGGGAGTCTGTTTTTGACACTCTGTCCAAAGTCACCTCTGTCCCCATTGAACCCTCCCCAATTGTTGCTATGTTTGGAGTCTTGCCAGCCGAGACACCTCTGCCCAAATATTTTTTGGATTTTGTAGCATTTTTAACTCTACTGGCAAGGCGGTTAATTCTTATGAATTGGAAGGGTCCCTACGTTCCCACTCATTCTCGTTGGGTTGGGGATGTGCTGCATTTTATGCAACTGGAGAAAATCAAGCATACTCTACGAGGCTCCCTACCTCATTTCGATGAAATTTGGCAGCCCTTTTCAGAACATATAGATAGCATTCAAATTATCCCGCCACCTCCCGACTGAAAGACCTCTATCGCTCCCCTCTTTAGTATTGACCTTGACCTGCCTACCTATCTGACCTTTGCATATTTACACTACGACCTCTCTTTAACCATAACTTACTTCATTTTTTTTTTTTTTCTTGTTTTTTTTTAATATATATCTTTTCCTCCCCTTCTGTGTATTTACTTACTTATTTATTTAATTATTTATTATTTAGTTTGTCGATATGTTGTTGTTTGTTAATCTCTCTTGTTGTTGTAACTGTGAAGCTTCATGTGTTGTATTGAGATGTACCTATGTTTTGTTTGTGATATACTGTTTGATTTGTAAACCTGAAAAAACCCATAAATAAATCATAATAAAAAAAAAAAAAGAAATAATCTCTGTAACGCGCCTGAAAATGCATATAAATGATTTCTAATTATTTTTATCATCACTTAAAAAAATAGCAAGAAAGATTTGTGGGGATATATCTAGTTTCTTGTTGTTTTGATTTATGCCCCTTATTTTTGAAGTCTTGGATCCTCTTTGTTTTTTTGTTTTTGTCTATGCCTGGTGATTGGGAAGTGACTGTTTATTTATATATTTCTATGTGTATTTTGTATGGATCCCCCATGTTTTATTTTGGGGTTTTTTCTTTGTTCGTTTTGATGGCGCTTATATATATATATATATTGTATTGTATGTATGTGTTCTCTGCGAGTTCTTGTATGTTCTTTAATGTATGTTAAATAAAAAATAAATAAATAAATTAAAAAAAACGCCTGAAAACGCATATCACATGACCATTCACATACACTGGGCATGCGCGTGCCGGTGTAAACAGGAAGCAGATTGGCTTGGCTACTTGGCTACTGCGGTTGGTTGCTTAGTTGCAGAAAATACTACGGAGGAAGAACAGCAATGGCAAAAAGTAAGACCAGAGATTTCTTTGCTTGTGACTGATAAGACCCAATCAGGAAGCAAACGTGGGAGTCTGCGCCATCGTTTGAGTGAATGAATGAAATGAATAGCCATGCTTGTTATTACATATAGGTCTACATACCTTTCACAATTCCAGCCACAGATTTGATGTAACGTTAGCGTAGAAGTCAGTGCACCGTTTTCCTGAATTAGAGATGTCAAGCATTTAGCTTCATCATATGAGGGAACATAGGAGACCCATATAAGTAATAATAATAGTAATAAGAGGAATAATGATAATGATGATAATAAATCGGTTAAGAAACAGCTGAACATAGGATTATAATGTGATACTGAACTCAGTCAGATAACGTTAAATAACTACATAGAGATACAAAACATACTTACATACCTATCACAATTCCACAGAAAAGATGTAGAATGCCTGCGTTACATGCAGTTTTGATAAACAATCTGTTGGTGGTAACCAGCAAATACCGGTGTTCCGCGCAGGACTGCCCCCCCGTACATGCGTGCCTCCCCAATGTAAACACACGCGTTGTACAGTCCTGCCTCCCGTACAGCGCTGCCCCCTGTTGTAGTTTCGTATTTCAGCCGCCAGGTGTCATCTGGGCACAAAGACACTGTTTACTGCAGGCAGGTGTGCTGTACAAATGTGATTCCCTTGGACAAGTAGGTATATGTTCAGTGGTAAAAAAAAAATATAACCTCATAAAGTATTTTCTGTACACGCTATTTCCAAATGTCAAAAACAAAATTCTAGATCTCTAAATATAAGATGTATTGTAAACATGGGTTAATGTTTATTAGTAATTTAGTTTATTAGTCCTGAATTTCAAATTAAAAAAGTGCTGTCCTATCCTAATAAAAAAAATCTAAACAATTTAAACAATTCATGACTTTACAAATAAGTGGGCCTATATATACGCTATCTGACATAATGGGACAGACATGCAACAAAGCAAATAATGAGCAAGTATTGAACCCATGACCTTCATTTCTGCAGCCTGTGCCGTGAGGCAGTTCCTTAGACCACTGAGCCACTGTGACCTTTCTCATATGTCTCTTGTAAATCCCATTTGTGTTTCTATCATTGTGTTTTGTTTTTCTAAATTACTCTCTATGACTGGGGAAATTCATGAAACACACCAATCTTTTTTTTTAAAGATTTATTTTATGCTTTACTGACAAAGATGGTGCGAGAGAGAGACAGGAAGGTATGGGAGAGAGAGGGGAGGACATGCAGCAAAGATTTCGAACACGGGTCGCTGCGAGAAGGACTGAACCTTATGGTACGCGCTCTACTCAGTGAGCCACCAGGGTGCCCCACCTTGGCTCTAGTCTTGCTGGTTTCTCTTTATATTGGATTAATGACAGTATTTTGCTTTTAGAGTGGCCAATCCACTCCCCTTAGTTATATAAATTATTGACACAATAGGAAAGCTGAGAGGACGGAGTAGGGGAAAACATCAGAGAAGGTTCTGGTGGGACGGAAGCCCAGACCAGCAGGGGAAGACCTGCATGTAGACCCAAAGACAGGCGGACTGCCACTACCTCTGGACATGAAAATGTCTGTCTACCCTAAATGATAAGGCATAAGAGCAATCATTTTATGACTTGGGTTCAATTCACTCTCCAGCCAGGAGATTAAGACAAAACAGTAGAAAAGAAGATTGAGGGGAAAAGTACATTAACTTACATTGGAGCTGAACCTTTCAGCAAACTGAGACTCCTTGATTTTCACTAAACTACACGGGGAGGTGAAACATCCGGGGCAAGACAACATATCCATATTATCTGAAGTGTTACAGTGAGTGTTGTCATGTGTAAAATTTGAGGTCATTACTTTTGTACATTTGTGAATGAATGGAAGGCCTATCACACATCTAAAATACTCAAGAGGCTTGTATATATGCCTTCCAATGTGAATGATTCTGTGCCTTAGCTCTGATACACAAGTAATGATAAATCAACCAGGATTGCAATTTACAAACTAAAGACCAATTTGGGTTCAGTTATTACATTTTTGCATTGGATTACCATACAAAGCGAGAAAGAAAGGCATAATCACAGAGGGTGAATCACCTTATACAGATTCTACAGTTCATATCAAAGTTGTTTTTACCCCACATTTAAGTCTATCAAAACGTGTAGAATCTTTGTACCAAAGAACTGGAGAAATGCCATCAACAAATGAACCAAACCAAATCAGCTGAATGCTTTTAAAAATGTAGTGAAGGGTTTGGAGGCCGATTCAATTGGAGTTTGTAAATGCTTCCCTATAGCTAGACTCATCTACTCTTTTTAGGTGCAGGATTCTGTGTGTTTTTTATTACTTCTTTTACTGCCTTGTTTTTATTGTATGTCTCTTCATGTTTGTTTTTGTATGTTGCAACACTGTATCGCTGCTGTCTTGGCCAGGGCTCCATCGAAAAAGAGATCTTGTAATCTCAATGAGACTCACCTGGTTAAATAAAGGTTAAATAAAATAAATAAATAAAAACCTTAACTACAACCTCAAACCAGATTTTTTCCGTTTACCCCTTTAACCCATTTGTAGAACAGACTGTCCTTTCCACTTAGAATACATTATACAGATCTAACCAGATCTAACACAGCAAGAACCCAATCAAGCATATTAATGAGCATTTGCTCATTATGGCCCAACAAATATTAATGAGCCCAACAAATAATTATGGCCCAACAAATATTAATGAGCATTTGCTCATAAATATGGTTGTTTGGGTCCAGGGGTGTTGGAGGGTGAACACCTGACTGACTGCTGTTTGAAATTTTATCTCACTGTAGCATACAGCACACCCTCAGTAACAATACACTGCATTGGGTCGGCCTATTTGAAATGGCCTATAACTTTTTGAGTTACCACAATGATCATGACAAACTTGTCTTCAATGTATTGCATGTGAGAGGCATGGAGAGAAAATGCAACAGGAAAAGGTGATTAAAATCAACTATTTTTACCCTCAACAGTAACATGCAATAATTTCAAAGATTTTACTGAGTTAGTTCATATAATATCAAATCACTTTATCTAGCACTAACCTGTGGATGGCATGTCTGGGGATACAGATATGCAGAACAGAGAAATAACTTTTTTCCATAGTTGATATGGTAGGCTGATAGTATACCAACAAGCAATACATGTGTTTTGCCTGAAAATAGCATTTCAACATCTGTACTACCGTCTAAAACCTTTAGCTTGGTGCCTGTTTGGTTTCAGACTGCCTTGTGACTTGCTTTGAACACAGAAGAGGTAAGAAAACACTCCCCTTGGCCTGCGTGCATATCAAAATGAAGCTGAGAAGAAATAGCATTTAACTTGTTTATTTAAAAATCGTACTTGACAAAAAAAATCGACAACTATTTTGACTGTACAAGTAGCCCAATATTTTATATTATTATTATTTTATTTTATATTTTAAGTAGGCCTTATGTTCGCCTGGCTCTGGGTAAAGAACGGTTAGCAGTCAAATATTCCAAGGCCTTAGTAAATTAATACAAGCTTAAATAAATTATTGTGAACAAGACAACATATGAATCTCCAGTTAATTCAAAGTATTACATTTGCAAGATACACCTTTGTTTGCTCGTCGTACCAAGCTGTCTCCCCCCGCAGCAGACCAGTGCAGACACTACTGAGCAGACTCAAGTTTACCTCAGGAAAGTAAGACAGGCACAGATTCAATTGTGGAGTACATGCGCTGTCTAGTGGAGAACTGCTGTATTACACGGGAGGCAGCGCTGTATGGGAGGCAGGATTGTACAACGCGTGTGTTTACACTGGGGAGGCACGCATGTACGGGGGGGCAGTCCTGCGCGGAACACCGGCAAAGATCTTCTTGTGTGACTTCACCTCTCCTCTCCTAGCACCAGACTGCAAACCCTTACAAAAAAGAAGTATACTTCAAGTTCATTTTATTAAGTAAACTTAAGTATAAGTTCAAGTATATTTCGCAAGTATACTTTATGTAGTAAGTATACTAATATCAACGTACTAGTAGTATACTTGTAAGTGTACTACTTCAGTACTTATTGGGACTAAATTGGCCCACTTTTTAGTTTATAAAAGTATACTTTTAAGTACACTTTAAGTGTAAGAGTAGTAAACTTTGAGTATACAACTAGTTTACATCTAAGTTTTATTTTGTACTGCAACTATACTGTGAACTATACTATAAGTGAACTTATACGTACTAGTTATGTACTTCTAGCCCACTTTCTAGTTTATGAAGGTATACTTTTAAGTATACTGCAAGTAAACTTAGATATATACTGCTAGTTTACTAGTTATGTAATATTAGTCCACTTTTTAGTTTATGAAAGTATACTTTTAAGTACACTTTAAGTGTAAGAGTAGTAAACTTTGAGTACACCACTAGTTTATATCTTAGTTTTATTTTGTACTGCAACTATACTGTGAACTACACTACAAGTGAACTTATAGGTATACTGTTAGTGTACTAGTTATATACTTCTAGCCCACTTTTTAATTTATGAAAGTACACTTTTAAGTACACTTTAAGTGTAAGCGTAGTAAACTTTGAGTACACCACTAGTTTACATCTAAGTTTTATTTTGTACTGCAACTATACTGTGAACTATACTACAAGTGAACTTATAGGTATACTGTTAGTGTACTAGTTATATACTTCTATCCCACTTTTTTAGTTTATGAAAGTACACTTTTAAGTATACACTCAGTAAACTACTAACCCTTCCTTTTACAGTCCCCTAATTACTAAGTATTTACCTGGTAAATATATGGTAAATTATAGTATATTATTGGGCAATTACCACTGTAAATAAGAAGGTAAATACAGAGAAACTACAGCTGAAATACTAAGAAAAAACTCCACTATTACCCATCAACTCAACTGTGTAGTTGTGACCATTTTAGGTCCCATATTATGCTCTTTTTAGCTGTTTAAAACATTTCTCAGTGGTCTTTAAAACAAGGTTATGAATTCTGTTGCAAAAAAACACACAAATCCAGGCTCTGTGGAGCCTCTCCATCCTCTGTGTTTCTCCCCTCATTAACTATGCGCTGTTCTGAGTGGGCGGGGATGCCAGGATAATGAGGCGCTGCTCTGATTGGCCGCCTGATCGGCTGGGTGAGGGTGGGGAGGGTGCAGATGGTGCAGACGCGGAAAAACTCCAAAACTAACATGGCAGCACCTTGTAGAAGAAAACTCTGTCACACAACATGTGAAACCGTACATTTTTGAGGCGGAATCTGTTAACCGAACAAGAGGAGGGAGCTGCTGAACTTTTACAGACACGGTTACAGCAGGATGTCTCTGACTGGTAGGTTGAAATTTCACTGTTTTCGTACTTTCTCACCGTGCATGTGCATGTGATTGCGTCGGCTATGTGGTCTTTCTGGATAGCCATAGCGGACAAATTTATGTCCCATAAAAACGATATCTAACATTACCTGCCGGAGTGTCTCGCACGGTAACTATACCGTATGGTTTGTTTGATTCATTTTTAGCCTGACGTTCACCGGTGCCGGTGGTTTGAGGCTGTCTAGTAAGCTCGTCAACACAGTAGGTGTCGGTAGCTTTTAGCTGGCTAGTTTGATAGCTGCTGTAATGTTATTCCATGAAGTGTCTTACAATGGCCATACTGGCTAGCGATAGGAAACAAATCCACACCAGACATTATGTAGGCTAGTTATTACGTTCAAATACATCAAATTGATGTGAAGAACTCATCTTCACGGGATACAAATATAGTCACGACACCGGCAAACATATGGTTATGTCCCATGCTGTCTACCATTTGGACATATGACTGTCGTAATTTATGCCAGTGTTATTCAGCTACAACACTAGCTCAACAGTTTTAGAACTGTAGCTGAAATATTCAAACATCTCATGGAGGCCTGCTAGTCATTCCCCCTGTACATAACATCTTACCTCTTTTAGAGTTGACACCTTTTGTTTGTCCTGTACAACTGTACTCACATCTACTCTAAATTGTCTGTGCTAAATAATAAACATATAATATAGATAAACGTAATTGTCAGTGTAATGTTCCTATAAAGCTTGCAAAATTCAGTAACAGTTACCCTATCTCATTCCTTAGGTTACCAGAAGAATGAAGCAGCTTCAGGATCCACCTACATGCATGGTGGATCATCCTGGTCTGGAGCCTGCAATGAACATTTATAAAGCAGACTATGGGCCCTTGCAGCTTAGAGGTATAGAGCAGTATGTTTCTTTTATGCATTCTGTGCATGAATTGATTTGAACATGTGACTTTGGATAATACTTTACGTGACAATAAATTTGAGTAAAATAACTATTGTTATACTTTATTACACATCCATGTAGAAAAAACTTTAGCACACCTAAAATCTTTTAGTGACAGGGGTATAGGACAAAAGTTACTGAATAATATAATCCTACACACTGTCTACACTTGCATGGTGCTTTATTACATTTCAGTCATTGAAATGTACATTGAAACCCTCCCATAACGTTCTAAGAATGTTGTGCAAATGTTTTTGTTAAACGTAACATTCCCAAAACGTTCTAATAACCACATGAAGTAACGTTTTTCGGGGGTAATTTTAATAACGTTCCCCTGAGGTTCCCTACTGGTAGCCTTTTAGGTAACCCTCCCACAACATTCTAAAAATGTTGCACAAATGTTTTTGTTCAACGTAACATTCCCAAAACATTCTAATAACTACATAAAATAATGTTTTTTGTGGGTAATTTTAATAACGTTCCTGAGGTTCCCTGTTGGTAGAATTTTGGGTAACCCTCCTACAACGTTCCAAGAATGTTGCGCAAATGTTTTTGTTCAACGTAACATTCCCAAAACGTTCTAATAACTACATAAAGTCATGTTTTTTGGGGGTAATTTTAATAATGTTCTTCTGAGGTTCCCTACTGGTAGCCTTTTAGGTAACCCTCCCACAACGTTCTAAGAATGTTGCGCAAATGTTTTTGTTCAAAGTAACATTCCCAAACCGTTCTAATAACCACATGAAATAATGTTTTTTGGAGGTAATTTTAATAACGTTCCCCTGAGGTTCCCTGTCGGTAGAATTTTGGGTAACCCTCCTACAGCATTCCAAGAATGTTGCGCAAATGTTTTTGTACAACATAACATTCCCAAAACGTTCTAATAACCACATCAAATAATGTTTTTTGGGGGTAATTTTAATAATGTTCCCCTGAGGTTCCCTGTCGGTAGAATTTTGGGTAACCCTCCTACAGCGTTCCAAGAATGTTGCGCAAATGTTTTTGTACAACATAACATTCCCAAAACGTTCTAATAACCACATCAAATAATGTTTTTTGGGGGTAATTTTAATAATGTTCCCCTGAGGTTTAGTGCTGGTAGCATTTTGGGTAACCCTCCCACAACGTTCTAAGTACGTTGCGCAAATGTTTTTGTGTGTGTGCCTCTTTTGTGGAATCTGATGGCATGTTTCTGAAGCCACTTGACATTGCAAATTATTTTAATGATTTTTTTTGTTGGGAAGGCCTCCAAGCTTAGGCAGAGCTTAGGCAGAGCATAGACACACCACTGTTGATTCCAACGCACACTTGCTCATTACTATGGTATTATGAAGGACAAAAACTGTGGTTTGTAATTTTATCAGGTTGTTGTTGGGGAGGTTGAAAGGTTGCTGCGTTCTCTGCCTGACGATAGGTCTGCTGGTACGGATAGCAAACTGCTAAGAATTACTTATGGTATATGTATCAACTCCAATCTGTCACATTTTTAATAGATGTCTGATAAGTGGAGTGTGTCCAAAATTATGGAAGCAGGGGGAGATTATTCCTCTACCCAAAGCTACTTTCAATGGCCTTAACGGTAGACCTATCGGCATGTTGCCAGTACTCAGTAAACTATACTAGAAAAGACTGCAAATGGATTAACTACTGTGAGCATGCATACAGGGCTGGTCACTCAACCTGCACTGCTATGACACAAATGTCTCACGATTGGCTGACTGGGATTGACAGATCAATGCTTATGGGTGCAGTAATGTTAGATTTCAGTGCTGCATTTGTTGTGATTGATCATGGTCTGTTAATCAGTAAACTCAAATGTTATGGATTTAAACCTTTCCATTTTGTGAGAGTTTAAGAGTTATCTGTCCTCTAGGTCACAGAGAGTTTATTTTAACGGCACTCTGTCCAGTAGCAAAGAGCTGGACTGTGGTGTGCCCCAGGGGAGCTGCCTGGGGCCCCTCCTTTTTTCCATTTTTACAAATGACCTCCCTTGTACTATTGGACAGGCTAGCTTGGCTTTGTATGCTGACGACTCCACTCTGTATGCTGCAACCACATGTTCAGAGCTTAACCAGGTTCTGTCCAATGAGCTAACCAAGGTACACCATTGGATAAAGATGTAACTAAAACAGTGTGCATAATTTTTGGCTCTAGGCACTGATTGGCAAGTGACCCAAAACTGGACATATAGATATCTGGTTTACCTATCCAACAAGTCAAGAAAGCTAAGCTTCTGAGTCTATGGCTTGACTGTACACTATCATGGTCAGATTGAAAAACTGGGTGGTCATTACAGAAACTTCCTATGAAATCCTATCCTATCTCAGTTTAGGATGATATTTAGGACATTTGGTATTACAGAATCACGTTTCCTAACTGCATTTAGGAAAAATCCTATCTTATCTTAAGATAAGAATTTAGCTATTACAAAAGCATCCTAATTTGAGAATATCCTAATTTAGGAATCCTATTTTAGAATAGCACTGAATAGTCCTAAATTGAAAAATAACGGACAACAATGGCAGCCAGACTTCTGCTGGGTCTAAATGACAATGAAGAGAGGGAACACAGAAATCTAATGATAGAGAGGTTGATGAAACCTCAAGATGATGTCCTTAACTTCCCAGACGACATATTGATTAGGATTTACAGGATGCTGTACTGTTTAAATATATAATGAATCAGAGTTGTTTAAGATGAGCCGCTGTCTCCTGCACATTCTAACCACAGGTACAGGCAAAAACAAACGATTAATGATTGAAATTTAGAATTTACAAACATTTACAATCAAGTTTAGCCAGGAGGTATAAGATAAGATAGGACACAGCCATGAGTTTAGGATTTGCTTCTGTAATAGCAAAATAAGATTTTTACCATCTTTGAAACTTAAGATAGGACAAGAAGGCCCCAGTCTCTAAGATGGGCAGAGCCGTCGTCATCACTAGAAAATGTGCTGCATTTCTTGCACCTTCTGTGTTGAGCCAGTGTTCAATCCTTAGTTCTGTGTCACTTATCTTACTGCTCAGTGGTTTGGTCATCTGCATCAAAAACTGATCTAGCCAATTTACAAGTTGCTCAAAACAGGGCAGCAAGTTGTTCTGGGCTGTTCCTCGCGGTCCAACATAGATATGCATTCACAATTCTCATGGTGGCTGTTGAGATTATCTGCTAATTTAAGTAATTAAGTCATTAACAGTCAGAGTCCCAAATTTCCCTATAATAAAATAGCTTACAGCCCAGACATTCATTATCATTTCACAAGAGAGGCCAGTAGGGGGCAGATGCAAATTTCTTGAAGAAAACTGTCATATAAAGGGCTGTCATGTCTTGGAATCGCTTACCAGTCAATATTAGATCAATTGCAGGAAAGACGTGCTTCAAAAAGGAAATGAAATGGTACCTGAAGAACTAGCCTGTAGAACTATATCTTGATTTTTGGCAACTATACTCCTTTGACTATAATTTTATTGTTTTGTTTCTTGTTTTCACATGTTAGTTTTTATGTTTTAAATTTTTATTTTAATGTGTGTCAGTCTTGGACCCCAGGGAGACTAGCTGGTTGTCAAGACATCAGCTAAACAATTACGGCGTACTGTGTTTTAGTGAGGTAAACTGAAAGTCGCCCGCTGGTAGTATCCTACCTCGGAGAGAAAATGGCAAGATGACTTGAACTTGATTCTATTAGAAAATATATCTCAAACCACATTGCAATATAAACGCAGCAATGCCATTTGCATTTGATTTGAGTCATCCTTTATTGATTTTGATTATCGTTGTGCAATTACAAGTAATAGTGGAGGTTTACGAAATGTAGGGCTACCGTTGTGTACCGAAATGTACCTTTCTTTACTTTTACAAAAAGGGCACATTGATCAATTTATTTATAGTTCCTGCTGTATATATCCCCAAAATAATGTGATTTCAATAACTATGCTGTTAGTGATTTGTAATACTTAAAAAAATTGGTCAGTGGAGACATGAACAATGATTGTTCTCTGGTGGGAGCGCAGGGTGTAGGTTGACATAGGCCATGAAGACCTGTGATGCTTCATTCAGACATGTAGCCTATACTATAATTTGTAGGTTTGAGTTTAGTCCAATTGACTCCGTAAAGGTTGAGGAGCTTTTACTCTCCATCAACAATGAGAAGCCATCAGGCCTGGATAACCTGGATGGTAAGTTGTTGAAAATTGCAGCACATCAGGTGGCCAGTCCAATTAGTCATATTTTTAATCAAAGTCTAAATTGGGGTGTATGTCCACAGGCTTGGAAGGAAGCCAAGATTATCCCATTACCTAAAAATGCAAAAACCAACCTCACAGGTGCAAACAGTCGCCCTATAAGCATTCTACCAGTTCTGGCAAAACTCATGGAGAAAATTGTCTTTAATCAAATACAGAGCTATTTCGCTGAAAATGAATTGAATACAGACTTTCAGCATGCCTACAGGGATGGGTATTCAACATGTACAGCACTGATGCAGATAAAAGATGACTGTTTAATGGATATTGACAAGAAACTTGTGGGGTCAGTTTTACTACATTTCAGTGCGGCCTTTGATGTTATTGATCACAGATTGCTGTTAGAGAAACTTTCTTGCTATGGTTTCTCATCCTCTGCTGTGACATGGATAAAGAGTTATTTATCCAGTAGATCACAGAGAGTTTTCTTTAATGGTAGTCTCTCTGATACTAAACATGTACAGTCTGGAGTACCGTAAGGGAAAGTTGAAAAGAACTTTGAAGAGAGAGTTCAAGAGGGCGTGAAACCGTTGAGAGGTAAACGGGCGGGGTCCGCACAGTCCGCCCGGAGGATTCAACTCGGCAGGTTAGGGACGGTCGCTCGGTGTGGGAGGATCCCCTCGCGGGACCTCTCCCCGGTTAGGGTTAACGGATCAGGAAAGTGGATGGAAAGTGGTTGGAACGTAAAGGAGGCCACTGACCTCTTGGTAAATCACTCCATTTTCACCCTAAGAGCTGGTATCAAGGACCAGACCTGGTAAATAACCATAAAACACCAACGCTCAGCCCTGTCTTTGGTAATCCCCAAAGAGACAGAGAGTCTGAGATGACACCCATTGGAATGTTGCCAAAATCAAGAGAAATCTTTGATATAGATTTATGAAACCTTGGGTATCACATTGTGGTGGACTCTAATGTATATGACTAATTTTATGTGTAACTGTGATGTTTTATATAATAGTTATTTACGTTATTCAATTTCGTTATCTTTACATAGGGCTTCGATAGCCATGTTTTATATTAAAGTGTTCAGGAATTTGTGCTGAGTTTAATAATGTTAATGTTATGACGATCAATTATATTGGATAGATCTGGGAACCAAAATTAGGGTTTCATGCATATGTAATGAGCTGTAAAACTAGACATGCCAGCCCACGCACACACCCCTCAACTGATCACAACAAAACCAAACACACACATTTCCAATGCGGATTTCATGCACTGTGGTCGCGACACGTGTGCTAACGGAGTCTGACAACAACTTTGTTCCAAAGTTTGTCTTCAAAGACGGACTCAACTGCATCATCATCATCAAGCCAAGTAGAAAGCCTGTTTCATCCGAAACAGTGAAGAGTGCCTTGCTGCCTTGCCTATCTGCCTGACAAATACACACACACACCAGCACATGTGTCTGTGTGTCCTGCCTGCTACAACCTCACTATCAGCTATCCTGCTGAGTTTGAACTCTGAAGAATCATTGAGACCTCCAGAGTGGGTCGGCGTTAGCCTTGAGAGACCCACAGCCCTGTCCAGCAGCCTGCGTGCTGCAGCCTGCGTGCTTCACTCTTTTGCGGCCTGCTGAGATCAACTGAACAGACGTTGGATCTTCATCCTCCAGCACCTCGTCGAGCCGAGACTCCTCACAGCCTCTCGGCCTCAGCGTGCTTCATCTCCCTCCTGACCTTCGCTGGTGTCGTATGTACTGATCATTGTCCGCTGGGCATCATATCATACATCACACATAGCTATTCCATTACATTCACACTTCACACACATATCACACACTTTATTACGGCTCCTATAGTTATAGTGACCATTCAGTTATTCAAAGATTCATTTGAGTCAGTTTTCCAGATAGTTATACTGTCGCCCCTTTATTCCTATCTTGCCGACTCCACTGCTCATCTTCCATGATTGTGTCTGCTAAAATATTGGTTTAATTATCAGTATTGTATATTCACATTCACATTTATTCCTATTGCCATTGATTCATCACAATTCATAGGTATACCGCTTGTATATACTGTACTATATTCACTTGTATTTACCTGATTATTGAGTGTGCTTTAGTTTAGTAATAAACATATTATCTTGCAAAAAGTCACCTCCTGTGTTCATTGTGTGGGTTTAAATTCAAACATGCCGAGAGTTCACTTCTTCAGATGAGACCTGTTGATGCTGTCTGTTATCTGGTGCCCCGTTCTTAATTCTCATTGAAGCTAACTCTAAATTATATTGATACCAGACACCATTAATACCTATCACCACTACATAGCAGAGCAGCTCACTCGCTGCAATCTATTGAAAGTCAGCCCTCGATCCAAGCTTTTGTCGGGCTGCGGGCAGGCGCGTGAAGCCGAAGCAGGGGCTGTCAATAAGGGTGGAAGTGAGCTGGAGGGCGGGCTGGAGCCAGGGGCCTCTCCCGGGTCATGGAAGCCGAAGCAGGGGCTGTCAATGGGGGTGGAAGTGAGCAGGAGCCTGCAGCCTTTACCCGGGGGCCAGGAGCCTGGGAAAGGCAGCCCGGAGCCTGGAGGTTAGTTGGCTAAGCTTAGGGGCCTCTCCTAGGTCTTTGGGGCCGAAGCAGGGGCTGTCAATGGGGGTGGAAGTGAGCTGGAGCCTGCAGCCTTAACCGGGGGCCAGGGGCCTGGGAATCAGGGTGGAAGTGAGCTAGAGCCTGCAGCCTTTACCCGGGGGCCAGGGGCCTGGGAAAGGCAGCCCGGAGCCTGGAGGATAGTTGGTTAAGCTTAGGGGCCTCTCCTAGGTCTTGGGGGCCGAAGCGGGGGCTGTCAATGGGGGTGGAAGTGAGCTGGAGCCCGCAGCCTTTATCCGGGGGCCAGGGGCCTGGGAATGGGGGGTGGAAGTGAGCTGGAGCCCGCAGCCTTTATCTGGGAGCCAGGGGCCTGGGAATGAGGGGTGGAAGTGAGCTGGAGCCTGCAGCCTTCACCCGGGGGCCAGGGGCCTGGGAAAGGCAGCCCAGAGCCTGGAGGTTAGTTTGCTAAGCTTAGGGGCCTCTCCTACGTCTTGGGGGCCGAAGCGGGGACTGTCAATGGGGGTGGAAGTGAGCTGGAGCATGCAGCCTTAACCCGGGGGCCAGGGGCCTGGGAATGGGGGTGGAAGTGAGCTAGAGCCTGCAGCCTTTACCCGGGGGCCAGGGGCCTGGGAAAGGCAGCCCGGAGCCTGGAGGATAGCTGGCTAGGCTTAGGGGCCTCTCCCCGGCGGTGGAGGCCGAAGCAGGGGCTGGAAACAGGGGTGGAAGTGAGCCTGGAGCCTGCAGCCTTTACCCGGGGGCCAGGGGCCTGGGAAAGGCAGCCCGGAGCCTGTAGGATAGCTGGCTGAGCTTAGGGGCTTCTCCCCGGCGGTGGAAGCCGAAGCAGGGGCTGGAAACGGGGGTGGAAGTGAACCCGGAGCCTGCGGCCTTCACCCGGGTCCCAGGGGCCTGGGAAAGGCAGCCCGGAGCCTGGAGGATAGCTGGCTAAGCCTAGGGGCCTCTCCCGGGTCTTGGGTGTTCGACTGCCAGAGCCTAAGTCCCCAAGACCAGAGAGGGGGAGAAGCGCAGGCAGTGCCCCCGCTTCTCCCCCTCTCTGGTGTTTGGGTTTGGGTGTTCGACTGCCAGAGCCTAAGTCCCCAGGACCAGAGAGGGGGAATAGCGCAGCCAGTGCCCCCGCTTCTCCCCCTCTCTGGTGTTTGGGTTTGGGTGTTCGACTGCCAGAGCCTAAGTCCCCAGGACCAGAGAAGGGGAATAGCGCAGGCAGTGCCCCCGCTTCTCCCCCTCTGTGTGTTTGGGTTTGGGTGTTCAACTGCCAGAGCCTAAGTCCCCAGGACCAGAGAGGGGGAATAGCGCAGGCAGTGCCCGCGCTTCTCAGCCTCTCTGTTGTTTGCACAGTGATGGGTGGTTTTGCAGACAGGTCTAACCCTAATCAGAAACACGGTTTTTGAAAACATGTACCTCCAGACATGCTCAGACATAAGATAGCCGGAAAAGAGCTGCCGTTTCCGGGGAACACGTTTGTCCAAAGCCCGGGCCTCCCGGGGAGTGGAGGCCGGGGTAGAGCGGATGGTATCCGGCCAGCGGGCTTCCCTGTCTGCCTCATTTTCGGCGATTTCCCGGTGTTTTCTTATGGAGCTTTTTTTAGTTTTCATTTTTCATTTATTGGCCGACTTGCCACAGCCGAAGTTTCCAGTCGGTCCCCCCGGTTCCATCGGCGTGCAGGGCCCCTTCCAGCGGGCCGTAGTGCTCCCCCGTCGGCCTCGTTTTCGGCGATTTCCCGGTGTTTTCTGATGGAGGTTTTTTGTAGTTAATTTTTCGGCCAACTTACCACAGCCGAAGTTTCCAGCGAGTCCCCCCGGTTCCATCGGCGTGAAGGGCCCGTTCCAGGGGGCCGGAGGGCTTCCCTGACGGCTTCATTTTCGGCGATCTTCCGGTGTTTTCGTAAATGGAGGTTTTTCTTCCTTTTCTCCTTTTTCGGACGACTTACTACGGCCGAAGTTTCCAGCGGGTCCCCCCGGTTCCATCGGCGGGTAGGTCCCATTCCAGGAGGCCGAGTGGTTCCCAAGAGACCCCGTGGGGACCGTGGCTGGGACAGGGTCAAGGCGGCCAGTGGTGGCGTGTTGGCCAGGGTAAACGCGCCGAAAGGTCCGGGGTGACCCAGGAGAGCGGGGGCTTCGGCCCTGGCTTCTCAGCCTCTGTGGTGTTTGAGTTTGAGACCAAAACAGCAAAGTCAGTCCCGGAGAACCAGTGGCACATAGAAATTTCGCTCCAGAGCCAAAGTCCCCCAGACCAGAGAGGGGGAGAAGCGCAGGCACTGCCAGCGCTTCTCCCCCTCTCTGGTGTTTGGGTGTTCAACTGTCTGAGACTAAGTCCCGTCGTCCTCACTGCGAGGCTGCGAGGCTGCGAGGCTGCGAGGCTGCGTGGCGGCGGCGCGCGTTGAACCAAACACCACCCTCTCTGTCTGGACCTAGTCCCGACCAGACGCTGCGGTCCCCCCCCCCGGGCACCTACGCCCCCTGGCCTGTTCGTTTGCTCCGAGGGCTGACGGAGCGGCGGGCTTGACTCGGGGCGCCCTCGGGGAGGACTGTCCGGTGCCACCGGGCCCGGTCCGCCATTCGGAACCATAAAAACCTCAGCGCGGTGCGGGGGCTTCGCTCCTGGTCCCCCATCGCGCGCCTCCGAGTGCCTACCTAACTCGCTCTCTCTCCTTCGGAGGGAGGCGGGGGGCTTAATGTCTTCCTACCCGTTCCGTCGCACCCCTTTCTCGGGGAGGCGGCTTGCGGATGGAGGTAGCCCGGAGGTTTTTTTTAATCCCCTTTTCAAACCCCACTTGTCTTTTGAAACGTGGCGAGAAAAACCTCTTCCTTCCGGGCAGTTTGTGTTGCACTGCGTTATACTGCGTTACTGTGTTTTAAACTGTCATTGTGTGTTAGTGTGTTACACTGTGTTACACTGCGTTACTGTGTATTACACTGCGTTACTGTGTTTTACACTGTGTCAGTGTGTGTTAGTGTGTTACACTGCGTTACTGTGTGTACAGTGTGTCAGTGTGTGTTATAGTGTGTTAAACTGCATTACTGTGTGTTACACTGTTTCAGTGTGTTGCACTGTGTTACACTGCGTTACCGTGTGTTACACTGTGTCAGTGTGTGTTAGTGTGTTACACTGCGTTATTGTGTGTACAGTGTCAGTGTGTGTTACAGTGTGTTACATTGCGTTACTGTGTGTTACACTGTCAGTGTGTGTTGCACTGCGTTACACTGCGTTAATGTGTTTTACAATGTGTCAGTGTGTGTTGCACTGCGTTACACTGCATGTTACAGTGTGTTACACTGCGTTACTGTGTGTTACACCGAGTCAGTGTGTGTTGCAATGCGTTACACTACGTTACACTGCGATACTGTTACACTGCGTTACTGTGTGTTACAGTGCGTTACTGTGTTTTACACTGTGTCAGTGTGTGTTAGTGTGTTACACTGCGTTACTGTGTGTACAGTGTGTCAGTGTGTGTTAGTGTGTTACACTGCGTTACTGTGTGTACAGTGTGTCAGTGTGTGTTGCAATGCATTACACTGCGTTACACTGCTTTACACTGTGACAGTGTGTGTTAGTGTGTTACACTGCGTTATTGTGTGTACAGTGTCACTGTGTGTTACAGTGTGTTACACGTCATATTGGGAAGATGGCTGCTGCGCATACACGCAGCCTATCTCCCGGCCCTGAGGAGCCAACACCTTTTGTTCACCAAGCTCCTAAACAATGGCCACGCCAAGGCGCCTCCAAAGACACGCGAGGAGATATTGCCATCTAACTCGTGTCTGGGATTTGTTCAATTCGCCGTAATATTACTACTGGCTGGCGATGTAGAACTTAATCCTGGCCCGCAGCCAACAGGTATCACTAGCCCAAGAACTACACAACCACCTGTGGTGCTACCACTCAATAGCGCTCAGTGTGCAACCCTTGGTAATAGCTGGCTCAACAACCCGGCTATGTTTTACTCACCCCTGGTGTTCCCGAGGCTACCACCTGCCGTGCCGTGGTTCATTCCTGGCAGCGTTGACGCGACCGGCCCGGCTACGGCGTCGTTTCCGAGACTGCCAGTGCCGTGGTTCATTCCCGGCGCGATCTACCACCTGCCGTGCCGTGGCTCATTCCCAGCAGCGATGACGGCAGCGATCCCGAGGCTACCACCTGCTGTGCCGTGGTTTATTCCCAGCAGCGATGACACGATCGGCCCGGCCGCAGCGACGTTCCCGAGGCTACCAGCTAGCCCCGGTTTACCCCGTTCCGACGGCAGTTTCACGCAGATCAACCCGGAGCCAGCGCACTCACCTGTGGCGCAAGCAAGCTTACAAACTGCAGAAACTTCAAGCGGTGAGTGTTTGACTCCGCCACCTCCAATTTTAGACTATCAAAATGCACAACCGACCACGTCTATCAAACCTAGGAATTCAGTTATGAAAAGGCACCGGACCACAAAATTTTTCCAAACTTTGAATCAGGCTAAAACAGTCTGGGATCCACAATGTAAAGCGAAAGGGTTATTTGGCGGACACCTAAACATCCGGAGTATGACTCCTAAACGCGAACAACTGGAGCATCTACTCGGCAATTCCAACATTGACTTTTTAGGTTTAACTGAAACTTGGTTGACCCGTTCCTCTCCAGAGGCTGCAATAACCATGCCTGGATACAATGTTTTTAGAAAAGACAGGGATCAAGGGAGGGGTGGGGGGGCATTACTGTATGTCAAAAGCACTTTAAAATGTAACCAAATTGAATGGCCAAGAGAAGTCGAACTTGAATGTGTTGGCGTTAACATCTCACTTTCTACTGAAATGTCCTTTATTCTAATTTGTATGTACCGGAAACCCTCAGCAAAGTCAGATTTTTATGACCAATTAAAAGCTCTTTTCAATCACTGTGATTCTAACAAAGAAATAATTATTGTGGGCGATTTTAATATTAATTGGAATGAAAAGAAGGAAAGGAAAAATCTTAAACAGATCACTGATCACTTCAATCTTACACAACTAACAGAACAGCCTACTAGAATAACCCATCGTTCAAAAACAAGAATAGATTTATTGTTCACGAATCGACCTGAAAGAATCACTAAGACCCATAACCTCTTGACTGGTCTGTCAGACCATAATGCAATTTTTTTCTCAAGAAAGCTCACAAAACAACGTTTTTCAAATTCATTTAAAACTACATCCTATTATGACACAGTCCCAAAGAGTCAACAGCAAAACCTTGAGGCAGCTCTAAAAGAGCTTGATTGGGGTAAAGTCCTCTTAAGCGGGGACATAGAGAGTGGCTGTGATTCATTTCTTGCAACAGTTAATGAAGTGATGGCATCCTTCACTAGAAGGGGGAGTCAAAATAAAAAAAAAGGGGAACACTCTGCCCTGGCTGAATGCTGAATGTAGGAAACTAATGAAAGATAGAGACCAACTGCTTAAAAAATCTTTGAAGTCTGGTCTCAGTACAGACCGACAAAAATTCACCTCGATGAGAAACAAAGTAATACAGATTATACGAAAGGCCAAAGCAAATTTTTTTATGGACATTATTGAAGGTGCAAAAGGGAATGGAAAAAGAATTTGGCAAAATATCAACAAACTAATCGGTAGACAAAACAAACAGGACAATAAAGAATTAGAACTTCAAATTAATAATGTATTAGTGAAAAATCCGATCACCCTTGCTACCAATTTCAATATATTTTTCCTGAATTCTGTCCATGAGATAACCCAGCTTTTTACTCCATCTGATGTTACCTATAGTCCTATTAATCACGCACAGCCTATTTTTAAAATAGAGGAAATAACAGAACACGAAGTGGCCAACATTATTGGTGCACTGAAAAGCTCTAAAGCTAAGGATGCCTACGGGCTTGACACCAACTTCCTGAAATTACATAAAGACTCTTTGGTACGCCCGATTACACATTTGGTTAATCTGTCATTCAGGCAAACAGTTGTTCCATCAGCCTGGAAGGTGGCCACGGTTACCCCAATCTTTAAATCTGGGGAAAAAACAGACATGGCTAACTATCGGCCAATCAGCATCCTCCCGGTCATATCTAAGGTCGCTGAGAAGTGGGTAGCAAACACACTACACTCTTCTGCATCCCATGCAATTTGGGTTCCGTGCCCACCATTCCACAGAATCAGCAAACTGTGTCTTTTTAGAAAAAGTCAAATGCTTACTGGATAGGAGTTCCTATGTCGGTGCTGTCTTTCTGGATTTAAAGAAGGCATTTGATACCGTCGACCACCAGGTTCTTTTATCTAAATTAACACATTTTAATTTTTCTGAAGAAGCTATCCTGTGGATGAAATCATATCTATTCAATGACTGTCCTGTAGGGGTCCCACAAGGCTCTATTCTTGGACCAATTTTATTCACACTGTATATTAACGACCTTCCTAATGCATGTCAAAACATCAATATTCAAATGTATGCAGATGATGCAGTAATTTTTACACGTGCAAAAGACACCCAAGAAGCCTCCTTAATTCTTACATCTGCAATGACCCATGTTCAGGACTGGCTTACTAAATCATGTCTCTTATTGAATACCAAAAAAACGGTGTGTATGATGTTTACAAAACAACCAGTAGAGGTGACACATTCTAATGTGTTCCTGAGAGGGGAGGAGCTTGACATTGTAAATGAGTTCAAGTATCTTGGGGTCACATTGGACTCTACATTAACCTTTAAAAGTCATGTGAAAAAGGTGTCAAACACCGTCAAATTTAATTTACAGAATTTTAAGCAAATCAGGCCATTTCTGACAGTTAATGCTGCCAGGATGTTCTTACACTCAATGATTTTTTCACACATCGAGTACTGTTTCACCAACTGGTCACTTACAGGTGTAACGACACTTAAAACAATAGAATTACTTTTCAAGAAAGCCATAAAAGTTTTTGATAAAAAACCACTTTCATTTCATCATTGTAACATTCTGGAAAAATATAATTTGTTGAGCTTTGAGAATTTCAAAAATTTCAAATATGCTTGTTTTATGTACAAGGCTTTGCATGGGCTTGCCCCACCTCCTTTAAATGAATTCATAAAACAGAGGGCTAACAGCGGCATTGGCACCAGGGCCACCACTAGAGGGGACTGCGAGGTGCCACATAGGCGCACCACATTTGCACAAACTGTGCTCTCAGTAAAGGGAAGTAAAATTTGGAATGGCCTACCACTTACAATACGGGAGTGCCCTACATATCCCACTTTTAAGACCCATCTAAAACAATGGCTCAAGGCAGACCAGAACTGTGATCACTTTTAACCTCACATGTTGTTCAGTGTATTTTGTCTATTTCTACTTGTATATTTGTATTTTGTCACAAATAAATAAATAAATAAATAAATTACTGTGTGTTACACTGTCAGTGTGTGTTGCACTGCGTTACACTGCATTACTGTGTGTTACACTGCGTTACTGTGTTTTACACTGTCAGTGTGTGTTAGTGTGTTACACTGCGTTACTGTGTGTACAGTGTGTCAGTGTGTGTTACAGTGTGTTATACTGCGTTACTGTGTGTTACACTGTCAGTGTGTGTTGCACTGCGTTACACTGCGTTACTGTGTGTTACACTGCGTTACTGTGTGTTACACTGTCAGTGTGTGTTGCACTGTGTTACACTGCGTGTTACAGTGTGTTACACTGTGTTACTGTGTGTACAGTGTGTCAGTGTGTGTTACTGTGTGTTACACCGTGTCAGCGTGTGTTGAAATACGTTACACTGCATTACTGTATGTTACATTGCGTTACTGTGTGTTACACTGTGTTACTGTGTTACACTGCATTACTGTGTTTTACACTGCGTTACTGTGTTACACTGCGTTACTGTGTTTTACAGTGTGTCAGTGTGTGTTGCACTGCTTTACACTGCGTGTTACAGTGTGTTACACTGTGTTATTGTGTGTTACACTGCGTTACTGTGTGTTACACTGTGTCAGTGTGTGTTGCACTGCGTTACTGTGTTTTACAGTGTGTCAGTGTGTGTTGAAATACGTTACACTGCGTTACACTGCGTTACTGTATGTTACACTGCGTTACTGTGTGTTACACTGTGTTACACTGCATTACTGTGTTTTACACTGCATTACTGTGTTTTACACTGCGTTACTGTGTGTTACACTGCTTTACTGTGTGTACAGTGTGTCAGTGTGTATTACAGTGTGTTACACTGCATTACTGTGTGTTACACTGTCAGTGTGTGTTGCACTGTGTTACACTGCATTACTGTGTGTTACACTGTCAGTGTGTGTTGCACTGTGTTACACTGCGTTACTGTGTTTTACAGAGTGTCAGTGTGTGTTGCACTGCGTTACACTGCGTGTTACAGTGTGTTACACTGCGTTACTGTGTGTACAGTGTCAGTGTGTGTTATAGTGTGTTACACTGCTTTAATGTATGTTACACTGTGTCAGTGTGTGTTGCACTGCGTTACACTGCGTGTTAGAGTGTGTTACACTGCGTGTTACAGTGTGTTACACTGCGTGTTACAGTGTGTTACACTGTTACTGTGTGTTACACCGTGTCAGCGTGTGTTGAAATACGTTACACTGCGTTACACTGAGTTACTGTATGTTACACTGCGTTACTGTGTGTTACACTGCGTTACTCTGTGTTACACTGCCAGTGTGTGTTGCACTGTGTTACACTGTTACACTGCGTTACTGTGTTTTACAGTGTGTCAGTGTGTGTTGCACTGCGTTACACAGCATGTTACAGTGTGTTACACTGCGTTACTGTGTGTACAGTGTCGGTGTGTGTTACAGTGTTTTACTCTGCTTTAATGTGTGTTACACTGTGTCAGTGTGTGTTGCACTGCGTTACACTGCAATACTGTGTGTTACACTGTCAGTGTGTGTTGCAGTGTGTTACACTGCATTACACTGCTTAACTGTGTGTTACACTGTAAGTGTGTGTTGCAGTTTGTTATACTGCGTTACTGTGTGTTACACTGTTAGTGTGTGTTGCAGTGTGTTACACTGCGTTACACAGCGTTACTGTGTTTTACAGTGTCAGTGTGTGTTGCACTGTTACACTGCGTGTTACAGTGTGTTACACTGTGTTACTGTGTTTTACACTGTCAGTGGATTACACTTCGTTACTGTGTGTACAGTGTATCAGTGTGTGTTACTGTGTGTTACACTGCATTACTGTGTGTTACACTGTGCCAGTGTGTTGCACTGCGTTACACTGCGTTGCACTGCGTTACACTGCGTTGCACTGCGTTACTGTGTGTTACACTGCGTTACAGTGTGTTACACTACGTTACTGTGTTTTACACTGTCAGTGTGTGTTAGTGTGTTACACTGTGTTACACTGCGTTACTGTGTATTACACTGCGTTACTGTGTTTAACACTCTGTCAGTGTGTCTTGGTGTGTTACACTGCGTTACTGTGTACAGTGTTGTGTGTTACAGTGTGTTACACTGCGTTACTGTGTGTTACACTGTGTCAGTGTGTGTTGCACTGAGTTACACTGCGTTACACTGCGTTACTGTGTTTTACAGTGTGTCAGTGTTTGTTGCACTGCGTTACACTGCGTGTTACAGTGTGTTACACTGTGTTACTGTGTGTTACACTGTGTCAGCGTGTGTTGAAATACGTTACACTGCGTTACTGTGTGTTACACTGCGTTACTGTGTGTTACACTGCATTACTGTTACACTGCATTACTGTGTTTTACACTGCTTTACTATGTGTTACACTGTGTTACTGTGTGTACAGTGTGTCAGTGTGTGTTACAGTGTGTTACACTGAATAACTGTGTGTTACACTATCAGTGTGTGTTGCAGTGTGTTACACTGCGTTACTGTGTTTTACAGTGTGTCAGTGTGTTGCACTGCGTTACACTGCGTGTTACAGTGTGTTACACTGCGTTACTGTATGTACAGTGTCAGTGTGTGTTACAGTGTGTTACGCTGCTTTAATGTGTGTTACACTGTGTCAGTGTGTGTTGCACTGCGTTACACTGCGTGTTACAGTGTGTTACACTGCGTTCCTGTGTGTTACACTGTGTCAGTGTGTGTTGCACTGCGTTACTGTGTGTTACACTGTCAGTGTGTGTTGCAGTGTGTTACACTGCGTCACTGTGTTTTAGTGTGTAAGTGTGTGTTGAACTGTTACACTGCGTTACACTGCTTAACTGTGTGTTACACTGTGTCAGTGTGTGTTGCACTGAGTTACACTGCGTTACACTGCGTTACTGTGTTTTACAGTGTGTCAGTGTTTGTTGCACTGCGTTACACTGCGTGTTACAGTGTGTTACACTGTGTTACTGTGTGTTACACTGTGTCAGCGTGTGTTGAAATACGTTACACTGCGTTACTGTGTGTTACACTGCGTTACTGTGTGTTACACTGCATTACTGTGTTACACTGCATTACTGTGTTTTACACTGCTTTACTGTGTGTTACACTGCGTTACTGTGTGTACAGTGTGTCAGTGTGTGTTACAGTGTGTTACACTGCATTACTGTGTTACACTGTCAGTGTGTGTTGCAGTGTGTTACACTGCGTTACTGTGTTTTACAGTGTGTCAGTGTGTTGCACTGCGTTACACTGCGTGTTACAGTGTGTTACACTGCGTTACTGTATGTACAGTGTCTGTGTGTTACAGTGTGTTACACTGCGTCACTGTGTTTTAGTGTGTAAGTGTGTGTTGAACTGTTACACTGCGTTACACTGCTTAACTGTTACACTGTAAGTCTGTGTTGCAGTTTGTTACACTGCGTTACTGTGTTTTACAGTGTGTCAGTGTGTGTTGCACTGCGTTACACTGTGTGTTACAGTGTGTTACACTGCGTTACTGTGTGTACAGTGTCAGTGTGTGTTACAGTGTGTTACACTGCTTTAATGTGTGTTACACTGTCAGTGTGTGTTGCAGTGTGTTACACTGCGTTACTGTGTTTTAGTGTGTAAGTGTGTGTTGAACTGTTACACTGCGTTACACTGCTTAACTGTGTGTTACACTGTGTCAGTGTGTGTTGCACTGAGTTACACTGCGTTACTGTGTTTTACAGTTTGTCAGTGTTTGTTGCACTGCGTTACACTGCGTGTTACAGTGTGTTACACTGTGTTACTGTGTGTTACACTGTGTCAGCGTGTGTTGAAATACGTTACACTGCGTTACTGTGTGTTACACTGCGTTACTGTGTGTTACACTGCATTACTGTGTTACACTGCATTACTGTGTTTTACACTGCTTTACTGTGTGTTACACTGCGTTACTGTGTGTACAGTGTGTCAGTGTGTGTTACAGTGTGTTACACTGCATTACTGTGTGTTACACTGTCAGTGTGTGTTGCAGTGTGTTACACTGCGTTACTGTGTTTTACAGTGTGTCAGTGTGTTGCACTGCGTTACACTGCGTGTTACAGTGTGTTACACTGCGTTACTGTATGTACAGTGTCAGTGTGTGTTACAGTGTGTTACACTGCGTCACTGTGTTTTAGTGTGTAAGTGTGTGTTGAACTGTTACACTGCGTTACACTGCTTAACTGTTACACTGTAAGTCTGTGTTGCAGTTTGTTACACTGCGTTACTGTGTTTTACAGTGTGTCAGTGTGTGTTGCACTGCGTTACACTGTGTGTTACAGTGTGTTACACTGTGTTACTGTGTGTACAGTGTCAGTGTGTGTTACAGTGTGTTACACTGCTTTAATGTGTGTTACACTGTCAGTGTGTGTTGCAGTGTGTTACACTGCGTCACTGTGTTTTAGTGTGTAAGTGTGTGTTGAACTGTTACACTGCGTTACACTGCTTAACTGTTACACTGTAAGTCTGTGTTGCAGTTTGTTACACTGCGTTACTGTGTTTTACAGTGTGTCAGTGTGTGTTGCACTGCGTTACACTGTGTGTTACAGTGTGTTACACTGCGTTACTGTGTGTACAGTGTCAGTGTGTGTTACAGTGTGTTACACTGCTTTAATGTGTGTTACACTGTCAGTGTGTGTTGCAGTGTGTTACACTGCGTTACTGTGTTTTAGTGTGTAAGTGTGTGTTGAACTGTTACACTGCGTTACACTGCTTAACTGTGTGTTACACTGTGTCAGTGTGTGTTGCACTGAGTTACACTGCGTTACACTGCGTTACTGTGTTTTACAGTTTGTCAGTGTTTGTTGCACTGCGTTACACTGCGTGTTACAGTGTGTTACACTGTGTTACTGTGTGTTACACTGTGTCAGCGTGTGTTGAAATACGTTACACTGCGTTACTGTGTGTTACACTGCGTTACTGTGTGTTACACTGCATTACTGTGTTACACTGCATTACTGTGTTTTACACTGCTTTACTGTGTTACACTGCGTTACTGTGTGTACAGTGTGTCAGTGTGTGTTACAGTGTGTTACACTGCATTACTGTGTGTTACACTGTCAGTGTGTGTTGCAGTGTGTTACACTGCGTTACTGTGTTTTACAGTGTGTCAGTGTGTTGCACTGCGTTACACTGCGTGTTACAGTGTATTACACTGCGTTACTGTATGTACAGTGTCAGTGTGTGTTACAGTGTGTTACGCTGCTTTAATGTGTGTTACACTGTGTCAGTGTGTGTTGCACTGCGTTACACTGCGTGTTACAGTGTGTTACACTGCGTTCCTGTGTGTTACACTGCGTTCCTGTGTGTTACACTGTGTCAGTGTGTGTTGCACTGAGTTACACTGCGTTACACTGCGTTCCTGTGTGTTACACTGCGTTCCTGTGTGTTACACTGTGTCAGTGTGTGTTGCACTGCGTTACACTGCGTGTTAGTGTGTTACACTGCGTTCCTGTGTGTTACACTGCGTTACTGTGTTTTACAGTGTGTCAGTGTGTGTTGCACTGCGTTACACTGTGTGTTACAGTGTGTTACACTGCGTTACTGTGTGTACAGTGTCAGTGTGTGTTACAGTGTGTTACACTGCTTTAATGTGTGTTACACTGTGTCAGTGTGTGTTGCACTGAGTTACACTGCGTTACACTGCGTTACTGTGTTTTACAGTTTGTCAGTGTTTGTTGCACTGCGTTACACTGCGTGTTACAGTGTGTTACACTGTGTTACTGTGTGTTACACTGTGTCAGCGTGTGTTGAAATACGTTACACTGCGTTACTGTGTGTTACACTGCGTTACTGTGTGTTACACTGCATTACTGTGTTACACTGTATTACTGTGTTTTACACTGCTTTACTGTGTTTTACACTGCTTTACTGTGTGTTACACTGCGTTACTGTGTGTACAGTGTGTCAGTGTGTGTTACAGTGTGTTACACTGCATTACTGTGTGTTACACTGTCAGTGTGTGTTGCAGTGTGTTACACTGCGTTACTGTGTTTTACAGTGTGTCAGTGTGTTGCACTGCGTTACACTGCGTGTTACAGTGTGTTACACTGCGTTACTGTATGTACAGTGTCAGTGTGTGTTACAGTGTGTTACGCTGCTTTAATGTGTGTTACACTGTGTCAGTGTGTGTTGCACTGCGTTACACTGCGTGTTACAGTGTGTTACACTGCGTTCCTGTGTGTTACACTGTGTTAGTGTGTGTTGCACTGCGTTACTGTGTGTTACACTGTCAGTGTGTGTTGCAGTGTGTTACACTGCGTCACTGTGTTTTAGTGTGTAAGTGTGTGTCGAACTGTTACAATGCGTTACACTGCTTAACTGTGTTACACTGTAAGTGTGTGTTGCAGTTTGTTACACTGCGTTACTGTGTTTTATAGTGTGTCAGTGTGTGTTGCACTGCGTTACACTGTGTGTTACAGTGTGTTACACTGCGTTACTGTGTGTACAGTGTCAGTGTGTGTTACAGTGTGTTACACTGCTTTAATGTGTGTTACACTGTGTCAGTGTGTGTTGCACTGCGTTACACTGCGTGTTACAGTGTGTTACACTGCGTTCCTGTGTGTTACACTGTAAGTGTGTGTTGCAGCTTGTTACACTGCGTTACTGTGTTTTACAGTGTGTCAGTGTGTGTTGCACTGCGTTACACTGTGTGTTACAGTGTGTTACACTGCGTTACTGTGTGTACAGTGTCAGTGTGTGTTACAGTGTGTTACACTGCTTTAATGTGTGTTACACTGTGTCAGTGTGTGTTGCACTGCGTTACACTGCGTGTTACAGTGTCTTACACTGCGTTCCTGTGTGTTACACTGTCAGTGTGTGTTGCAGTGTGTTACACTGCGTTACTGTGTTTTAGTGTGTAAGTGTGTGTTGAACTATTACACTGCGTTACACTGCTTAACTGTGTTACACTGTAAGTGTGTGTTCTAGTTTGTTACACTGCGTTACTGTTTTACAGTGTGTCAGTGTGTGTTGCACTGCGTTACATTGCGTGTTACAGTGTGTTACACTGCGTTACTGTGTGTACAGTGTCAGTGTGTGTTACAGTGTGTTACATTGCTTTAATGTGTGTTACACTGTGTCAGTGTGTGTTGCACTGAGTTACACTGCGTGTTACAGTGTGTTACACTGCGTTCCTGTGTGTTACACTGTCAGTGTGTGTTGCTGTGTGTTGCAGTGTGTTACACTGTGTTACTGTGTTTTAGTGTGTAAGTGTGTGTTGAACTGTTACACTGCGTTACACTGCTTAACTGTGTTACACTGTAAGTGTGTGTTGCAGTTTGTTACACTGCTTAACTGTGTTACACTGTAAGTGTGTGTTGCAGTTTGTTACACTGCGTTACTGTTTTACAGTGTGTCAGTGTGTGTTGCACTGCGTTACACTGCGTGTTACAGTGTGTTACACTGCGTTACTGTGTGTACAGTGTCAGTGTGTGTTACAGTGTGCTACACTGCTTTAATGTGTGTTACACTGTCAGTGTGTGTTGCACTGCGTTACACTGCGTGTTACAGTGTGTTACACTGCGTGTTACAGTGTGTTACACTGCGTTCCTGTGTGTTACACTGCGTTCCTGTGTGTTACACTGTGTCAGTGTGTGTTGCACTGTGTTACACTGCGTTACACTGCGATACTGTGTTACACTGTCAGTGTGTGTTGCAGTGCGTTACACTGCGTTACTGTATTTTAGTGTGTAAGTGTGTGTTGCACTGTTACACTGCGTTACACTGCTTAACTGTGTGTTACACTGTAAGTGTGTGTTGCAGTTTGTTACACTGCGTTACTGTGTGTTACACTGTAAGTGTGTGTTGCAGTTTGTTACACTGCGTTACTGTGTGAACAGTGTGTCAGTGTGTGTTAGTGTGTTACACTGTGTTAATGTGTGTTACACTGTCATTCTGTGTTGCAATGCCTTACACTGCGTTACACTGTTACTGTGTTACACTATGTCAGTGTGTGTTGCACTGTTACACTGCGTTACACTGCTTAACTGTGTGTTACACTGTCAGTGTGTGTTGCAGTTTGTTACACTGCATTACTGTGTGTACAGTGTGTCAGTGTGTGTTACAGTGTGTTACACTGTGTTAATGTGTTACACTGTGTCTGTGTGTTGCAATGCGTTACACTGCGTTACACTGTGTTACTGTGTGTTACACTGTGTCAGTGTGTGTTGCACTGTGTTACACTGCGTTACACTGCTTAACTGTGTGTTACACTGTCAGGGTGTGTTGCAGTTTGTTACACTGCGTTACTGTGTGTACAGTGTGTCACTGTGTGTTACAGTGTGTTACACTGCGTTAATGTGTGTTACACTGTGTCAGTGTGTGTTGCACTGCGTTACACTGAGTGTTACAGTGTGTTACACTGCGTTAATGTGTGTTACACTGTGTCAGTGTGTGTTGCACTGCGTTACACTGCGTTACTGTGTTTTACATTGTGTGTGTGTTGCACTGCATTACACTGCGTGTTACAGTGTGTTACACTGTGTTACTGTGTGTTTCACCCTGTCAGTGTGTGTTGCAATGCGTTAATCTGCGTTACACTGCATTACTGTGTGTTACACTGTGTCAGTGTGAGTCGCACTGCGTTACTGTGTGTTACACTGTACGTGTGTGTTGCAGTTTGTTACACTGCGTTACTGTGTTTTAGAGTGTGTCAGTGTGTGTTGCACTGCGTTAAACTGATTGTTAAAGTGTGTTACACTGTGTTACTGTGTCTTACACTGTGCCAGTGTGTGTTGCACTGTGTTACACTGTGTTACTGTGTGTTACACTGTCAGTGTAACACACACTGTATTCAGTTAGCTGCTGGCTCACAAACTAACTGAATACAGTGAGAACAGTGAGATTGGCAGCGTCACACATTTCTGGGCCCGGGAAGGCCCGAATAAGCTGAAATTGCTGCTGGCTCACAAACTAACTGAGTACAGTGAGAACAGTGAGATTTGAGTGAGGAACAGTGAAAATGGCAGCGCCACACATTTCTGGGCCCGGTGAGGCCCGAATAAGCCGAAATTGCTGCTGGCTCACAAACTAACTGAATACAGTGAGAAAAGTGATATTTGAGTGAGGAACAGTGAAATTGGCAGCGCCACACATTTCTGGGCCTGGGAAGGCCCGAATAAGCTGAAATTGCTGCTGGCTCACAAACTAACTGAATATAGTGAGAACAGTGAGATTTGAGTGAGGAACAGTGAAATTGGCAGCGCCACACATTTCTGGGCCTGGTGAGGCCCGAATAAGCCGAAATTGCTGCTGGCTCACAAACTAACTGAATACAGTGAGAAAAGTGATATTTGAGTGAGGAACAGTGAAATTGGCAGCGCCACACATTTCTGGGCCTGGGTAGGCCCGAATAAGCCGAAATTGCTGCTGGCTCACAAACTAACTGAATATAGTGAGAACAGTGAGATTTGAGTGAGGAACAGTGAAATTGGCAGCGCCACACATTTCTGGGCCCGGTGAGGCCCGAATAAGCCGAAATTGCTGCTGGCTCACAAACTAACTGAATACAGTGAGAACAGTAATATTTGAGTGAGGAACAGTGAAATTGGCAGCGCCACACATTTCTGGGCCCTGGAAGGCCTGAATAAGCTGAAATTGCTGCTGGCTCACAAACTAACTGAATACAGTGAGAACAGTGATATGTCTGCATCCAGGAAGTCTGGAGGGGGACAGAGGCGCCACCTCCACTGCATCCAGGATCCTCCTGGTGTACAGCTGTATACCGAGACCGGCAGGCTGACCAAGGGCACAGTCAGTCTGCCTGTGTATCGCTGTGCGAGGGGCTCCACGTCTCTGGAGTTCTTCCACCTCCACCTCAACCGGTTCATCCCAGGTACACTTCTGAAAATATGTGTTTTTGTGTGTGTGTGTTTATGTGTGTCTGTGTTTTTCCCTGTCTTATGGTCTTATTTTCTCCCATCTTGTTTAGGCATGCGGGCCTCTGGCTCGCACTTCCAGGCCTTCCTGGTGGATGGACTGGTGAGGTGGAATGAGGACCGCGCAGCAGCAGCTACACCAGGAGGAGCAACACCTGCAGTGGAGCAGCCTCTGCTCAGCTACAGCAGGGTCCTGAAGCACTCCCTTAACCAGATCCAAGCCATGCACCCGTTGACTGGACTGGTTAAGGATTTCACCAAGCCTGCTGAGTACACGGGTATGTTTAATGTGTTATTTACATTTAATGTGTTAAACATTCAGTGTTGGAAAGATATTCATGTTAGCTGTCTTACCATATTCCAGGAGAGCTCATTGGTGTGTACTCACAGACCGGCAGAGTGCTTCAGGATGTCAGTCTGGACCCTGACATCCCTGACGAGACTCCTGCCGCCGAGGGTCTCGGTGAGGAGGAGGATGAGGGCTTCCTTGAGGCTGAAGATGTGGACCCCGCCTTCTTCAACCCCCTGTTGGACCAGCCCATCCCCTCGTCCTCCAACCAAGGCCAGTCCAGTCAGGGCCAGCTGACACCCCCGCGCCCCCAGACGCCCCAACCCCCTCAACCGCCCCTGACGACCACACCACTCCCGAGGCCCCTGAGCAGAACCCCCCCCCCCCGCTGACTCCTCCTCAGACTCTGAGGTAAAGCAGATATCTCTCCTCTCGGACATGCACCGGGTCGGGTCTGTAATATCTCGGGCAAAAACGGGTCGGTATATATATATTTTTAAAAATGATCGGGTCCAATCGGATCTCGGAACGAATTTCCCGGGTCCATTAGGGTTCGGGTCTATCATTTTGGACCCGTGAAGACCTCTAGCAGAAGCCTCCCTGGCCTTCTTCCTCCTGTCCTCCTGAGGAGGAGGAGGAGGAGGCTGCAGGGGCAGCTGGTCGGGGCCGGGAGGTTGCAGGGTGTACAGGTAAGGGGCAGGGACGGTGTGGGGCTGGGGAGGTGAAGGCCTGGCACAGTGTGTAGTTGCTGAGAAGTGTGGGGCTGGTGGGGCTGTGTGGCTGGCAGAAGGGGCCTTGGAGCAGGCCGTCCTCGCTGGGTGGCCTGGCGTGACTGGTCCTCCGGCGTCAGGAACACAAAGGAGGGCGCACTCCCCTCCTGCTGCAGGTGGAGGGGCTTGGCCTGGAGGAGAGGCTGGGCGGCAGTGTTCGGAGCAGGTGCGGGCACAACATCCTGCTCCAGAACAGCTACCTCTCTCCTCTGCTGACGCTTGGAGTACCTGAAACACATAACACACACACACACACACACACACACACACATAATGTCATTCAGGCTAGTGTCACCTGTAACCTTAACACCTGAAATGCTCCACTAACGACAATATCAATATATAATGAATAATATTGTGGTAATGTCTCACCACTGGGACAGGGTCCTCATGTTCAGCTGGAACAGCTGGAGGTTGGTCTCAGTCATGAGCCTCCGGCTGTCCAGCACCGCCTCTCTGATGGCCACGTAGTCGGCCAAGACAAGCGCCCAGCGACTCCTCTTGGTGCCGGCCAACTGCGTAGCACAGGGGTGGATGGCGCAGAGCTGGCTGCAGATGGCCTCCACCAGCCTACTGGCACTAGGCCAGGTGGAGGGCCCAGACATACCAGCCAGGCTCCTGAATGACAAACAAACAGAACAGGTTAACATGGCAGAAATGAAATACGAAATACAGTATAAGAAGCATTACAGTCCCCGCAGCGACAGTGTTCTTCCCCTTGGTGGACTTGAACCGCCCCTGCGGTATCCGCTTCCGGTGATGCTCAGGGTAGACGACACGCTGCTTGTCGTAGGCCGGCAGCGCCTGCCAGAGCGCTACCAGCTTGTCTACCCTGGCATCAGACAGCCCCTTGAGCTTCCTCACCCCCACCAAGGCCTTGGCCAGTCTGCGGACATGCTGGTAACCAGGCTGGCCGTCAGGACCTTGGCATTCCACCTGAGCACAGAGACAGAAGAAGAAATTAGTTTAGTAACAATTTGACGTGTTTTGGAGGATATTATCTTATATATACAATCACACACTCAGGAGGACAGGAGGAAGAAGGCCAGGGAGGCTTCTGCTAGAGGTCTTCACGGGTCCAAAATGATAGACCCGAACCCTAATGGACCCGGGAAATTCGTTCCGAGATCCGATTGGACCCGATCATTTTTAAAAATATATATATACCGACCCGTTTTTGCCCGAGATATTACAGACCCGACCCGGTGCATGTCCGAGAGGAGACCCGAGACCCGTCCATTTTATGGACCCGACAAACCCGGTAATTGAAATTGCTAAATGCCGTTCTACTGCTAAAAACGTTTATCATGTCGGTTACAACATATGATAGCCTAATAAAAGGAGATCAAAATAACAGCCAAGTTTCTGACTTGCCAAGTTCTACAGTTTGTCCAGTAGATGACAGTGAGACCATAATGGAATCTAGCAGCTACTTGGCTACGTAGCCTACAATAGGCTACGTGACAAGGAAATTAAATTGCATGTTAAATGGATGATTAAAACAATAGTTTTTATCTTATTTTTCACCTCAGTGAAGAAGGTATCCATCTTGCGCCTTTCCTCCGCTCCAACTCGCTGGCGCTGCGCAACGTTTTTTTCACCTTAGTTTCGCTCTTGTAATCTGATCCTAGGTCAGCCTAATCATCACCCAAGTTACACAGCGCTGATCACCGGTCTTCTCGGATCTACTCGGGTATTACACATAATGATAAACAGACCCGGGACCCGCAGTAATAGAATGGGACCCGACCCGGACCCGATTGACGATAATAAAACGTGGACCCGAACCCGTACGGGTCCCGGGTCGGGTCTCGGATCCTAGGGTCCGGGTAGACCCGTGAAGACCTCTAGCTTCTGCTCCTTGGTATGTGCCCTCCTCCAGGCCCCGGAAGCAAACTGGCCAGTATCTCTGCAAGAAGTGTGGGCAGCCCAAGCGGAAGAAGACTGGACACAGCGTGTTCAACCACGTCTCCTTCTGCTCCGCTGCTGCTGGTGGGAAGACTGTTGAACAGTGGCTGGCAGAGATGAAGGCTGCTTTGGAGCAAGATGCCCAAGAGGGACACTGAGCCACCGCTGGGTGGTCCTGGACGTTTTTATTGTATATAGTTCATCGTTCGTCGATCCCCTCTACGTGGACCGAGACCTTGACGTGGTGTAGAGGCTTGTGTGTGTTGAGGACCCTCAGAGCTGTATTGTCTGTAGTCTGACTACTGACAGGGACGCCCACGGCAAGCGGGTCTGAGGCGAGACACCTGACTAACATCGGTCCATCCATCCAACCAGATGTGTGTTACAGCTGTATGATGACTGTGTGTGATTGCAGGAAATTTCCGCAAAGCAACAACTGCCATATGCATTCGTGAACATATACATGCTTTGACACTGCACGCCACTGTGAAGGACGATGATTGTTATTGCTTTGACACTGCACGCCACTGTGAAGGACGATGATTGTTATCCTCCTTCACTGTGCATTTGCTGGAGTCCCATCTTTGCCCCCTTTTGTGTACTTTGTTTTTGCCCCATTTGATTCACCTGTTACATTGTTCATGTTGCCCACTCATTGTTCATGTTGCCCACTCAGCTCCTATTGCACACCTGACCACCCTGATCCCTCCTTCGGTTCCTTCCCAAGGTTTCCTCCATTTTTTTTTCCTGATAAAGGTTTTTTTTTTGGAGTTTTTCCTTGCCGGTTGAGGGTGAAGGTCAATATTTGCCTCTGAAATGTAGTATAAAATCTTACGAAATGGAAATAATCAAGTACAGCACTAGTTCTTCAAAATTGTACTTGAGTAGATGTACTTTGTTACTTTCCATCTCTGCTTTTAACTTGAACCTTTGATATTGCAGCATTGATTGGATAATGGATGGTAACTGTACAGCAGGAAAGTTTTGGTTACTTTTGCTGTGTTGTGTTCTGCTGTAGTTCTGCTTCCTGCTGATGTGTTTTATCTGTTTCTAAGCTCAATGTTTCTCAGTGCAAATTTAAAATGTTACTCGAGTGCTGTGACTGTGTCCCAGATGGTGCTTCTCATTTCAAACATTTCTATTCATATCGAAATACGACAAAAGTTATAATCAGAATCAGAATCAGAATCAGAATCATATAATAGAATAGAATAATGAAATAACTGCTCATCTAACACTCTGTTTTGATGAAATCCCTCCAGACTGCCGGCCAGGTTGAAGTTGCTTCATGTTTAATGTGACTTGTGTCACTGTAAGCAATTTACTGACCAACTGTTTTGCATTTTTGTTTTATAAAAATACCATGCAATAAACAGCAGTCAACTCAAGTCACTATATCTTTGTCCAGTTCTCCTTATTACACTACAATACACTTTGTTAATTGTAATTATTATTATTATTATTGCAGAGCAATTGTGTATTTTTAAGCAATTTCAATCATTACTTAAATAATTCAGAACAAGCTCGGATCTAGGACATAGGAAACAGCAGTCCGTCAGTAAGAGTTTAGAATCTTTGTTTCTGGGTTAGATTTGGACTTAGGCGGTTGTCAGGCTTTGTTGTGGCTGAGCACTTCCTGGTTTCACTCTGAGTTTCGATAGGTGGGTCAGCTGACGCGGGTCACGCCCTCTATCTGTTGCTTTGTTGTGGAAATCTGAAAGGGGCGGGATTTTCACTAAACTCTTAAAAAGAGAGATTGAACTGAGCTCCAAAGCAGAACAAGCTCGGATCTAGGACATAGGAAACAGCAGTCGGTCAGTAAGAGTTTAGAATCTTTCTTTCTGGGTTAGATTTGGACTTAGGCTGTTGTCAGGCTTTGTTGTGGCTGAGCATTTCCTGGTTTCACTCTCTGAGTTTCGATAGGTGGGTCAGCTGACGCGGGTCACGCCCTCTATCTGTTGCTTTGTTGTGGAAATCTGAAAGGGGCGGGTTCAGCCCTGCTAACGAGCCGTGAATGGGCACAGCTGTGGCATTTCCTGGTATTTAAACAAGTAAGCTGCGCTGTAGCGTCAGCGGAAGCGTCAGCCCTTGTATGACAGCCCTTCTTGTATGAAGACCTAATTGGGTAAAGACCTCCGAGTCTACCTGTGCGAGTCAGCCCTAATTGGGTAAAGACCTCCGAGTCTACCTGTGCGAGTCAGCCCTAATTGGGTAAAGACCTCCGAGTCTACCTGTGCGAGTCAGCCCTAATTGGGTAAAGACCTCCGAGTCTACCTGTGCGAGTCAGCCCTAATTGGGTAAAGACCTCCGAGTCTACCTGTGCGAGTCCACTGAGCAAGGACATAGACAAGCTACTCTTATTTTACTCTCTTGGCCTCCCTTCACACTCACCATGTGCTATCAATATATCCCTGTCATCCACGGCAACCGAAAAAAACGCATCAGTCATAAAAGACAGCGCAATCCTGAGAACCACTACTCTCTCAGAAAAGCCTCAGCTACTTCCTCCGCTTTTTCCTTTGGCTTATGGAATTGTCAGTCCGCTGTAAATAAAACAGAATTTATCCAAGCACTTGCAAACCTATCTGACATTCAGGTACTAGCCCTGACCGAAACCTGGATCCGTCCAGAGAACACAGCCACACCAGCTGCACTTTCAGCTGACTCCACTTTCTCCCACACACCCCGTTCCGTTGGGCATGGAGGTGGCACAGGTGCCCTTATTTCCAAAGACTGGAAATTCACTAAGCTGTCTCCTCTAAGCAATAACTCATCCTTTGAATACCATGCAATCATGGTTACCGCTCCTGGCAAACTATTTGTGGTTATCATATATCGCCCACCAGGGCTACTGGGGAACTTTGTTGTTGAACTGGACATGCTACTCTCAGCCATTCCTGAAGATGGCACCCCACTGATTGTCATGGGGGACATGAATATCTATCTTGACAAACCCCAAGCGGCTGACTTCCTTTCACTACTGTCCTCATTTGACCTCAAACTGGTCTCCACCGCTCCCACACACAAAGCGGGCAATACACTTGACCTGATTGTGACTCGAAACTGTTCCACGGCAAATCTGACGGTCACCCCCTTACATCTGTCAGACCACTTCTTTATTCAATTCATGGTTTCCTTGCCGGAACATCCTCATGTTCCGCCACAAATGGTCTCCTTCAGACGGAACCTCCGGTCCCTCACACCGGCTCGGCTCTCTGATGAGGTCTCAGCTACCATGCCCCCTCATAAAGAGTTCTCCTCACTCCATGTCAATGAGGCTACAGACACACTCTGCTCCTCACTAGCCGTCTCTCTAGACAATCTCTGCCCACTCTCATCCAAACCTGCTCGTAAAACCCCCACTAGCCCATGGCTCACCGGTGTCATCAGAGATGGGCGGGGCTCAGAGCAGCTGAGAGAAAATGGCGCAAATCCAGTGATCCCACTGACCTCACTGACTATCAAACTCTCTTATTGGCATTCTCCTCCCATCTAAAAAGTACCAAGACCACTTACTATCAGGAGAAAATCAGCAGTGCCAAGGATGCTCGGAAATGATTTTCAGCTTTTAATTCACTCCTCAAACCTCCACCACCTCCACCCTCAAGTTTGCTCACGGCTGACCTCTTTGCATCCTTCTTTACTGATAAGGTTTCTACCATCAGTAATCAGTTCTCTGAGCCTGACCAACTCAGTATGCTGCCACCAGCTAACAGGACCTCACTCCTGTCTTTTTCCCATCTCACTGAGGAGCAAGTCTCCAAACTTCTGCTTGACTCTCGTCCCACTACCTGTCCATTGGACCCCATACCCTCCAACCTCCTGCAGGCCATCTCGCCCACACTTATCCCTGCAGTCACACACATCATCAACTCCTCACTTACAACAGGTGTGTTCCCCACTGCTTTTAAGCAAGCGCAGGTTAGCCCGCTGCTAAAGAAACCTACACTCAGCCCATCTCAGGTTGATAATTACAGGCCGGTTTCACTACTCACCTTCCTTTCCAAAAAACTTGAGCGTGCGGTCTTTAATCAAGTCTCTGAATTCCTTTCTGAGAACCGCCTGCATGATCCTAACCAGTCTGGCTTCAAACGTGGACACTCTACCGAGACTGCACTCTTGTCTGTAGTGGAAACACTACGATCAGCTAGAGCTGCCGGTCAGTCCTCTGTCCTACTGCTACTTGACCTATCGGCCGCCTTTGACCCGGTTAACCACCAAATCCTCCTCTCCACACTCGCTGAGCTTGGCTTCTCAGGATCTGCTCTCTGCTGGTTTGAGTCCTACCTCTCAGGGAGATCCTTTAGAGTGTCTTGGAGAGGGGAAGTGTCTAAATCCCACTGCTTGTCCACAGGGGTACCTCAAGGGTCAGTGCTTGGACCCCTTCTCTTTTCAATATACACCACCTCATTGGGTGCAGTGATCCGCTCACATGGCTTCTCATACCATTCATATGCTGACGATACCCAGCTCCTCCTATCGTTCCCGCCAGACGACCCCACAGTCTCGGCGCGGATATCGGCATGCCTCGCCGATATCTCGGCTTGGGTGAAGGAACGCCACCTTCACCTTAACTTGTCGAAGACTGAGCTCCTTGTCATCCCAGCCAGTCCCTCTGTACAACAACAGATCAGTATCCAGCTCGAATCAACTCAGCTCATGCCCACAAAGTCTGCCAGAAACTTGGGTGTCATGATTGATGACCAACTAACCTTCAAGGAGCATGTGGCTTCTGTTGCTCGGTCATGCCGATTTGCTCTGTACAATATCAGGAAGATCAGACCCTACCTGTCTGAGCATGCAGCACAACTCCTGGTACAGGCTCTTGTAATATCACGCCTTGACTACTGCAACTCCTTACTGGCAGGGCTCCCGGCATGTACGTTCAAACTTCTGCAGATGATCCAGAATGCGGCGGCGCGTCTGGTCTTCAACCAGCCCAAAAGAGCACATGTCATCCCGCTATTCATATCCCTCCACTGGCTCCCAGTTGCTGCCCGCATCAAGTTCAAGTCCTTGATGCTCGCCTACAAAACAATAACCAAAATGGCTCCGACCTACCTGAACTCCCTCATTCAGGTCTATGCTCCCTACGCTCTGTCAAGGAGCGGCGCCTGATGCTGCCACCACAGGAAGGCCCTAAGTCTCTAGCCAGACTCTTCTCTTCTGTGGTTCCCCGGTGGTGGAACGAGTTACCAAACTCCATTCGATCCGCAGAGTCCCTCTCAATCCTTAAGAAAAGGCTAAAGACCCAGCTCTTTAGCGAATACCTTCCTCACATAAAAAAAAAAAAAAAATTCTTCTATGCACTCTATGCATTGCCTCATAGCACTGCCTTGTAGCACTGCCTCGTAGCACCTATGTCCTGTTGGACCAGAACTTAGCTTTATAGCACTTACTCTCGTTGTTTTCTCCTAACTAGAACTTGCTTGTGTTGTATGAAAATCTCATGTGTAAGTCGCTTTGGATAAAAGCGTCTGCCAAATGTGAAATTGTAATTCAATAAGAAATCAGTAATTACAGAACAGAACAATAAGTAGGAATAATAAGGGCAATTACTGACTACAATTCAAAAAAGACTTTCCCACACAGAGAGTAAAACTCTGTTATTCCACAATTATTTGCCAAGTATATTCTTTACTCTTATCTTGCATATTGATGCTGTTTAAGCATTACCTTTTCAATAAAAAATTGAAGAAGGAAAGTAATGTCTATTTCTGTTCACTGGTCAGTTTTACTGCTGTTACATTTGTCTCACAGTTTTGCTCTAGCACTACTTGTCAACACAATCAACACAGTCCACATGTAACAATTTATCACAAATATAACATTGCATATGTATAATTCTAACAGAAAGCTATTTCAATTAAATCACATTCATTTGTATAGCCCTTAATTACGGTTACGGTCTCAAAGGGCTGCACAATGCCCATAGTATGAAAACAATGAATGGCCGCACACAACACCCCCCAACCTACATGACATTTCTCCCGGACTTAATTTTATAACTCCTGAACAGTAAGTGATACAGACTTGAAACCAACTCCTAGGGTGGGGTTTTCCTATACGCTGAACACGTCTGGCAGTGGGCGACTTTGGAGGCAGGCTGTAGGCTGCCCACCCAATCAGAAGTTAGAAATGGTATTGGTATTTTCTGTGCTATTTTTCCATTGGCTGAAAAAAAAATTCTTCTTAACTTTTGATTGGGTGGGCAAGACGCACGTTTGGGTGGGCTGAGCCCACCCCTGCCCATAGCTACCACCGGCCTTGTGACTGCCCCCACCTCATCCGAGGGTTAGGGTTAAGGTTATTTTTTGGTTAAGGTTATTTTCTTTTTAGCAACAGGAGTTAATTAAAAACGAATGGTGATTTGATTTGCACTTCAAAATCTACAAATGAGAAACGGAAATAGAAGGTATTTTGTCATTTTCCTGGTCAGAAATTGTAGATAAACCATTTATAAAGGACTAAATTTGCCTTTTCTCTAAATCATGGGATGCGCTTCAATTCAGTAATAATAATAGTAAACTTAATTTCTGATAGAAAATATGTTCAAAGACCATTTTACTAATCCTTCGTCCCGTCTGAACAACTTTACCTTCCTATTCCTGAGTGCTGCCAAAGCTCTGAGTTAATTTTCATCCTATCCTTTTTTCTACAGCAGGATGTTAATTGTAGCACAAGTAAAAAGGTTTACACAATATCCCTAACCCTAACCCGGGATAATAACCAGGTCTCATTATAACCAGGTTGTGGGAATGTGCGAACCTCACATGCCCCATGAGCCAGATGTACAAAACTGTGTAGATTCAAGACTAAAAATCTGTTTGCACACAACTGGAAACATCATAAGCTAAGTATTTTCTTCAAATTTATAAAATACTGCTTACATACTGTTCACGTATTATTCTGTTTTATAAATCTGCACACAAGAATCTGCACGTAATGCTCACTCCCACAATTAGCCATAACTGGATGTCAACACACCCGTTTAACCTGGTTTGGACATAAATCCCAATTATCATCATGGACCAGAAAAATCTGACTCGTTATAATAATAGCCTGTTGATTGATCACACACGAGTAGGTCTAATTTATGATCCGATATGTGCATTTTTTTAACTTCTGTTTCTGAAAATAAAATAAAATGACCAAAAAATACAAGGGCTTGGGCTTGTGCCGTTAATGTTACAGCATCGTTCAGACATACGGTCAACACGGAACTTTACCAGTAACGTTACAATGTCTTGAGCAGGGAAATTGGCAGAACAGATTTACTGGCATTTCCATACCGGTTTCTGTTCACACATGACAGCGTGCCGTTACATTTACGGAACAGGCTGCATGTGTGAAAGGGGCTTATCTGTGTTCCTCAGTCCAGCAGATTGGTGACTGTACCAGGCAGGTTTTTGGCTAGTCGAGGCAGAGTAATGTGCCAGACGAACGAAAAAAGGTTGGTTCTAAACGGTTCTCATCATGGCTCTCATGTAGACGTCTCCCCCCCCCCCCCCCTTCTAGACTCATGTGTTATGCTAACACTACCACATAACCTATCCTTAACTTCGCCATTTAAGAGAGGGTTGATTTTGAATTAATACAACTTTGATTTAGTTTAACCAAGTAATTTAACTTACCTAATGAAACATGGTGAGGCGCAGCACTCGGTGGTTTGAAGGGGCGACGGTTGCTTCACTCAGCACTGGCGCAGCTCCAACACCGATTGGTTTCCCTGGATTTTGAATTTCCAGTTCTCGTTATGAGCGCAGCGTTATAAATTACATTATCCACAACCACATCTCTAACTGTACGTGCTATCAAGTAATGCAAGCAATTCAGGCATTTCTGTTACTCTCCTGGCTAGCCTGTTTGACTAGCCACCTGTGGCTAACCTGAATACTAGCTCAACTTCCAAATGTCAACAAATAATTAAAACAAATCTTAATTTCGTGTTTACTTACAAGGGATCCAATGACGCTGATAACTGAGAAACAAAGGACGCAGAAACGCGACGCAGATCCACCATGTTGTAAGACATTTTTGGCGCTTTCCCGCACCCGCACTGACGTTGCTGACGTCAGACGCACTAGTGTTGAAACTGTAGAATTCTAAGTACAAATGAATTTATAATTTTAAGTTTTGGTTACTTAATCCGCAAAAATAGTTCAAATTAATCGAAAATTATCAGTTTAATAAAGACAAAAGGAAGAAAATGCTACAGGCACTCAAAATGTTTAAGTTAGTAGAATTTTTGGACATATTTTAAGTTTTCACAACTTAATCCAATTAATTAATTTGAGCATTCGGGTTTACAGTGTATTTGGTAACCCTCCCACAACGTTCTAAGAATGTTGTGCAAATGTTTTTGTTAAACGTAACATTCCCAAAACGTTCTAATAACCACATGAAGTAACGTTTTTCGGGGGTAATTTTAATAATGTTTCCCTGAGGTTCCCTACTGGTAGCCTTTTAGGTAACCCTCCCACAACATTCTAAGAATGTTGCACAAATGTTTTTGTTCAACGTAACATTCCCAAAACGTTCTAATAACCACATAAAATAATGTTTTTTGGGGGTAATTTTAATAACGTTCTCCTGAAGTGCCCTGTCAGTAGAATTTTGGGTAACCCTCGTACAACGTTCCAAGAATGTTGCGCAAATGTTTTTGTACAACATAACATTCCCAAAACGTTCTAATAACCACATCAAATAATGTTTTTTGGGGGTAATTTTAATAACGTTCCCCTGAGGTTTCGTGCTGGTAGCATTTTAGGTAACCCTCCCACAATGTTCTAAGTACGTTGGGCAAATGTTTTTGTGTGTGTGCCTCTTTTGTTGAATCTGATGGCATGTTTCTGAAGCCACTTGATATTGCAAATTATTTTGATGATTTTTTTTGTTGGGAAGGCCTCCAAGCTTAGGCAGACCTTAGGCAGGGTATAGACACACCACTGTTGATTCAAACGCACACTTGCTCATTACTATGGTATTATGAAGGACAAAAACTGTGGTTTGTAATTTTATCAGGTTGTTGTTGGGGAGGTTGAAAGGTTGCTGCGTTCTCTGCCTGATGATAGGTCTGCTGGTATGGTATATGTATCAACTCCAATCTGTCACATTTTTAATAGATGTCTGATAAGTGGAGTGTGTCCAAAATTATGGAAGCGGCGGGAGATTATTCCTCTACCCAAAGCTACTTTCAGTGGCCTTAACGGTAGACCTATCGGCATGTTGCCAGTACTCAGTAAACTATACTAGAAAAGACTGCAAATGGATTAACTACTGTGAGCATGCATACAGGGCTGGTCACTCAACTTTAATAATGTTTCCCTGAGTTTCCCTGCTATGACACAAATGTCTCACGATTGGCTGACTGGGATTGACAGATCAATGCTGGTGGGTGCAGTAATGTTAGATTTCAGTGCTGCATTTGTTGTGATTGATCATGGTCTGTTAATCAGTAAACTCAAACGTTATGGATTTAAACCTTTCCATTTTGTGGTTTAAGAGTTATCTGTCCTCTAGGTCACAGAGAGTTTATTTTAATGGCACCCTGTCCAGTAGCAGAGAGCTGGACTGTGGTGTGCCCCAGGGGAGCTGCCTGGGGCCCCTCCTTTTTTCCATTTTTACAAATGACCTCCCTTGTACTATTAGGCAGGCTAGCTTGGCTTTGTATGCTGACGACTCCACTCCGTATGCTGCCACCACATGTTCAGAGCTTAACCAGGTTCTGTCCAATGAGCTAACCAAGGTACACCATTGGATAAAGATGTAACTAAAACAGTGTGCATAATTTTTGGCTCTAGGCACAGATTGGCAAGTGACCCAAAACTGGACATATAGATATCTGGTTTACCTATCCAACAAGTCAAGAAAGCTAAGCTTCTGAGTCTATGGCTTGACTGTAAACTATCATGGTCAGATTGAAAAACTGGGTGGTCATTACAGAAACGTCCTATGAAATCCTATCCTATCTCAGTTTAGGATGATATTTAGGATATTTGGTAATACAGAATCACGTTTCCTAACTGCATTTAGGAAAAAATCCTATCTTATCTTAAGATAAGAATTTAGCTTTTACAGAAGCATCCTAATTTGAGAATATCCTAATTTAGGAATCCTATTTTAGAATAGCACTGAATAGTCCTAAATTGAAAAATAACGGACAACAATGGCAGCCAGACTTCTGCTGGGTCTAAATGACAATGAAGAGAGGGAACACAGAAATCTAATGATAGAGAGGTTGATGAAACCTCAAGATGATGTCCTTAACTTCCCAGATGACATATTGATTAGGATTTACAGGATGCTGTACTGTTTAAATATATAATGAATCAGAGTTGTTTAAGATGAGCCGCTGTCTCCTGCACATTCTAACCACAGGTACAGGCAAAAACAAACGATTGATGATTGAAATTTAGAATTTACAAACATTTACAATCAAGTTTAGCCAGGAGGTATAAGATAAGATAGGACACAGCCATGAGTTTAGGATTTGCTTCTGTAATAGCAAAATAAGATTTTTACCATCTTTGAAACTTAAGATAGGACAAGAAGGCCCCAGTCTCTAAGATGTAGTGAGGTAAACTGAAAGTCGCCCGCTGGTAGTATCCTACCTCGGAGAGAAAATGGCAAGATGACTTGAACTTGATTCTATTAGAAAATATATCTCAAACCACATTGCAATATAAACGCAGCAATGCCATTTGCATTTGATTTGAGTCATCCTTTATTGATTTTGATTATCGTTGTGCAATTACAAGTAATAGTGGAGGTTTACGAAATGTAGGGCTACCGTTGTGTACCGAAATGTACCTTTCTTTACTTTTACAAAAAGGGCACATTGATCAATTTATTTATAGTTCCTGCTGTATATATCCCCAAAATAATGTGATTTCAATAACTATGCTGTTAGTGATTTGTAATACTTAAAAAAATTGGTCAGTGGAGACATGAACAATGATTGTTCATTGACATGAACAATGATTGTCAACCTACACCCTGAGCGCAGGGTGTAGGTTGACATAGTCCATGAAGACCTGTGATGCTTCATTCAGACATGTAGCCTATACTATAATTTGTAGGTTTGAGTTTAGTCCAATTGACTCCGTAAAGGTTGAGGAGCTTTTACTCTCCATCAACAATGAGAAGCCATCAGGCCTGGATAACCTGGATGGTAAGTTGTTGAAAATTGCAGCACATCAGGTGGCCAGTCCAATTAGTCATATTTTTAATCAAAGTCTAAATTGGGGTGTATGTCCACAGGCTTGGAAGGAAGCCAAGATTATCCCATTACCTAAAAATGCAAAAACCAACCTCACAGGTGCAAACAGTCGCCCTATAAGCATTCTACCAGTTCTGGCAAAACTCATGGAGAAAATTGTCTTTAATCAAATACAGAGCTATTTCGCTGAAAATGAATTGAATACAGACTTTCAGCATGCCTACAGGGATGGGTATTCAACATGTACAGCACTGACGCAAATAAAAGATGACTGTTTAATGGATATTGACACTTGTGGGGTCAGTTTTACTACATTTCAGTGCAGCCTTTGATATTATTGATCACGGATTGCTGTTAGAGAAACTTTCTTGCTATGGTTTCTCATCCTCTGCTGTGACATGGATAAAGAGTTATTTGTTCAGTAGATCACAGAGAGTTTTCTTTAATGGTAGTCTCTCTGATACTAAACATGTACAGTCTGGAATACCGCAAGGGAGCTGCCTTGGGCCGCTAATATTCACAGTCTTTACAAATGATTTGCCGTTGGTCTTAGACAGGACTAATGTGTCCATGCTGATGACACAACATTGTACATATCAGCTACTACTGTGGATGACTTGTCTGTAGCTCTGAACAAAGAGTTACAACTAGTATCAGACTGGGTCATGAATAACAGAATGGTCTTAAACATCTCAAAGACAAAATGTATTGTATTTGGTTCACACTATGTTACAGTCAAATACCAAGCTCAATGAAAGGGATCGAAATAAAACAGGTGGAAGAAACAAAACTGCTTGGTGTCACATTAGACAGTCATCTGTCATGGTCTACTCACATAGACAACACAACCAAGAAAATGGGGAGGGGGGTAAAGATAATAGGAGATGTGTTGAGTTCTTAACATCAGCCTCTGTGGTCCAGGTTATCCGGGCACTGGTTTTATCCCATCTTGACTATTGTCCTGCTGTGTGGTCGAGTGCAGCGAAAAAAGACTTGGGAAAACTACAATTAGCCCAAAACAGAGTGGTGCGCCTTGCCCTTCAGTGTAGAAATAGGTCTAATACATATGCATAAATGCCTTTCATGGCTTATGAAAGGCTTAGAACAAAGATTGAGTGTTCTATTGGAAATAATTGTGTAGTGCTCTTTTCTGTTAGTACTTTGTGCGCTATTGTTTTGACCACCCATATATGCCATGATGTGATGTTAATTTGTTTTGTTGTTGTTGTTTTTTTCCGTATATCATTGTAACAATAAAATAATTTAAATAATAAAATAAAATAAAATAAAATGATTGAAAAAAAAAGAACAAAGATTGTTATAGTCTCATTATATTTTTCAGGAACATCTGTGTCAATAAAAAACCCAATTGTTTGTACAAATTAATTCATTAGACTAGTAATAGACATAACTATTCTACCAGGCAGGAGATGGAACATTTAATAAACTAAACTAAACTTTACTTGATAATCAGTAGTGAACAGTAACAATAGTAATAGGCCTATCATTATCAATAGGCATCAAAATATTGTATAATTCATTTATTAATCAATAGGCCAATAAATTGGATTATGAAAAGTAATATGAAATAATATCCAATCAAATTGAAGTGTAGCTTTAAGATCCCGCCTCCTCATGTGATAAAATCTCTGCACACCTTTGAGCCCGCCCTCTTTGTTCCTTTGACTTGAGACACCTATACAACATCAATTTCATTTTGCCATTTTAGCCATTTTGTACATACCTCGTTTTTATTCCGTATTCTTGTTCTTGTTGTTGTTATACTGACGTGTTTTTAATATTTATTGTG